>NC_137662.1:9796601-10146326 GCF_963422515.1 Blennius ocellaris
TTGCAGCCATAGATCTAATTTTTGTGTCAAAAAATTGCGGACTTGGTGGTACTTTTTGATGAGTCGTTGCAACCGATATGTAGTGACTCGTTTCAAAACTGACTCCATTCATCAATCATGTCATTAGTGGAGCAATTCGATGGCAGCAGTTGTGGGACAGAGGTACAAGCATGAGGAGGCAGACCAGGGGCATTCCATGGTGTCTTATGCAAGAGCATTGAACTCTGGGTAAACTAGTGGCTTGGCACACAAGGTCCTGAGGGTCAGGGAGGGGTACGGGCATAAAGAGAGCGCAGCGTGGCACAAAAAAGAACAAAGTGTTGCCGAGTTGGTGGGTGCCACGTTCCAGAATGATAATCCAGAATCTGTCATAGCTCCCAATATGCCCACTTGCCACATGTTTCACTCCACTGATGTCTGACTGCCACTTTTACTAGAGTCCAGTTCGAACCAGAGATTGTAAAGATCATTTGCGCTCTTGATGAAAACAGCCCATTTCAGCCCGCCCCCCCCCCTCACTCCACACACACTCTGTTCACCATACCATAATGGAGCAAAATGAGGCAAGAGGTTGCAGGGGGCAGTGGCTGTGGAGCCAGACATGGAGGGGGTTTACTGCTCTGCAATAAAACAGAACAAAAACAGAAATATGCAGTCTGAAGGAGAGCTTTAGCAAACTCCAGAGGGAAGCAGAGCAGGGGGCCTGAGTTGGGGGCCATGTGTGTGGACATGAAGATCTTCATGTGTTTCTGAGCATGAGCCTAAACGTCCCCCTGATCCAAAAAGCAATAGGCATTATATCTACGTTTGATACAATAAAAGCATTTTTGATGACGATGATATGGGTGGAGTGTGTAATTAAAGTAGTGCTGCGCAGATGCAATGTCTAAAGTAATCATACAAGCCTAGTCTACAGACACATGAGTTTTCCAGTCAAATGTTCCTCCGTGAATCAAGCTGTCCATCCTGGTTGTCTCCAGCCTCATTGACCAGGCTTCACAAGGAGAAGTGTGTCAGATAAACTTTGATGTGTATCGATTGCTTATGTAGCAGTTTGAGGGAGGCCGAAGGGGAGCGGCTCCGCATCAAATCAGGAGCGGAGTCGGTGTACGCTCTCACGCAAGCACACATGCACACATTGATCTGCTATCTTTATCCCACTCCCCTTGTTGTCCCCGCCATTTATTGATTCTGCAAACCGAGCAGAAAAACACTCTTTGCTTTGTGTGCTCCAAAGGTCAGAAAAGAGGGGTTGAGTGAGTTGGGTCTGAACTCGATGTGATAGTGCTGAGGCCAGCACTCTGAGTCCTCACTGGGTGAAACCACTAAACTATCTACTGTCGGTTTGAGTCCTCATCATACCTGAGTTGACCTTACCTTTTTCTGAGGAGATTTTACTTTACTCGACGAATTCAAACAAAACTTGTTTGTTTGTTGGGTTTTTTTTTATTTTGGACCCACTGCAACTTCAAACATCTTAAAGTAGTTTGATGGTATAACTTTCTTTAATATGTATTATGGCAAAAATAATATTAACTGAATTGGTATAAGCTATAACATTAATTCAGTTATGTGTTTTAATTGTAGTTAATATCAGTTTTGTAGGGTCCATTACGTTCCCCCTGAAAAAGGTTCAGGATTCAGAAGAATCGTTCTCAAACGTTTCTTTCTTTGTGCTTACACCTAAGATTGGAGGATCTCAGTGCGATTAACCTTCATACTGATACTGCTCATTTATCTGACCAAAGTCAACAAAACGCAGAGCGAAAGTCCCATAGATTGATGATTGAGTGATCTGACTTTAGTCTATACACACTTGGCAGCAGTTTTTGACTTCCACCTGCATCCACAGTGCACCTGGGTAATTGAACAGGACACACACACACACACACACACACTATTCTCACTGTGAGAAGTCTTCCCCCGGCCTCCCCTTCTTCCATACCCCCGCTCCTCCCTTTGTTGCCCTCACAGGTGTACTCTGACTGTGTTTTTGTGTGTAGCACTGACCCACGACATCCAGTGTGTAGGTGTGGTTGATGGACCCAAACTCATTCTCCACCAAGCAGGTGTAGTTGCCCTTGTCTGATGGCACCACACTCTCCATGATCAGCGTCCAGTGCTGACTGCGCACCTGGGAACAAGAGACACAGGAGTGCAGTTGACATTAACACTTGTAAAAAGAGCCGGTGTTAAATGAGGAGGATTAAAATAAGAAAATGAAAGAGAGGATTTGGTTTGCAGGCTGAAAGACATGAGGTACAGCAGCAAAATACCAAACAATATTGAAGTTGTTGACAGGCTGAGTTTAGCAGAATGACTCTAGTATCGTTATATTTTGTTTTTTTTCTACAGATTATATAAAACAATGGGACAAAGTTATTCAATATCACATGGTGTTAAGCAGTGAAAAGCATTTTATTTGATTATTCTTCGCTGTTATCTAATATAAGAGTCTAACTAATCGAAACATTTGCCAACACTGATGTTATTTAGTTATTCTTTGCACAGTTACACCTGTGCATGGAATCCACAGGTGTGAGCTAACAATAGAGTTTCCGTCTACAGGCTAAAGGGACACAGTAGCAACTGCTTGTACAGGCCTACATTTTGGACAATAGAGAGATTATGCCAGAGGGCTGGGCTCAGGAGCAGCTTTTGTCCAACGTTTGTTGACAAAAAGAGAGAAATGAAGAGCCCACGGTGTATCTGACAGCCTGACTGTATCATTTCCGTCACGTTAGCGGCTGTTTTTGTTTTTTTCTCTACACTGAAATGAGACAACTGAAAAGCTGGCTGGGGGGGGGGAGTGACATCAGCAGGCTACATCAACATCCCCTGCTCCTAAACCTTCCGGGCACAGAGATCTGTTTCCTTATAAACCATCAGTTATTAACCTCAGACTCATTCAGCATCACTAAGCCTTTTCATAAATTGATTTATTGAAACTGTTGAAACCACTATTCCACTCTATCAAACATAGCATGCGCAGTAAATGCTGGGTGTCTGGAGGAACAAAGAGGGGAATTTAGGAACATAAATGAACAAACACTGATCCAAAGACACTCGGTCACAGCAGAAGAATTCACACTCTTGGTTGAAACTGTTTTTCAAGCTTTCCGCCTTCATGAAGACAAAATAAAGCACAACCACATTGAATTTACTCTCCCATGACGGACAAAATTCGACTTTTTTTTTCAGTACATGTAAATCAACACGAGATGTTTCGAACCTAAATCAATACCAGTGAGAGAAAAGACCTTCACAAGTTAAACAAAGCTCTTGTTTTTTCATGTCATACCAATTAATGTCTGTTTCTGACATTGCAGGAATGATCACCAACATTTACCACTCATCTCATTTATATTTCCATAAATACTTTGATCTTTTCTATATTTCTGCTTATTTCTCCTTATCCCCTTTAGTTTTCTTTATGATTAATGCGTAAACAGTAAATGTGCATGGCATATGCGGTTTTAAGGTTACCTGACTCAGTGATTTTGTTTGTAAATCACAGGTCCTGACAATAGAATCACATACTCGCGTGTAAGCAAAGCCAGCGGGACCTGTTCTCCCAGATTGAGTTACCTCAACATTCTGAACTCATTTCAACCCTGACGGCACTGACTTTTCTATACGTTACTGTCTGGGGGCATTTAACCCTCAAGTCCCGGGCTTACATTTCTAATTGTTGGGGGTTAAAGAACCATTTCGAAGTTACAGTGAGAAGCTCTGCAAAGTATCCCGGTGAGAAGAGGCGCACGGATGAGCAATTCCAATTTCACACCAGAAACCCTGCCCTCGTTTCCTCTGTCTATTCTCCTCCCGTCTCTCCAGCCAAGGGTGGAAAAGAGGTGAAAGGACAGCCAGAGTTTGGAAGGGGAAGGTTTTATGTCGCCTTGCAAGCACACTTGCACAAAAAACAAGAAGTAGTGTTGCCCAGAAAGAAAAAGCAATGGGTCGACCTTTGTAATAAAAAGGATGATGTATTACTGTTTATCCTACCTTGTACCCTCCCATGCGGTCCTCTTGGCGGAAAGGCCTGCTGTTTTTAAGCCAGCGCAGCTTGGGCCGAGGGTTGCCTCCTGCAGCACAGCGGAACTTGACTGTGTTGGCAGCTGGCACCGCATGCAGCTTCTTCTCCATCTTCGCTGATGAGGTCCAATATGGAGGGCCTGCAAACCAGAAGCCAGTTAGTGTTCAGTCATTGTGAAGCTTCCAATTCGCATCAATGCATTAACATTTTGGCTTCAGGGACAGGCTGAAGTGGATGTATATGAAGACTGGTACACAGCAAGACAGCCAAACCTGTGTCATCACTAACATTTCCACCTTCTCTTCGACAACACTGGCTGTCCTGTCTTCCGTGTAACACAACCCAGAGCTCACACCGTTAAACAGAAACACATACTTTACCCCTGTAGGCTCTACGGGGTCTTTGGGGGGGTGAGCTCCGCAGGGAGAATAAGGCCGGGCGTTGCCAAGAGGGTAACTAGACCATCACATTCAATTTCATCTCATTCCACTTAGCAGCTTTTTTTGCCCTCCCTCCACTTCCCCCAATTACCAGAGCTACCCTATTTATCTGCCTGTCACTCGGGTAAGATATGGACGGCATGGCTAGGGATGCTTATCACTCGTGAAGAATCATTATGTTCTGTCGGGGGAGAAAATGAATGTCACGTTTAACGAAGGACTTCAGAGTGCTCAATGAACGGTTTCGCACAGATCTTTATCAAGGCCAAACTGCCATCCTACTGAAATCTTTCACCTTCCTTGTGTTCCATTCCCCTGTTTCTTCTTCTCTCCCCATTTCTATCTCTCAGTCAGCTGGATTTTCCTCCATGCACCCCTCCTCCCCACCCGTCCTTTCCCTCTGCACCTGGTAGGGTGATTGCCTAACCAGATGGGACTCCAAGGGGAAGAAAAACTTGAAGTCAAACAACAGCCCAAACAGTTTTCCACACCATCACTTCCTCTTCGTAAAAGCAGGAGTATGAGCAACAGAGGGAATACCCATAGATAAGACCGCAACTGACTTCAGTTTAACCCTCCAACGGCAGTCTTACATCCCAGGGGAACGATCACTTCAAGCATCCTCCTCCTCACGCTCTTTCCCGCCTGTTCAATCTGCATACTATCAGACACCTCCCATCATTTTCTCTGGCATGCACAGCCGGACAAGTCGAGCATACTTGGATAGTAAAGTCAGTAAACACAGCCCTTCCTTCCTGATGCGTACAGTAAGTGCTCAAACTATAATTAGTCATTCTCCCTTTCTTCTTCTTCCTCACTCTCACTATCTGTGCTTCTCTTCCTGCCTCTTCACCTCTCAGCTTTATTTCCTTACATTCACCCTCCTTGTCATCTCTCCCTTCACTTCAGACAGAGACAGATTCAGTATAGGCCAGCCCGTTGTGAGACTGTCTCACCTCAAAAAACCCTCTGACCCCTCACTGGCAGCCGGGTCAGAGGATGAGGTGGGGGACATGAAAGGTGAGTGGTGCTGTTTCCCATGCTCCCTGTCCGGAGGGGCACCACTTCAAACGAGATGACCCTCAGACCTCTCTCCAGATGAGGCCAAGCTCTGCAGTGGTGCAGTTGTTGTGGCCTCCAAGAACCCCTGCCGCCCCCAAAGCCCCGTGCATCCGGATCCCCACTCGCGGCTGTTTATCTTAAGCTGGCTCGGGGTGAATTGAGGTTATCAAACTCCAGTGCCATGAGTCAAGTTTATATTCCCTCTAAGTTCCTCTGGAGAGCTAAATCCATCAGGGTCCCAAAGTAGTATTTCATTTTTGAATTTATTTCTTGCAAAACTATGAAATCCTCCTGTTTACCAATCATACGTGCAAGCTGAACAGAACAACTATGCACAGCAGATGGTGAGAAGTAATGCTGGGGAAAAAAATACTTACATAGTTGCAGTGATGTCTTGTTTCTTAAATATGCTTAAAAAATGCATGGAAACTGTAACCTCACATGTTGCATGTCATTTGTTTTGACTTGATCACATTAGTTTCAAATGTTTTGATGCCACGTTTTGTTGAACATCAATAAATTCAATCAGTAATGTGAATGAATCCTCAAAGCAACTTATCATGAAGACATCTCACCACTTGAATGCAATGCTAGTTCAAATTGAGTATGAAGCATTTGATCCAGATCTATGCATAGAAAAATCTTCATTTTTATAGCTTTAATGATATCAATTCCCTCCAGCTAAATACTGAGTACGAGAGCTCAGTTTTGACATGTTTGACAAAGTCAATATATTCAATACATGACAAAACATACAGGAAGTTCCAACATTAATAGTGCAGTGTACTTTAGACTATAGTGTGTTTCTGCCGAACACCACTATCACACAATGTGATACAAACTACAATAGCTTCATAATGTAAGACTATGAATAAATGTTTTCATTAGGCTGTGCAAGGGGTTTCATCTGCTCTTTACATTTTTTTTTTAGTATAGCCTCAGGGAAAGCACAATGGCAATATTTAATATGTACATATTGAGTGAAATTGTCATCAGGGCAAAAAGCAAAGTTTCACCTAGCAATACAACTTCATCCAGACACCAGCGCCCCCACTTACCCAGAGCTCCCCACAGAGGCTCCTCATGCCTCCTCCAATAATACCGCCCACAGTGTGACAATGGACAAACACTCAGCTTTTTTCACTTGCTTGTGTTGTTCAATCTTCTGCACAAAGTTCAATCAAAATGCTCTATTTTGCAGTGGCCTCATGCCCAAGCCCATTCTGAGTGCTCCACACACAGCCACGAATATAAAGCTACACCCCACACTCTCCACTCTCATTCCCTCCCACGCCTAAACGCACCCTCCTCCTCCTCCTCCTCCTCTTAGCTTCACTCCTCGGCCAGAGGCCAAGGCTCAACGCCATGCTCAGAGAAGAGTTGGTACCGATCCAACACACCCCGCTCTCCCCCCTGCCTCTTTTTCCCCTTGTCTTTGTCCCTCTTTCTTTTAATAATAATATCGGTTTTGAATTTTGAAAAACACACACAGCAACAAAATGCAACTGTACTGCCAGAACAGCTTTCTCTTTGTTTTAAAACAGCTTATTACCACCAGAATGACTGGATATTTTCCCTCTACCCCATTTTTCCCTCTTGCTCAGTCCCTCTCTCGCCCCCCATATTTAATAGATTTCAGGCAATTACAGTCGGCCCGAAAGTGAAAAAGGAGAACTCACGGTGAGAAGCAGTGCATGTGGAGAATTTTAACAAGATGTAGAAGCCTTCATCTTTCGTTCAGCCCACTTTTGTTGTGAGTGTGCATGCAAAAAGCAGGCATTCGTACGCGCAGCTGCATAAACACGTTACCACCACAGACACACACCAATGCACAGACATACTTGGGTAAGAACTTTCTCTTTCTCAGACACATGCACAATCACACAGCCCATCAGGTGGGTAACTGGGTCCAGATGGGTGTCTTTCATAATGGATGAGCCCAGCTGACTGGCTGGCTGGTTGGCTCCATGAGGCCTGACTACCTGGGAGACACTTGCGAGAAGAATGTCAGGAATCCTTGTATTCCCGAGAGCATCTAGGTGGGAAGAAAAAACCAAACTAGCTCTAAAGAATGAGCTAAAAACAGCATAGGCCTGGATAGGAGAGCAAAGCTATGGAATAGCAGACACTTGGGTTGAAGGGCAAAGTTGTGAAATGTTTTTTTTTTCTTTTTGAGTTGCTAACAGCTGTCTCCTCACAATCCCCAAAGAACAGAGACCATCAGCTTTCTGTCCTCCCTTAATCATATTTGCAGAGTCTGAACAGCGGTAATAAACACTGACAAAGAAAAGTAGATTATTTCACTCAGGGAGTAAGTCTCTGTAAGTGTTTGGCCATCACAATCAGCATTCCAAACTTACGTTGGGACATGCTGTGGGGCATTTTTCATTATTTAATTAGTGCACCACATCTTAAAGTGAAACATTTTCTGTTAAAGCCCATATTTAGGACTTGTTAAACTTTTGATATAAAGATATATGGTGATTGCTTCATGTTTTTGCCAAGTCCACAAGGCGACTCCTGAAGAAAAACCACTGAACAATGTTTTTCTGTGCTAATTTTCTTCCCAGATCGCATTATTTTTCTGAATATATGCTGTAAAAATGTTAATGTGGTTGTAAGCACCAACATGCATTAGCATTTTTTTTCATGAGAACATGATCCTAATGTATAGCAAGAGCGAATATGAGAATTAAAGTTGAGTTTATGAGAGGAACATTTAGAGGAAGTAAGAAAGCGGACAGATCGTGCACCTCAGGCTTCTACCACCGTTTCATGCTCAAAGGTATCTAACCTACGAGAGTTAGTGAGAGGGGAGCACGTCTGTAACTCACACCCTCTTTCGTTCCTCCCATACTCACTGATCCGCTCTCCATCCGCCCCAGAATCCTCCGATCGCTCTGTATCATCTTCATCATCCCCCGACGAGATGGCATCTGCACAGAGTAACCACGGTTACTGCCACCCTTTCGCAAGCCGTGGACATGCATGCCATGATCCATTCAAGAAATGTCCATGCTGTCATATTACAGCAAATTTTAAAGAGCCAATGTATCAAGAAACGGCCAAAGAGGGGCCATTTTAGGGTATAAATCTACGATTATGTGCACACACACACACACACACACACACACACACACACACACTGGAACCCTGATAACACACACACTGCAGTTCCTCCATGGCCAATGTCTGAACACCTTCAACCTGGATCTAAAAACTCCCTAACCCGTCTTGACCTGTTCTGTCCTGTCTGAACCCTGACTCACCTGTGACATTGACTATGAAGCAGACCGTGTCTTTGCCCAGGCTGGTGCAGGCGTACAGGCCCGAATCCTTGGACGTGGTATCACGGATCTGCAGCACATCCTGCTCTATCAGCGTGCGGTTGTTAGTGCCCAGAGAGCTGCCGTCTTTGGTCCAGGTGATGGTCCCCGTCGCCGGCAGAGGACAGCTCAGCTTCAGCAGCTCCCCCGGGTGCACTGAGCACACCGTGGGCTTAGAAATTTGGTATTTGTTCGATGCCTCTGCAGAGCAAATGGGAAGTGGAGGGGGAGGTGGAAGGAAGGGTTGGGGTGGGTGGAGGGGTAAAGGAGGGCAAGGTAGAATGGAAGTAGGAAGAGGGTGCACAAGGAGGTGGTGGAAAAAAAGGAGGTGGGAGAAGAAGAAACAAGCCATAATGTAAGAAACAAAACACCACATAACCCCCAATGGATGCAATTAAATCAATTTATGCAGGAGGAGCAACACAGAAAAGAGGATACCCATTTTATAAACCATCACACCAATATGCTGTTACCACATAGTCACATTTGAGATGGTACCCTTGAAATCCCTGTTTCGATATGAAGGGAGAGGTGTGATTGGCATTTATAGATTAAGTGCATGCAGTTACAGCCAGAGCAGCATGTGTAGAAAACAAACCAAAACCAATGCTTATGAAGCAGAGAGATGGACATCATTATATTGAGACGTCTTCTCCCAAACACGCTTCCTTTTCAGTGGAGACGCCAAGCAGCCAGTGTATATAGGTGAGTAGGAGCAGTGGAAAGATCTCTGCAGCCTAAAAAAAAATTAAGGTAATACAACTCCGGCACGTCTGCCCATCAGAAAGGAAAGCAGCCAGAAAGGTCTAGGACGGAAGCAGTTGTCAGGCAGGGGAAGTGAGGAGGGGCGAGGTGGAGGTAGAGGGGGTTGTTTTCTTTTTTGGCATTCCTCTGGCTTTAACTGTGCACCTTAACTATAAAAGCCTTGAGCTGCCGGTAGCCTGACTCTTCTGTTTTCCATCTTCTTGGTGCTTTTTCATAACATGGCCATGGAGGATCTACAGCTTTTGTGCCGCAGCCAAGTCAGAGACCAAGAAACTCAACGCTCCGCTCCAAAGTGCATAAAACCCAACATTTCTGGGAGAAAGCCCAAGCTTGTCCGTGTGTGTGTGTTGTGTGTGTGTGTGTGTGTGTGTGTGTGTGTGTGTGTGTGTGTGTGTGTGTGTGTGTGTGTGTGTGTGTGTGTGTGTGTGTGTGTGTGTGTGTGTGTGTGTGTGTGTGTGTGTGTGTGTGTGTACACCGTGTCCTCGAACTTGAACGACGGCATGGACAGGACAAGGCAGAATGGGCAAAGTAGCAAAGGAAGTCAAGAAGTCCATAGCTGAGACTGCACTTCAACGCTGGGATGGATTCTGTCCATATCCCAAACTCCAGACTGTGGCTGAATGCTGAGCAAGAAGGGGAAAACCTGGACTCTTCCATATGTACTAAAGCCAATTCCAGGCACCCTAAGGCTCTTGCAAACATATAACACACATACATTCGTGCACATGCCTATACGTCCAGCTCACATCCACATCATGAAACTCTCTGCAGTCATTCTCTGACAGAATGAAAAAAAAAAAATTATGTGGAAAAGAAAAATAATGCCTTTTTGAACTGCAGTACAAAAATGCTCAAAAGCTCTGTGCATGTCTGTTTTCTTCAAATGGAAAGAGGCAAAAAATGAGGCGATTAAAAAGATTTGAGGTAGAAAAGTAACAACAATGAATAGCACATGAAAAAGCCTGTGATGATGGTATATGTAGGAGCATTTGGCTGAAGTCCGATACATACAATTAAAGAGGCAGCGGCACTCCCAGCGTTTCCTGTACCTCAATGCACCTTTTCAACAACGTTACACCCTGCTATGCACCGCGGTTTCCTATATACGTGTGTTAAATGTAAAGTATACCTGTTACGCACGCGCGCACACACACACACACACACACACACACACACACACACACACACACACACACATACACACACACACACACACACACACACACACACACACACACACACACACACACACACACACACACACACACACACACACACACACACACACACACACTCTCCAATCCAGCCTTAACAGGAAGGGAAAGTCATTCCTGCCACAAGCCAGCAGTTGAGGCATGTGTGCAAACCTACTAAACATTCGCCCCGGGGCAAAGAGACACACATTGGTACAGTCCTTGCATTGTCTTTGCTCTCTCTTCCTCTTCTTAAATCAAACTGGAAATAATTAACCCGTTCTCTGCCACTCCGACCTGAGTGTGTGGTCCATTAAGAGGTGGAGCTCCTGTGCTGATTGATGGGAGCTGTCTGCGCACCCTTTTTTTTGTTTTGTTTTTTACGACATAGATTTCCGCACCGGAGGCCTTCACGCTCACATTATGACTGCCTCCAGTTTTTTCACTCTAATTTGTGATTTTGGAAGCCATAGGAACAATCAGTGGGGGTGTTAGATTTGGCCGATGAAGCACCAGAAACATCTGGAACCCACGTAAACACGCGTGCAGACACAGGCACAAAACTGAACCTCTTTTTCTCAAAAGAATAAGGAAGATGATAGTCACATACATGCACGGGCATTGCAGGGTTTTGTTTTACACTACAAGGAGTACTTGGAGGGAGTGGGAGGGAGTGAAAACAAGAAGAAAATAATCAACAGAGTGGAATTTCTACCATTTTCTGATGAAAGCGAGTATACAGGTGATAGGTGTGGCTTCATTTCCATAAGTTTCTTGAGTCAATCCTCCGATCTCCATCAACTCCTCCACTTTCCTTTCCTGCAGTTTCATGTTTCTCCTCCTTTACCTTCCCTTCACCCCTCTTCAAACTCCCACATATGCTCATTCCTGCTCCCAACCCATGACCCATGCTGACCTGACTCTGACTCTTTGCAAACCTGTTGACACAGCATACCTGATAGTTCATGGGAACAAGCGCCTTGGAAGAACATGCACACATGCGCACTGAATAAAGGTCCCACCTTACTCCACAGGGGGGAGTTCATAAGACTCTGATGGATGGATGCGGAGCTCAATTCAGTGCAGATTTTTCATCTCTGCAAAGTTTCATCCCCACTGCTCACCAGGAGGGGGAGAAGGTATCGTCTCTTTCTATTTCTCTCTCTCTCTCTCTCTCTCTCTCTCTCTCAAACACACACACACACACACACACACACACACACACACACACACACACACACACACACACACACACACACACATACACACACACACACAAACACACTTTTTCTCGATTTCGTTCAAACAGCTCTCTCCTCATCCCATCCTCCATCATCACTATCATCTATTTTTGCCCCCTCCTTTTTCTTCACAATCTCACCTCCATTTCCATCTCCCTCTCTTTCTCTGACAGCTATTACAAGTGTCCATCAGATGTGATAGAATCAGCCTGTCCTCCCTGCGCTGTCTGTTCGTCCTCTTAGCTGGCGCTAATTAGTCTGCAGATCCAGTCTTGGGTCTGCAGCAAAATGCAGCAACCTTTTCTCACCAGAACCCCCCTACTTCCCTCTACTTGATGTATGTCTGACTGTCTGTCATTCTGTCTGTCACGCTAGCAGGAGACAAGAAGTGACATTTATTGAGAAATGAGGACCAAAGTTTACAAAAGCCTCTGAGTAAAACTTGCGTTGATCTCATAATGGTGCTTGGGCAGAGAGCTATATGTCTGTGGGACTGTCCTCGCATCCCTTGTCGCAATCTGCACAATTGCACGGCAGGAGTAAAAGAAATGACTGCCATCTTGGAGCCATGCACTCCAGATGCATGCAGAGCAACAGGCGCACACCAATCCAATCACATTATCTCTGCTGCCCTCCTTAGCCAGCCTTTCCTTCATCCCCCTTTCCCTCTGTAACCTCCTCACGTAGTCTAATCCCAGGACTTTTCACCCCTTTTTTTGTCTTCCTCCCCTTTTCTAATGTCTTTTCACATTCAAATCCTGTTTTTTTTATTATGACAAAGGAGCACCTCCGTGACCTGGCTCCTGCTGGCGTCCATGGCAACAACCCCCGCAGCCCCTCACTCACCCCTTCACTGCTCATCAAGGCCTTCCCTGAACCTCACCCGACCCCTTCAACTCCCAACATATGCCTTATCTCTAAAGACCGTTTAAAAATTAAGCTCTGTGACCATCTGAGGCAAAAGTTTGCTTTTGTTTCACTTTTATGAATACTTCATCTATCTGCTATAAAAGCTCTCTAGTGTCTCATCAACAGATGTTTATTAGATTTGTTAGTAAGTTTATAATCAAATAACTCTTTCAGCCCAGACAAAATAAGACTGTAGGTGGTCGGTGGTGTATTTTTCATGCCTAAAGCGAGTGTGACATCTGGTTAAAATGTGTCCCTCCTAAAAATGATTATACATTTTGGCATTTCATTTAGTCCTAAAAGAACATTTCATTATCTCTTTGGTTTTGCATACCAGCTTCCTCATCAGTTATCCTCAGTCTTCTCACCATCACCCATAAATCCCTATCTGCTTTCTGCCTCACACATCGGACATTCAGCCAAGACCTGAGGCACAGCCTGGCACAGGTAGCAGCTCTTCCCAGCCTCTTATCAGAGGAGTGTGAAATTGAGTGGTAGAGTGACAGGGGGATTCTCTAACACCTAAGCCAAAGCAAATAACTCGAACCATCCTGATTAGTGCTGGCTAACAGCAGGCTAATAAAACTGACTGTGTGAAAGCCATATATTTAAGTATAGAAGTTCAACTGCAACACACACACACCCATGCACAGCATTTTATTAGTGTTCATTATCATTGCCATTGCTACACACACTTCATGTCATTAACCAGCCAGCTGACACTTTTACACTTTTACAACTGTACTCCTACTGGGTAGATAGCAGTGTTACGATGGGTAAAAACCCTGCAATTTCTTACATTCCCACCTCTCACACACACACGCACACACACACACACACACACACACACACACACACACACACACACACACACACACACACACACACACACACACACACACACACACACACACACACACACACACACACACTCTCCAATCCAGCCTTGACAGGAAGGGAAAGTCATTCCTGCCACACACACACACACACACACACACACACACACACACACACACACACACACACACACACACACACACACACACACACACACACACACACACACTAACATGCAATGACGCACCACCTACTTTCATAAGTCAACGCAACTGTGGATGTATTTTAAATAGTTTATAAAATCATATTGCTAATAAACAATACTTAAAAAAAATGCTCAAGAGATAAAATCATGCGCATTGTTAACAAGCACCTACCTTATGTTTGTCTCCCAAAGGATGCAAGACCCTTCCTTGATACACGATGGAGCCTATAATTATTTAACTACTTGACTGTTTTGAAGTGCTGCCTTCATGCTGATCAGAGCATATTTTTTTCAAGTACAGACTTTGGCAAGGATTACAGAAAAGTACAGCCAAACCATGCGCTGACTTTTGTCATCTGCACTCCCATTCAGCCTGCATTCCAGCATGCCTGGTGCCACATTTATACCACATTATATGTAAAACAGGGTACGAACAGCCCGCAGAGCACAAAAATGCCGACACGTACGCACACCTCCTGTGTCTGAGACCATTGTTATTCAGCTATGTCAGAGTATTTTAATCACTGTGCAAACGGAGAGTGCCTGGACAAGGTAAACACTCCCATAGATACAAGAGTGGCTACAGAGACAACAATAGGCCTGTTGTCGAGGCCTTAACCAGCACACTCGCTCCGCGTCTTCTGTTACAGCAGCCGCAGGTAAACAAACTAGCAGGGCCACCAGGAGTGCAGGTGTAGACTCTATAGAGACAACACTGATATCCAATCTGATGTATGTACAGCCATTACAGCTCCCAGAGACACCAATAGCACTGGAACAGAGGCTGTAAGTAAGTTTTTATATTGTACTATACACATTTATTAGGCTGGCTTTGTTACAGTATTGTATTTATGTGCTTTAAGTCTGAACAATATATATCATTTGATACAATGACATCTGTTGAAAAGTATAAAACTGACCAGAAAAACAGATAAATCTCAACATCCAGATCTTAATATATTTTCTAAATGTGATCAATTTGTTTAAAAATAAACATGTGTGTCGATGTCACGAGTTGTTTGTTTACCTATATTTTTAAATACAATGCATGAATCAGCAAGCGTGCACAATCAATCTGAGTATAGAAACAGTTTGAGGTCTTTATTACTGTGTAATTGTCATCATTTCATCATTGCTTGCAGGGAGGAAACAGGGAAAAATGCAATGTTACTGGCATTCACCTAACTTGATATTAAGCCAGAGAGAGGAGCACGAGATAAATGGTGTCCCACAGGTGTCATGGGAAGTGGATGCAACAAACAAGGAGCTGATTGATTCAATCACATTGCCAACTGCCTGACAAATATCAGTTTGTCATATGCCTCAGTGAAAAGTGGGTCTGGTATTGTGCCCACCCTACCTCTCATCATGTAATCCCCTCCCAGGTCTAGCCACTTAAATCTCCAGTCACATGACTTCACTGCTGCCCAGCACTCTGTAATCTCTCCATCTGAAGGAGAAGTCAAATATGCACAAAGCCTCTTACAGCTCTCCTGGAGGATTGTATAAGTACAAAAAAACTTTCTCTCTGTCCACTCCGCAGCGTAGCATCCGGGCTGTACTCTCAGAGTCTTGGAGCCAAACAGTCTGAGACGGAACAACAAAAACAACAGGAGAGCAGAGAGGAGAGCTCAGTCACCCTCTCATCAAGGTAGGCAAGGAGGATACCTGACCTCTGGGGCAAAGGGCAGGAGAAGGGACAGAGTGTGGGTGTGTGTGAAGATGGTGATGGGGGAGGGATGCTCTGTTGTTGGCCCAACTTACAATTATCATGCTGATTAAAGCTTGGGAACAAAGGTCCGTGGAATGTGAGTCACCATCCATCACAACAACTAATTAGCTCATCTCTAAACAGATTCAGAGACTGGAGACAGAAAATTTAAAAAGTCTGTCATAAAACAACTAAAAAAAGAAACCCCAAGGAAAAGGCTGTTTATGCCGTAAAAGCTGGCTCCACAGAAAACATTTCTTTGAAACATTTTTCCCATTTTCAAAAAAATACAATTTAAGAAGAATTTCATTACACAAGCAGGTAATTGCAGCCTGAAGAAACCAAGTGAAAACCACAACTCTTTCTCTCTGTTTTCCTAAACTCTTGGTCTTTCTTTCCAGGCAAGAAGGGCATGAGAGAGATGCCAGCATAAACAACGCCCCACCCTCTTTCACAGCTCTCCCCTGTCCTCCCACACGGGTCACAAACCTGGCATTAACACTCAAGTATCCACTGAATGGGTGCGGGCTTCATAGAGTGAAATAAAACAACATCGTGTGAATCACACACCTCCCAGTGAGGAAAACACAAGGCTTGCCATGCCGAGGTTCGTCGTTTGTGTTTGTTTGGTTTTTTTTGCTGTAGATCCCCACCAAATTGTTATTTGAACACTATTATTTCTGCTTGTTTGATTTGTTTTGGGCTGTGATTTAATCGTCAGTAAAAATCCAACATTTCAGGGGGTTTTGCTACCCTTTAGAAATTGTAAAAATGTCTGAAGCAACGTTGCAAAAGTTAATCTAACTTTTGCAAACAAACTTGACAGATATACCTGCTCTCCAAAAACAAGCCTAACAAATGGCCCTCCCAGCTTCTTCTCGCCCCCTGCTGCTTACCTTCAGGTTCCAGAGTGGCCTCCTCCTCCTTGGTGGCGGTGAGGGGCGGCCGGGCCACGCTGACGGTCAGTAGGGACAGTAGGACAGCGGCCAGCAGCCAGGCCCACGAGGCCATCCCGTTAGTGGCGGACAGAGCTCCCCATACCCCTCTTCTCCACCTCCCCCTGGACACTGATCCCATCTGAGGGAGTCCGCCCAACCATCAACTGCTGCCAGGTCAGCCTGTCACTCACTGGAATTCCCCCAATCACCTGGGCTGAGAGGTGACAGAGCAAGGAAGAGAGTGAGGGGAAAGCAAGAAGGTGGAGGCAGAGTGATGAGTGAAGAAATGTGAAGAGAAAGGCAGCAAAAAAGAGACAACACAGAAAAAAGGATATAGTTAAAATCTCAGAAAATACACAAATCAAAATTCTTGTTTTGACATTGATTCCTAAAACGTGGACAAAGATAGACAGCAAACTGAGGGAGAGCTGCAGAAACAAACGTTTCAAAATGCTGTCAAACAAGCCATACCACAGACATACCGAAGCTGTGAGGCACCAGCAGTCAACACACAGTCACCCTGGGTCTGCCTCTCCTTCGCATCTGTAATTATATGCACTCAAATATATTTGAAAGAAACCAATTAAGAGCAGCTCCAGTTGGATTATGTGCACAGTCAAACCCATTTGGCGTCTCTCTTTTCCCCTCCATGAAACTGCCCTGTAGCTCAATGAAACTTAAGGAGTGGAATTAATTTCAGACGAATCAGCTCCATTTTACCACGCCGCATATGTTTCTCCTTAAAAATCAATAACAATAACATTTTCTCACGACCTGTTTTGCTTTTATCCCTGGCACAAGACAGACAACAGATACACTAATGTGGCACCAGAGTCGTTCAATTGGACATCATTTCTTCTTGTGCGCAACAGATGCGCCAAACCTGTTGCCGCGCTGCTGCATATCTCTTAAATGCATTTGGGGGTGAAAAAAAGAAAGAGGCTTTTGTTGCGTCCCCCCTCACTTGATTATGAGACCAGCCTTAATTGAAATGCAATATTGTAATATTGGGACGAGCGCACGCAATCAGCCTGTTCAGCCAGACATCTGCGGTTCAACCGCGGTGAAGCGTCTCTGGAGGTTTGGTGAAGTCACGCTTCCCTGCGCTCCGTCTCCTCCAGCTGGATGTATCGATCGCTTTCACTCGCAAAGACACATGTAATTTGACTTTAGGAGAGGAAGGCATGAAGAAGTACGCACGCAGATTTCTCTTTAATTCATCCCTCTGGGACGGAGGCAGGACACGGACGCTGGTTGCGCACATGATGTCCGAGCGTTGCCACGATTTTACCCCCAATGTCTTAATTTTATTAGGGGAGTGTCGAGCGCGAGAGGTTGGGTTTGCAATTAAGGGACGTAAATCTGTGCAGTGACTGCTCAGATGCATACATTATTGATGAGACCTGAACTAATCTATGCACGAAAAAAGCCATTGGGCTTATCAATGCCTAAAAAAATTCAGCATTACGGAGATCAGGCGCAGAATCGACCTCAAATATATTTGGCATCGTTTAAGGTCATCTAAAGCAAAATACTGAAATATTATTGTGCTGCTATCACATTGAAATAGACAAGAAAAATAAAGCATTTGACTACAAGGATGCACAAAAATCAAGGAGAGAACAAAAAAGTTTGGGAATCTAGTATATTGCGCATCTAATCGCCAAACTTTTCGTGAAGTTGTTGACGCAATGACGTTTGGGTGCACGAGGATCTTCGCTCCATACCTCACCGCAAGCCTTCATTTAAAGCCAGGCTTTGAATGAAATTTCTTGGCACTTATTGAATTCCTATTGAAATTCAAATCACTTGGCTTTTTTTCACAATAGGGGCTCATTTGGAGCTCCTCGGTGATTTAGGGCTTCGGCACCAAGCAGTGAAAAAACAACTGCGGTCACGGGGTAATAGGGACCATAAATGCAATGTAGAAAATTAAGCAAAGTAATAAATAACCAAGGACACTTGTTAATGGCCCTAAAGTGATGATGCAAGGTGCTGTGTGGCTCATCACCTTCTAAAATAAACAAGGAAAGTTTATTTGCATAAAGCGTGGATATTTAAATTGAAGTGGATGTCAATTAAACATAAAAGTCATTTTATTCTATTGAAAGCTCATTTTGCAAACGCGTATGCAAACGTTTCACACTGTGTTTGCCTCTCTTTTCTTTGGAATAGAGAGATGTTATTATCACTGTTTACAGTCCATTTCAGTATTTTCATGCAGCAGTAAGAAAACAACAGGACGCACAGATCTGCCTCCATGGCTGCAGCAAAGTTGACAGATGAGGGTCAGTGGAAGTTTCAAGACTTTCTACTAGATGAGTATCGTAAACAAAATAAAAATACTTACCAGGGAGGACAAAAATCGTGAAGATCTCCGTTTGGCATGCACCGATAAGGGAGGAGAGAGCCTGAGCTGAATCCAGAAGGAGAAACGTCTCCAAGATCACAATGCAGTAAAAAAAAAAAAAAAAAAAAGAAAGAAAAGAAAATCTGAGAGGCGCTGCCTTTTTTCAGCTTACTATTCCATAATCAGCAGGCATCAACTCAGATCAGAGGATATATTCCAAACCCGTCTGGCAGCGTAGTCCAATGCCATGCAAAGAAATCCGAATTTCCGCAGGTTATCCTTCGAAAACAGCTCGGAAAAGCGAAGTGCTGTCCCCCGAAACTTTCCTCCCCGTCACCAAGTTTCTTCTAGGGCGCAGAACACGTCCAGTGGTTCCCATACAGCGCATTTGTCAAGTAAGTTAGAAAGTTTTGCAGCTACTAAAGGCGCGGGGTGATGGTTAAACTGCACGGGAGGATGGTTGTCCGGAGCGAAATGTCATAAAATCCATCAGCGCGCGTTCCCCCGGTGAAAGAGCGTCTTTTGCGTCTCCGTCTCTTTCTTCCTCCGCGGACAGTCTTCGCAGTGTTTCTCAGACGCTTTGTCAGGTTTACTAGGTTTTTTCTGCTCCTTACGTCTCCACACACCGCCCTCCTCCTTCACTCCAGTGGGTGTCATTCCCCCACCCGCTCCAAGCAACCCCAGTGTAATTCGAGCTGCTTCCTGGCCGCAGTGCCTTTGGGCCC
The DNA here is from genome assembly GCF_963422515.1 of Blennius ocellaris. Taxonomy (NCBI): domain Eukaryota; kingdom Metazoa; phylum Chordata; class Actinopteri; order Blenniiformes; family Blenniidae; genus Blennius; species Blennius ocellaris. The sequence goes on from NC_137662.1 coordinate 9,816,340, forward strand.
TGCCTTCCTCCGCCCATCAAACCGTGGAACTGCCCTCCCGCCTGCCTCTCTTGTGCTCAACTTGCTCCAGCGGATCCGATGTGAGGGCTCCTGCTCCGCTGCGGAGCTGTCAGACCGCAGAAACAACGCCGCTCGGTGGACGAGGCCCGACATCAGCGGGAGGAGACGCACATTACGCACAAGAATGGCGCGCGCAGCAGTCACAAGTAGGACAGTGCGTCAGGCGCATTCACCATACAGGCTAATTAAGAAATGCAAAAGTGGTTTTGATGTAGAAAAATCTGGGGACATTTAGTTTGTTCATATCCAGAACTGAACATAAAATTGCTCAAAAGATACTATACTACTACTACTACTATACTGTTGATCAATCCGATGGAAAAAAAAAAACCCGAGGAAAATATTATTCCCGTTTTTATCTTTAGAAAGGACGGTTGAGATTCTACTGAGTTTTGTAGCTTTTATCACTGATCACTGTTATTAGACAAAATATTTTTTTTAATATACATATAGTTTTATAGCTGGTTTTATTTTTTTTGTTTTTTTGTAAGGAAGGGAGACATCAACCACCTTCCAGTGATTTATGTCTTGGAGTTAGACAGTTTCAAAGTAGCTTTATTTACAGCATATAATAGTTGATTTTAGACAAAGTGGAATGTTTTTTTTTATTGTCATTTGCAATTACACTTTAGCATATAAGGATTACACACTTGAACAGATGAACCACCCGTCCATCTTTTACCCATCTTCAGGTGTTGGAGTCCGGCTCACTGTAGGCAGAAGCAGGATAAACAGGTTCAGACAATCACCACAATCACATTTACAGCAATGATCAATTTAGAGTCAATAATTAACGTTCACAAAATGTGTTATTATATACATTAAGGTATCTAGATAAAACCCAGTCATGAAGCTATTGAACTATTCATGTTTTACTTTTACATTATACTACTAATCCACTATATTAGTGTAATAGCTCTCCTTTACTTGATATTTGTGAATATTTAACATGCTAAATATTTTAGTTTACCATTTGAATCCTTGAATAATTCCTTTATGTGGGCAGTTGTACATTGGAAATGTTGCTAACACATCAGGTGGTAATATGAAAATAGTCCGCAGGTTTAGAGAGTGCTTTAATTTTTCCTTTGAACACAATTCACTGTTATGAATACACATGTTATTTTATTTGTAAAAGATTTGTAAAAATAAATAAATAAAAATCCTACATTTAGGGATTTGCCTGTGACGTTGTAAACAAGCAGCAGTTCAAGTTAGCTGTTATTTTCGGTGTTGTTGCAGAGTTTGGATTTACTTCTTATAACTTTCCGATGAACAGATCTGTGTATAAGCACTGAGAGAGCCTGGAGGCTGCCCCCCTGCAGCTTGTCCCCCACTGCTTCAAGCTGTCTTCTGCATTGGTTCAGGCGTTCGAGTGCTCTGAAAGAGACACATGGGGAGGGTGGAAGACTCTAATCTCCTCAGACTTTTTTTCTCTCCTATTTTTGTCTCACTTTCACCACTGAAGCCTTCTTTTTTTTCAAACAAGTGAGGGAAAACGCTTCCATTCAATTTGAAAAGAGCCACTAACAAGGTTTCTTCTTTTTTTTTCTGATGCAAACGTTTGGCCTCTGAATGGAGAGTCCTGCGTCTGTTTTTCTATCGTCGTTCCATCTCTGCCTCTACCAGTAAAGCCATCAGATAACAGTGGAGCTGACAGGTTGGCCAGAAATAAAGAGCGAACAAGAGGTGAGGAAGGAAAGTTTGACTCATTTCTCAAGAGTGGCACAAAATACCCCCCACTGTTTCTCCCTCTCTCTGTCTCTTCCCTCCCACTACATTAGTCTATTTATAATCACCCAATTTATTTTCCCCTGCTCAGGAATCCCACATTTGAAAGAAGCTTCATCAAGCCGAGTCTCACGGGCCACTGACTGAGGTCTGGATGGACTCAGTGCCCTTACACTGTGGTATCCATCAGTCTGTCATTGCCCCTGTTCATCTCCAATTTTTCCTTTTTTCTTCGTCGTTTCCTCCCATGAAAGCAGTCGTAGTGCTTGGATTGAGAGAACAGAGTGAGAGGGAAAGGACGAGACAGTCGAGGAACTCGTAATCACCCTCTCAGATGAACATATTGATTAATGATTGAGCTCAATGGGGGATAATTGGGATGCCAGTCCAGTAACGTATTAATGAGAGAGTGGCTCTTATTGCTTTGGGTGATTGAAGATGAGTGATGTTTGCAAGCCTAGACACTCAGTAGTCATTAAGTTTACCCCCTGCTGATGTGCATATTTAAGATGCTGCAGTTAGATTTTACAGCTCCATGCGAAGACGAGTCAGGATGTGTGGAACAGGTCCAATTTTGGGGGTTTCTACAAAAACCTCCAGCAATCTACCTAAAGTCATTTTTATTCTCTACCCATCCTGTAAGCTGTCAACAATGTCTTTTATGGTGAAAATATACCAACTCTAAAAATGTTTCTGCATACTCTGTGGTTAAAAGGATTTAGATGCAGGTAGGAAATATTCCAGCCATTGCTACAGAAGTTACACCCTGATCATAATAAACTCTTCGAAGCCTCTTTTATTTGCCCTGGTGTTGGAGGCTATGCAAAACCTCTTTTTACATTATTTTCTTAAGCTTTTCAAACTTGATTCTGGATTTAGATTTAGAAAAGTAGACATTCACAGATGATACAAAATGCCAGATTGTCATCAGAGCCTGAATAAATACACTATGGCTTGAGCTTTGAAGAACAAATGTACTATACAGTTACTAAAGTATAACTAACTCAGTATAACTAAGCCCAACAAAAGAACAAGAATGAAAATGATGACCAGCTAGTTTTCAAACAAACATATGTTGCAGCCCAAAACCCCAAAAATGGGTAAACAAAAATCTTCAGTCATTAGTCTGTTTACAACAGCTTGAAATCATACATTTCATCACATTTTCACTGCTAATCGTTTTGTAAGATTGCATTTAAAAAATTGCTGTCAACTTTTTTTTCTAAATGCATTCCTGCAGCTCCAAGCTGTGGGCCCATGGATAACAAGATGCAAACAAAAAAAATACATATTGAACACTTTCTTTTGCGTATTGTGCTTGGTTAGATCTGAATTAAACCAAAATGTGGTGGTACTTTTATCATGAGAACATAAAATGTGAATAAGCATAAAGTCATGAATTCTTTCTGAAGCGTCGGCTAAAAGATGTTTGTTTATATTGGTTAGTTTAGAACAGTCATTTGTAATACATGTGGGGCACAGCTCCACTACAGGTGTTAGAGGGCATCAGCAGGGGGAAAAAATGGGAAGTGTTTGGTGGGTGGACGGTCATTTTTTAAAATCAAAATACATAAAAGAATTATTAATTTGTTATAAGCACAAGAGAGTTGTATTAAAGTTCTAAAATAACTTTTTGTGCAAAACCACTAGAGTAACAGTTGCTGACTTTATATCAAGACTTACCAAATATTGAAGAAACATAGCATAAGAAGAATGGTGCTTTTTATTGCCTATGGATCCCAACAGCCATTGACAATACTGCCATGTAATAACTACCATAAAGTCCACATGGTGGTCAGACTCCGACGAGTGTAGTGTAATTATAAACAGGACTGAGGTCTTCCAACCCAAGAGATCTCCATCTGCACAGGTTTACACACAGACTGGCAGAGTGAATTAGTCATCCACTCATTTCAATTAAAGCAATAACATGAGGGTAAAAGTACATTTTTCATGGATCACGACTTTGCAACCTGCAGAATTAACAACATTACAACATAATTTCTTTGCTTAATATTTATGGTAAATACAGCACATTATCACCCTAAGAGGCTAAATTAAGTGAGTGAGCACTCGAGGGATTTCATCTGCCCAGTGTTCACAAGTTAGCATTTTCACATCGGCATGTTAGCCTTGTAGCACGAGGCCAACTGTGTGTAAATATAAAGAGATGCTAGCACAGCTGGAGCCCATGTCTTGTTTCTTATTCTGGCGTTAAGAGCTGTTTCTGTCTTCACTCTTACAGATCACAAACTGTGGTGTCTCTGGTCAGTCTATTTTAAGACTCTGCAGCAGTGATCACAACACGTCCTCTCAAATCCCCACATAGTCGTAATAGTGATAACACAGTCAATGATTGTGGCGTTTGCCTCTATTGGAGTCAATCAGCCATTATAGTGTTTTCTTTTTTACTACAGTGGTACAAAGACAATTGACTCTAACAGTGAATAGGGCCAGAAAACTAAACCCCCTTCTGTCTCCGAATTTTACAGAAACTTACTGTAGATGTCCACTGTTAAGAATTGCAGAATACAAAATAAGCTTGTTCTCAATTAGAGAATTCCTTTTTCGTTTTACCCTGAGAATGGTGCAGTTATTCATGAACAATGGCGACATGTTGTTATAGATCAGATCGAGTCAGTGAAACTGACAGAAAACTTCTAAACCCTCCTTTTTCTCGCAATGTATCAACGACACTGCATAATTAAAGCATCAAAGATCAATCGTCGGTGACTCATATCCTGCGCAAAATATGAAACAAATGTGTAGAGTTGTGCCTGTTGGGGGATGGGGGTAACGGAGAGAGCAGCGAGAAGCCCCAGGGCCTAATTCGAACCATGTAGCTTCTCTACAGCCATGTGGTGACACAGGAGCACCCGGACTGGAAGTGTGAAAAGTAAGTTAAGGAACAGCACATCGACAAGGAATGTGCTTGAAAATCCTAAACTATTCCAAGAAATCCCTTTTCTTTCTTCATGCGGACACTTTTTTTTTTTTTAGCCTGGAGGAGACCAGCTTTTACCACTGACCCCACCCACTCAGCCTGACACAAGCGTGCTCACACGATCAGAGTCCCCTCGCCTTTACCGCAGGAGGCATCACCCCATAAGTCAGCAGCTCCTCCTCCTCACTGTCACTGATACGCTGTAATAACCCCGTCTGGACAGCCAGGCCTCCTCCATTCTCTCCTCCCCCTCAGCAGGTAACAGAGTCGGGATAGAGGGAGTGGATGGAGGGGGAGTGGAGGGTCACTCATCCAGATTCCTCACATGTTTCCACCTCAGTACTCCAGAGTGTTTGAAATAGCTTGGATGCCTTCAGATTGAGTTTACAGTTTCGCTCAGCTAAAAGAGGAGTAAGATGGTGTTTCTAGCTTGAAACCTCGAGTTTGGTACTTTTTTCTTCCCAGAGTTGTTGTAGAGAACACATGAGGCAGAGTAAAGAGTTGCCTTCTTCTTCAGCATCTGCTTTTCCTCCCGATTATTCCAAAGAAAAATTGGAATTGGAAAAATTCCCCCCCCCCCCCCCCCCCCGAAAAGACAAAGAAAGGCTGAGTGGAACTGACAACTTTATACCTCCATATAAGATGATGAATGATTAGAACTTTTTCCAGGCTTTTCCACAGTGGCGAGGATTTTTCTCCCTCACTTTCTCACCCTCTGTATTTGTCGGTGCCTGTTTTTCGTAACCCAGTTTTCCATGTTCATAGATCAGCAGTCACCACACACATGAATATTGTGCTCACACATGAATACAAATGCATTTCACAGCTCATTGGGTTGGGAGAACAGGTCACTTCAGTCATCCTGGTTATGACTCATCCCCTGCAAGTCAGAACTTCAGCCAGAGCTGACAATGTTGAAGCTCAGGTTTGTTTTTCACCTGGAGAGCAACTCGGTAAAGGTACAAATCCATGTTGCTGCGAAGCTGGAGGAGCATTAGCTCACATATATCCAGGGCTAAAAGGTACAACCAGTAATAAAAAACCTGGACAGAAAAGGGATTTCGTCCATTTTTGTGCTGTGATCAAAACTCTTGTGTGGTAAAAAAAAAAAAAAAAAAAAATCATAAGATGAACATCTTAAATCAAGCCGAAACAATGGGTTTTCTTTAAAGGCACATTTGAGGATATACAATTGTGTGACGAAAATTCACAAAATATAACAGCTGTGCTACTTATTATTTAGTTTTTTGGGTGATTGAGATTGTTTTGTTTTGAGAAAGGAAGAAACTGGCTTCTGATATATCTTCAGTCTCTGCTAAACAAACCGGTTAAACACTCAGATAAGAAAAACCTGTCAAAACAATCAAGATATTTCTTGATCGAATAAACCAGGAGGATACTGTGCATTTTTTACAGGTTTTACAATTCGTCATAAAGCTTTAAATATCCAATGTGATTAGTATAATAAGATAAATGCATGCTACTGCATGTATAGAGCCCATCATGAGAGAGGTGTGAAATGTAACCACAGTTTTCAGTAGAATAGGGCTTGAAATGATTTGTATTCATTCCTCACTGCAGTCTGTTTCACTTTGGTCTTTTACTCAGCCTCTGAAGTTCTCTGGATAGAACTTGTAACCAGGTACTGCCTCCGCAGTGTCGGAAAGAGTTAGACATTAGCGCTGACTGCAGCGATCCCTGCAGTTTGTCTGGCCAGCGCAGCAGGAAGTCAGGTTAAACATTACACTGTGTACAGAGCCGAACTGTTTCCCCAAACCAGCAGCAGCTCTGAGTGACAACTCCTGCTTTGTAGTGTCTATAATGTACCGCTTATACCAGCAGCACCATCCTGATGCCATGAAGGGAACTGATGCTATCTTTGAAGATGTCCTTAAGGACACTCTTTTAACAGCTGCAGGGTTTCTGAAAGACCTTCGTTGCTTTTCCAAAGCAGGTTTTTGGCATTGTGAGTCAAAAATGAACAAAGCCTATGTCTGGCGGATTTTTGGGACACTGTTCGTTGTCAAAGCATGTGATAAAGTAAGCACTAAAGAGGGTTGGAGAAACAAACCATAAGCATTTAGGGTATCTCTGGATATGCCCACCTCAGAGAGAGTGGCGCATTCTCAGCATAGACATAGCTTTCATTGTGTTTATAGATTGAGGGAGGCCAAGGGAATAAATCACAGGGTCATTGAATGGGCTGTCTGACCTTTGGTCCCACGGCTGCGAAAAGACTCTGCGCTATGTCCTGATGTCATCAGCAAGTCATTACCACCAAAGTTCTCAACACCTCTACCATCCCGCCCTCGCGCTTTCTGCTACGTTTCTATTGGTGCAGCCCTTTGGCAACAGCACCTAAATCACTGGCGAGGGCAGCAGTTATAGACTTGACCTTGGCTTGGTGCTGTTTTCTATTCCCCACTGCCACATTTCACCGTGTTTATTGTTTCTCTGAGTCTCTTCCTATTGGTCTGTCTGGTAGCAGGAGCATGACATATTTTAAATTATTGGTGTAGTAAACAATATTGCTTCAATATGCTCAGTCACTGGTGTCTCATAGATCCGTAATTATCCAGAAAAGTTATCCACGTATGTCCGTTTGGGTGCTAATGGGAGTACCCAAAGTACCAGCACACACAGAAGATGTTTAGACATGTGTCAGTGGTCCTTCGTGTTTGCCCTTGTGAGGGTGGCGGGCAGAGTTTGTTAAAATGAGGCTTTGAGGCAAAGCATATGTTTTCTTAAGGGACGATGAAGTGACCCGAGGTTAACTATTTTGACCGTGAACGCCAACCTGAGACCTAATTTGAGCTGAGCGGTCTCCTGAGGAGTCACCTACTCACCAGGGGCCTGACCTCCAGCCTCCCTCAAGCTGTTCCTGCACTCTGTCCAGAAAAGACAAGCAAAGGAGGGAAATGACAGCTTCACAGATATATTGTGCGTCTGGTCGATATATAGACTGGACAAATAATATTTGTGCAGACACGACAAAGTCACCATTGTCACAGTACAAGTAGTGTAAACATGCATGAGGTAAATTTCACAGCCTTTTTCTATTTTCATGGTTTCCTGGACTAGAAACAGAGGGGAGACTGTGAGCGAGTCAGATTGACTCAGGGCTTCAGGTTGCAGCTTTCCCACCTCAGGAGTACAGACTGACAGATTTATATTGTCGTCTACCACATTGCAAGTCCACATTATGCCGTTGAGCAATAGCATCCCCCCAAAAAACCGCATCTCTCAGCATCTACCAGGTTTTTTTTCCACCCTCTTACCCACAGCAATGTCAGAAAGCCTGAGCTCTGCAAAGCAGGGCAGATTAAAAACTCCTAGAGGGCCTATAAAATAACCAAAAAGTACCTCTGAAGGCACCTGGATAGACTCCTTTGCAGAACTGAATCTACCTTGAGACAAAAGTGCTTTTGACCAATTCATTTATATAAAAGATTATATGTAGACCAACCTTGGGGACTAGCCAGGAAAAGTCTCTGCTCATGTAAACAGACTTGTGTGCCTGGACATGTGGCAGATAATGTACACTTCATTCTTTCTCATTCCTTTCACAGCACTTAGCAGTTCGGGTGCCCTGCTAGCAGGGATCCCATCAATCAAGATCAAATCACTCTGGAAAAATGAATCTGGGCCAAAATGTAGAGCTGCTCCAACTGAGCAGCAATTTCAGCAAAAGAATGGCAGAATTGTGATCGTGGTTCACTAAAGAAAAAGTATAGACAGTTTTATAAAATTGCTTTGGTAAAAATATAAGTTTTACTTGAACTCCTGTAAGCAAAAGTTCTTGTTTTTTTAACAGGACCAGTTATGAAAGATACTGAGGTCCAAAAGTTATGTTCTGAACCGTGAACACTGGAGGGTGAGTCCGCACATGTCTGCTTGCTTACACGCACACACTGACATAAGAAATATACTCAAGTATAGTAAGTCTAGAAGACATTTACTGAAATATATTTGTGAAGTAGATCTTCATTTGTTATAATTTCTGTCATTATTTAATGTCGATTTAAGGCTTCCCCCTGAAAAAAGCTAAAACTGTGAAGCAATAATTTACTGTTTGGCTTTATAATTACAAGGGTTCTTGCTTGGAACTACTTTAATGGTGTTTTGTGACTTTCACCATTCATAAATCTGCCATTTCTGAAAAGTTAATTAGTTTCTCTGTTAATTGTCTGTTGATGCTTTCCAGGCAACAATAGATTGAATGTAAAGGGAGGCACATTGTTATCTATGAATCAAATGTAAATCCCTTAAACCTTTATGAGGCACTTTGAGAACCTTCAGACACACAAGAAATATAATCATATGGTAAAATCAGATTTAGGTTCCTTTTTTTAACAGAATGTTGTGCTACTATATGTATAAAACTGAAAAAATATGTTTCTCTTACAACCGTTTGAATTCTCAACCTGGAGAGACACTAATAATTTATCACCTTGTGTTTGCTGTAATTAAATGTACAACCACCGCAGTGCAGCAGTGTGGGAAAACCTCAGCTTGTAATTACTCTAACAGTGAAAGTCGAGGAGACACACCTTGTAAACTGATCCCTGAGAACCCCTGATGTTCACACCCAGCGCTCCTCCCCACTCCATTCGCCGGCTGCACAGCTAAGTTTGGGTAAAAGTGGCGGGGGGGGGGGGGGCTCCTCCTCCTCGCACTCACCCATCTCTACTCTGTTGCAAGTGCTGCCCAGCACGAGCTGTCACTCCTTTAGCGTGTCACTATAATTCACAATGACAACAAACAACTGGCTTTGCCTGCGTTGCCCACGATCCCCTGGAGAAGTGAAGGAAAGCGGCCACGGGGTATAGAAGAGAGGCTATTGTGATGCATATAAGCCCATTATCTACCATATCTGTTTAAAAGTCATATTAATATTTCCTCCCTTGTTATGACACCCTGCTGTAACGTTCTGAAGCAGTTAAACCCACAATTAATATTTTTGCTATGTATCTTTTATTATTCTGGAAGACCCCATTGAGGCCGGCAATCAATGCAGTGCTGTCAGAGGCGCTGATAGGTTGAGGAATAGTAGGCTGGCAACCTCTGACCCCAAAGGCAAAGAGAGAAAAAGAGACGGGTGGAGTTGAGAGGGGGGAGTTTAAGTTTCACACCCCTTCTCAAATGCTGCACTCAGTCCGAGGTTTTGTCGAAGTGTGAGGAGCTTTTTCCTCCCCTGTGAGACCTTAAGAACCTAATGTGTTGACAAAGAAGCCAGGGAGGGATTGAGGAGCCACGGGAAGAATACCAATTGGAAGAGAAATAGGGATGAAATGGAAATAGGACAGAGGGAAAGACTGGGAGGAAAAGAGGGGAAGGAGGGCGAACAAGGAACCAGACTCAAAAGTTCAGTGGAAGCCGAAGCATAAATCAAAGATGGCGTGAAAACACAGCACCTTTAGGCTCTCCCTTTGCATCCTGCTTTCCAGCTGAGGAGCCAAATTGTTCTTCAGTAGAGAGGCTTGATGTGCTAATAGTACTGATCTGTTGTTGTTTATCTAGCATTACTCAGAAGAACCAAATCAGTTACGGTGTAAACATTAACCAGGGTACTGGTAGCTGGAGGGCGGGAAAGCTCTTTCAGGGAAAATGAAGGAATTCACTCACACATGGCATGACGCACAGGGTCACTTTTCAACCAAAGTCCCCGGAAGTGCAAACAGTTAGTCCAGACTAATGCCCTCAAACTGTACATGAACAAAAACCAACCAACATCCTTGGAAATATTTGCAGTATTTAACATGCTTTTGACCACACAACTCACACTAAAGGTACTCATCCAGAAATTTTACTCATCGTCATTAGGACAGCTCCTCAAACTATGGAAACGAGTGGCATTAAGACAATTTGGGAGACCAGCAATTTCAGAAATTTGGGGGCTATGAGAATGGCTTTTCCTACCAGAATCTTCCTTTTAGGCCTTTGAAAAAGTGAAAACACATCAAACAAGTTTTCGGGAGTCATGCCAGTTTGGAGCCCGCCATTGTTGTTATTGTCCATCTACTCCTGGATGAGGAGAAGCTCTATTTACTATGGCCATGGTGTAGTAGCATTAGCAGTGTTTCAAAAAGTTTTGTCCTGCCTACACAGAACAGAGTCGGATGTTTTCAAAAGGTTGCATTTTCATTGGCACCAAGCACCGTAAACAACCCCATAATGCAATGAAGGTTTTACGTTTTCACTTGAAAACGTTGTCGGAAGACATACCATCCATCTTCTTTACTGCTTTAGCGAGCAGAGGGTCACGGGGCACTGGCCGATCCCAGCTGACAATGAGCACATGTAGAGTTACCCCCTGGACAAGTCCAACAAGGGGCAAACACAGAGAGGCAAACAAATCACACACTCACATTTACAACAAGAGGTGATTTACATTCAGCAATGACCCTCTCATGGATGGTTTTTTTTGGATTAAAACAAGAGATAACCCACAGATTCATAGGGGAAACATGCAAAATCCACCCAGAAAGACCAGACCCCAAACTCTCATTCACTATGTGGCAACAACCCACAAACCCATTTCAGCCACCTTCTTTTCAGACTGAGAAATGACTCATTCAGTATGTAGTGTGTAAAAGTGCTAATATAAGTTCTTTGTCCTGAGATCAGAAGTTTTGATTGTTCGTTATCACCAAAAAATATCGCTTTTACACTTCATGATGCATAATGCTTTTAAACAGTCGATTTATCATGTAAAGTCATCTCACAGCTCTTAAAACAAACAAACAAAAATGTGCATATTGTACTTTTAATGCTAGAATAGAGAGATAGACTTTTCTGAATAAAAGATAGGATTTTCAATGGCCAACGCATAAGTAAAAAATTGTATTTATTGACTGATGATGGCAAATGCTTTAACTTTGAAAGGAGCTATTATAAGTGTTACAGCCTCGTTTTGATAGAAGCCCTGTGTGGCTGCAACATGTGTTTGTATTGTACTTCTTGTGTATTTGACCATAGGAGCCCACAGCCAGTCGAGACGGTCGGCTTGTTTACTTGACTGCAACAACACATACAGACAAATTCTCCCATCTGCATCATCTTTCCTGTGGTTAGCTTTGACTATCAGCTGGCCACAATAGATACTAAACAGGGATTCTTCGCTCTGTGGTGGCTGTGATCATTTATGTGAAACATCACAAATGCACAGTTCATTTTTCTTTAAGGCCACCATTCTTCAGCACACATCTGCCGGTTGGAGAACTCAGGGATTACACAAGAGCTGATTTAATTTCTGCTGCATGCTAGAGGATAGCAAGCGAGCAGCCTCCATCTGGAAGTCTGTCTGCTCGGCTGGTGGGTGAACTGTCCGCCTGCGAAGTTGGGGTTGGGGGGGGTGTCCATGTGTCCTCTCTGAGGGGGGTGCTGAGGTCCAGCTGAGGCCTTATTCGTCTGACCCAGAGCACCACCCCTCACCTCCAAACCAAGATGCACGCATGCAAACACACATATCCACAATACCAGGTCAATGGCCACTTGCTCAATCCATTAACACTCTGTTAGCTTTTATAGGAGCTTACAATGTTATGAAAAGCACGCGGCTAAAGGTTGCACCTCAATGGAAAACATGATGTCCAGATTCAGACAGAAGGTCCAATGAGGGTAAGTGAGTTTACTACTCAATAGGACAAAATTTGGAAATATTTACAGGCTCATCAACAATTTATTTCTCAATTCATAGCCTTCATTATTCACTTTCAGCTATTCTGCAATTTTTTTTTTTTTTATATTGTATCTCCTGCTTACACAGAGCTCTGTATTCATTTGTATGTTTACTCATTAATTGAGAGCCCCTGCAGGCACTAGACTTGACCAGACATTTGATGCAAAGGGTAGGAATTACAGGACCACTTGACGACAGTTGAGGCAGTATTGACCTGTCTTTCCAAGGTGTAAGCCTGTGTGAGATATCTGGCTGTGAAACTGCCTGACACAAGACAATGAATCTTATGGGGTATTTGCAGTTGCTCAAGGAATTTCAAAACCTTTCCATTCGACTCCAGTAGATATATGAAGCAATCCTTCAGTGAATGCAATAAGTAAGCACAAACGTTTTATTAATTGGGTTTTGAGAGTATAGAAGCGGGTGTGGGCCCATCTGTCCCCGGTATTTGGGTTCAGTGTTTTTTGGGGGGCTGTGGGCAGACTGCTGGTGCGCTGTCTGAACGGGCCGGCGGCTGAGCTGAGAGCGTGTGCACATGGGCTTGATGGCTAATCTGCTAATGTATTCCAGGGGTCAGGGGGGGGTTTGCACCAAATCAATGGAGGGATTTACACAGCTTTCCCCTGGAATGTGCTCCATCCGCACTCTGCTCCGTTGAAAACATCCACCTCTGCTTTGCCGGGCTGTTCAATTTTCCACTGCATTTAACCACAAAAAAAGGAGGAGTGGGAATGAATAAAAAGGGGAGAGGAGCAGCAATGCACCTTCTTGCCCTTCCCCTCTATTTTGCATGTCCCTCACAAACACTGAGCAGCTGTAGGATGTTCATATGCCTTCAAATCTGGACATTATTCTGCTTTTAATGGTGAGAAAGTAGCCAATAGTGAACTTGTAAAAAAATCAACAACATGTCCAGATAACTTGTTACACAATGCAGTAGTAGAGATATGTCCTCTTAAAAATAATGAAAATGAAAGAGGAGAAGCTTGAAACCTATGCTTGAAATCTGTTATCATCATCTATCTTCTTATCTGAGTTACTACTGGTAATAAAGTGTGTCACAAAATGCATTAACCACTCTTTAAAATGTAAAAGTTAAGCAATTCTACATAAACATCATTAAGTAGGATTGTTTGCTTATGTTAAACACTTTCTTTCACTTCTTTTGAATAAGGCACTGATTGTGGTTTAGATTACTTACCTGTCCCTTCAGGGATGAGATGTGAACAATAAAGGGGGAATAATAAATGTCCTGTTGACTCTAATCACTTTTAGTTACAAACATTTATCTTTTATATACATTTTGTCCAAGTTAGGATTGTCTGGAGCTGCAGTTGATAATAACTGGCATAAGGAACAAGGTAGGTTACACCTTAGGAATCCAGTACAGAGCTAAAACAGAGACACAGACAGTCACACACGTTCACATTCAGTTCCAAAGAAACATTAGAGTCACCACAAAACCTAAAACAGGTTTCTGTAATGCGGGAGGAAATCAAAGTTCCTGGAGAAAACAAAAAGAAAATCACAGGGAAATATTCAAACTCCACAGAAGGAGACTAAGAATAAAACTGGGGACTTTTTAGAGAATGTTAGCCACAACACTACAATGCAATATGAAACATGCATAAGGGGTATTGGTATTACTTTCTGATATATTACTCTCACAAATGAGCTCACAACATCCATCTGCACATCTCAAAGGTCAACTGATATCAGCCTGAAAATGGCAGCAGTGTGTTGTCGTGCTAACAATGATAAATATAATCCCAAAAAGAGTGCAAATGGTTGATCCTTGTTTCTGCTCAACATGGGACAATATCCTTGATCATGCATTGTAAGCCTTATGCTACTGTAAAAATATGAATAAGAACTATTGGGGGTACACATGATTGAAGGCTGTATAAAAGTTGTGTTGTTCCTGATAATACTCCTTTTTCCATTTGGCACCAAAAACCATGTTGGGGAGGAAAAGCGGCCCACTCTGCAGCCTCGCACTCAGTTTCTGATATGAGATCATGGGAGATATTTTCCTCTCCTTATCAGTAGTGTGTCTGTGTTGTTGTATGAGAGTGTGTGTCGGTCAGGTCTTGTGTGCGGAGGAATGCCCCGCGGTTATGCAGCTCTTCATCCCTCCTCTCACTTTCTGTCTCCTGGCTGTTGGACCAGGCCTTGGCTGTGGGTCATAAATAAGCTGTCCTGGATAGAGGAGGACGCCCAAGCCCAGACATCCAGACGCAGAGTACAGGGGCCCTGGCCTTAAATCCAGACAGCCCAGCTTGTACCGGCACACACACACACACATAAAGAAGTGGGGCGGCTCACTTTCCCTGCCCTTAAACTCACTGCGGAGGCCAAAGATCAACTTCATATAAATGTGTTTGGCTCCGTGAGCGCTGAGATGGAGATTGATACTCGGCTTCACACGGACGTCTCGTGTTATTCTTTTACATGTACGTCTCGTGGTGAGACTCCCACATGGAGGGGTCAACTTAAAAATGGGTTTTGTGTAAATAGTGGTTTTGCTGTATATAGATATCTGAGGAGGTGAACCATGAAGATCCTTGCCTTCTATTGCAGATACTTTCATTTGTCGTGAAACCCTGCACATGGCAATATAATTTAAGAGCAGCATCAATCTTTCTCATAAATCATGTAACGAGTATTACATACTTTTATGAAAGTTTCAAAGAAGGCTCCTCTCCTCTTTATTCCTCTTGTCAGGACACCCCCCCCCCCCCCCCCCCCCCCCCCCCCCCCCCCGCTCTGCTTTAGCCACCCTTCTCTATCATCAGGTCGACCCGAGTGCGACTGCTCGCTTCCCTGCTGCAATGCTACATGATCTGTTTACCAATACTGTACTCTACTTCCAGGAGGGAGGAAATGGACAAAGAAATGGGGAGAAAACATGAACAGTAAACCTTAAGTAATTACAATGTCTTCCTGCATCGTACAGGGGATTTGATTGTCTCAAGAGAGGATTATCCAGAGATTGAAAAGTATGAAGAAAACACACACACACACACACACACACACACACACACACACACACACACACACACACACACACACACACACACACACACACACACAGGACTAAGTTTATAAAGAGGTCTTCTGCTACTAATTGGGTATCTTATGTCTCTGATCCTTCAATTCCAGGTTCATAGCACTATTGAAAAGTAAAATCAAACTATACTGTCTTTCCTTGTTGTCTTCCTTGGTCTTGTTCAGTAAAAAGGTAAAAAGACAAAAGCAAATGTTATAAGTCGATGTCTATGATTGAAACAAGTTGTATCAGTAGACTAAAATGCAACAATCCATCTTTTTTGTAGAGGAAAGTTGACTTCAATAGCAGAAGAATTCTTGACTTTTTGAGTCTTGTAAAGTTTTCATGGATAATTATTACACTTCTACCCCTGACAATAACAGTACGATTAGAATACCCATCCCAAATCATCAAGTTCACCCACAATCCCCTCCTTCTCTCCTTCCACATGACTCATCTTCACGCTCCCTCTTGTGTCCAACCCCATCCTTTCTCGTTGATCACTCCATTCTTCTGCCAGAGTGTTTCCTGTGCGTGGGGTGACAGGGGGTCAGCGGTTTGATAAACCCATAAAAGGCCCCCCATGTTAGCCCGTGAAGGCCCCGGATGGCCTCTGTCACCCCGTTCCCACAGCCCGCCTGTCTGTCATCCCCTCTGACTGACAGGTGCTTCAACCCCCCACCCCCACCCCGATGTTCCCTCCTACTTTAACAACATCCACACACTAAACATTATTTGGTCTGGGCTGTCACTCATTAATATGACTGACAAAAGCTCACTCTTTTGCCCGTCGTCAGTGCAGCGGGGCAGGGGGAGGTGGAGGAGGGAGCGTGGGCACGGTGCCCAGTGACTCCACCTCGTCCAGTCACGAACAGGGTCCCTCTCTGTCTTTTCCTCGAGCCCTGTGGACTCTTTGAAAAGCAAGAATGCGCCATGCTAAATCTGCCCACACTCGATGGTGGGTGGTGTGAAAAGGCCGACACTGATGCCACCCTCCCTCCGCACAATGACACAGATGCTCCTGGCAGGGGGCGAGGAGTCCGCGTCTCACAACATTGCAGGACGCTTAAGCGCTCGGCCGCAATTAAGCTCTGATGTTTTTACTGCGCTTTTCAATACTGCTTGCTGATTCACAAAGACAGGTTGGTAGAAAAACTACCCTCCTTTACAGGAGTGACTCAGAGGCATGGAGGGTCGTACTCAGGCACTGCCAGCTCCCACAACACACAGTATTGTTGACTAAAATGTCTGGAAGAGCTGCCCGGCTTGGTGACAGCCCAATTAAGCAACTTAGCAATATCTTAACCCGCAATATCTACAGTTTTGAATCAACAACGCCTTTGTCTCGACCACTTCTGAATCTTTTAACTTGGCATTTCATCCAATAAAATCTCTGTGTGGGTAAAAGGGAGTTCAGCAGGTTTCCCGGCCACCCTCTGTGTGTCTGTGACTTTACAGGAAATTTCTGTAAAAGGAAAAAGTGAGAAGCTAACTCAAAACATGTCAGCTGTAAAGAAAGTTCATCAAACTGCAGGGAACGGGAAAAACAACTCAGATGTGCGGTGCATGAAAATTTTTCATGCCTTTTGGACATTTGCCTGAAACCAACAATGAGGATCTGTGGCTGGCCTACATAAAAAAAAAAAAAGTACTTTGGTAAATTTAAGAAATCTGGGACTTCACTGACAAAACGCTGATTAAAGCTCAGCCACTTTTTGGCAAATTTGATTGTATATTTTATAGACTCAAAATATGAACAACTAATCATAAAGGATGAATATTCATTGATTCCTTTGGTAAAAGTGTAAACATTATCAAAATGTGAAATAAATAGGATAGGACTTTAATTTTCAGTAATTCTTGATTATCACCCACCTCTAAATAATGTGTTGTTAAACTGATGAGCTCAGTTTCCAAGACATTAGCTTATCACAGCCAGCACTACAAACATTTCCAGTGCATTACTATATTTCTACTGTACAACGAAACACTTTTGTTTATGCATTGGCGAGATTACTTCATTTTAATGTCCCGGTCTGGAAAAGAGTGGCTCCACTGATTGACTTCAAACTATGAGACTGCCAAAACTTCCAATTTAACTCGTTCCCAAAAAGGATGCGCACTTTCTCTTTCACTCTTTGTTTAATCTGTCCCAGGTTGCACCATCAGCAACCACAGCCCAATGTCTAACCCCCACCGTAGTCTAAGGGCTATCCTAGCTAGTAGAGGCCAGTTCTGTCAAAAGACACACAGCAGTGTGATGGAAAGTCACCTTTAAGGGCCAGGAATGCAACTGGGGCTGTCTGAAGCCAGCTGTCTTCAAGGAGCGAGGGAGAATTAAGAGGAAAGTTATGGGAGGGAGTGAGGAGGCTTTCTGTCAGGACATGAGATGATCACACACAAACACACACACACACACACACACACACACACACACACACACACACACACACACACACACACACACACACACACACACACACACACACACACATCGTCTGTTAATGCCACGGAAAAAACTACGGCAAAAAGAAATGTATTTTTGAGGAGCCACATGTGGCATTATCTTAAACAGATAATGAATATGTCTTCCCCTGCGACTGAGAGCGAGCGTCCAGTTTGTGATGGTGATTTCCACAGCAACAACAACCTGGTTCCAGTGTGGTGACCAGGGATAATGCCTGTCATGCATGACTGTCTCTGTCTCCCTCCGTCTTTGTCTCTGTGAATTTACTCCATCTGTCTGTCTATACGATGACACCAATTACTAGTGAGCGTAGAATGAGAAAGAACTTTAGATTTTTTTTAATAAATTTTTTTCTATTTTGCGCTTTTTTCACGATATGCCATCGCACTCAATCATACATGTGATTCATTTCTGAACTGTGTGTGGTGGAGCCACATCCTTCAGAGCTTCTCTGCACAGACGTTTTTGATTCAGTCGCTAAAGTTTCTTGGTTTCTCCACATGTGTGGCACGCACCATCTTCTTCCCTGCTCTGTTTACAGAACAGTAAAACCCAGAGGCCACAGACCAGAGTGGGCCCACTTCGAGGGCTGTCATTCCCACCAGAGAGGAACCCATTTCGTGAAGAATAACACTAATAACGTGACCGGAGCTCAAAACACTTCCTTTCCCGAAGCCATGCAGATCAGGTTTTTGTTATATTATTCCTCATATTACTGTACTGGCCGCCACAGTTGCTCACAAACCCCCAAATTGCCTCGTATGTTACAAAGTGGTTCACTTAAATCCAGCTCACACCAACGATAGAATTTATGTAAACCCCAAACAGGCTGAACACGCCATGTTGGGGAGCTTAGGGGGTTTGGATTGAGCTGAGAAAACCCCAGAGAAAGCAAAACGAACAAAACCAACCTGGAAAAAGAGAAAAAAAAGCAGTGAAAAGAGATGACGGGAAACAGAAAGAGGGTGAAGATGGGTGAAAGGGCAGAAGGTGTGAGGAAAAGTAGGTGAGGGTAGGATGAGAATGAGGAAGGAAAAGCTTGCCTTTCTTTTTCCTAACTTTGAATTCCTGGGTAATGACCGGGCTGTAATGCTACAGAGCTACGAATGGCCAAATGAAACAAAAAGTTCAGCCAGCCCCCTGATGTTTATTTTTCTCCATTTTTCATCTTTTCCTTTTTTCCCCATTTGTGATATAAAAATCCTAGATACAGAATCCATTCAATTGAATAGCAGCCCACAGTTTTTTCTTTGGTTGTTTTTTTAACTTTTGCCTCATCGGCTATCCTCTTTTTTGTGCACATTCAGCAGTACCCTTTAGCCAAAACAGGGATTTGTGGCTTTGCTAACCAGTGGACTGGATATTTTCTGAGAAATTCCTCCTGCCAATAAGTTTCTTTGCTGTGGCCTCGCATGTTGACCTGAGCGAGCATCTTTGGATTCCATGTTGATAGAAACCTTGGTCCCTGTTGTCTTTCTGTCTCTGTGACCTGGAGTTGAACATGGATGCTCAATCTAATCATAAAGACATATTTCAGTGCTGGTATGTGAGGATGCTCTTCTCTTCCTTGTTCTAAGTCAGCTATAAACCTACAGAGTATGTTTTAAGCCTGCTCAGTCACGCACAAGCCCAGTTGTGCAGAACAGCTCTGCGAGCCACCGATGGGCTCTGGTCCAGCGGATGGGACTCGGCCAGGCTGCATGCCATGAAGGACTTCTGGGATCAGTGAATCTCTCCTTCTATCTCCTCTTCAAGGATCTGAGGCTCCGGCTTTCGGAATGAGCATGATTTCTGGCCCTGGTCCTTATTTGGTTCGATTTACGGGCGCCATGTAACGACCACAAACTCCAAACCCAGACATGAATTCTTTCGTCTTGTTGCTGTCCAAGCAAACCACATCAACCAAAGTATGTAAAACAACTGTGGTTCTTTTTAGTGATGAATTGGCTGTTACCTGAACTCCCAGCACTGGGCATCCTGAATAAATATTCATCATTTCACATCATTGTGCAGCATGATTTTGAGGTTACACTAAGATTGATATGTTTTGGCTGTATTTTACTGCATTTATTCCAGAAACTTTAAACTCAATAAACGCATTATTGTCATGATATTTACTGCCTGTAGACATTGTGAACTGATCACATGACCACTTCTCATACCAAACAACAAGTTAAAAGTGTTCTGAAAATTCTGTAAGCAGTTTAGAGAAAACACTGATTTGTTTTGTCGTTTTTTTTTCTTCTTGCTTTTCCCAGAAAGAAAAAGAGCTGGTCATCCATTCACCATGGCAGCTCCACCAGCAGCAGCCCCTTCGCCCACTGTTGTCTTGGACCAGGCGGGTTGACAGCCTCTGCCCCTCCTAAAAAGAGAAATTGTGCAATTATGTGTTTCTGCAAATGTCAGCACTTTTGGGCAGCTGGAGCTGAGGTGGTCTGTGCCCTTAACGGTGAACTGCATCCATCACATTTCTCAGAGAAAGACATCATCGGTCGCCTCCACACACGATTCTGCAGACAAATTGAAGGTGCAGCAGTGGCTGGCAGAGGGTTCGTCCTCTGAACCAAACCATGGCCACATGGTACGCTTTTTATCAGGCATGCACAGACGATTGGCTGCCCTAGTTGACCCAAGACAAGGCCCATGAAACATTCTTGACACTTCTCAAATGTGTGGCAAATCAGGAATGGCTGTTCATGTGTGGAGGATTCGCTGATGCAGAGATGGGGAGGAAAAAAAGAGAAAAAAGCCAAAGTTATACAGTGTGGTTGGATAACACTGCAAGTGAAGATCCAACAGTACTGCAAATAATTCACTGGTGATCTATAGATTTTCCAAGGTTTTTAGACCATCATTTTTAATATAGTCTCATGAAAATGTCATTATTATCATATGGGTCAATCATGCAGTGAGTAATAAAGTATTGTTTCTTGCTATATAATGCAGGAAAATTTTGAACATTTTCACCACCAAGAAACTCCATTGTAAGCTTTTATTTATTTATTTATTTTCAAAAGCTCATAATAAAAGCAGCTATTGTGAGTGGAAAATAGCTTGTTAAGACATTACAAGCCATTACTGTAATTACATAGTGCAATTTATTGGCATATATGAGAGCCAACAGTGTTCAGGAATGCAAGGTGTGAGCGGAATAGGTAAGTGAGTGGTGGGGGATGAAGTGCAGACAAAGGCTTGAAGGCTTTTTGTGTTCACGATAATCAGAAATTCTGATGAGAATTAGTATGGACGTGGCTGAACATGATAAGTCTAGGAGAAAGCAACAGCAACGTGCTCAGCCCACTACAATACCTCAATCAAAATAACACCATAAATGTCCCAATGAGGAGGAACAGCGTCAAAAGGATTTAGTTTTGAAGTTACGACTTTGGGAGTTGTGAAGCCTGCACAGCTCATAAGTATCTGCATTTTTACATTTGTAATTATACAGACATTTTTTCAGGTCTCCATCATGAGCCAGTCGGCCCCCCTAAACCCAGCAGGTTGCTGTGGCGATGCCAAGCGGCTCCCCCTCTACAACAACAGCCGCATTCAACCGGCCAAGATTTAGAGCTCGGCAAATATTGACTGCACGAGCTTTCATGGGCCAAGAAAAAGAGGGATCGGAGTCCTAAAAGGAGGTTGTAGTGGTTGCAACCCCCATCCATACCTGCGCTGAACCTCTGGAAAATATATTTTCTAAATAATGTGGAACACTAAAAGATAGGGACAGGATACAGAGACGGGGAGGGGAGTTTCTGCAGTGGATTTAAGTGAGAGTGAAGCAGAAAAGAAAACAGCAGTGAGAGAGAGCAAGTGCAGGAAGATTTAGATTCCCCAGAAGAGACAGCGCACATATTGAGAGGTGGGCCGACTCCCACAAACACCCGACAGCTTTACCCCATTCAGCCTGACACATTAGTATTCTAATGCCAGTGGGAATATGTATGACTGCCTCGCAGAGAAAGAGACCTGTGCCAGAGCAAGAGGAGAAAAGACAACGAAAGGCCAGCGAGGGAGGGGTAAACACAAGAGAGACGTTAATGTGGTAAAGAGCTGTGAGGAGAGGATGGCGGGTGAGTAGCACCACATCGAGGGGGGGTTATATGACGACGTTTATCTCCCCGCAGCCTTTATCTGTGTCTCCATGACTGCACACAGGAGCTCCATGAACAGAAGGCCCCTCTTCTCAGGCCTGCGCTCTGTGGTTTACTTTTATAGTAAGACAATGATTTGATTTTGATGAATTACTGTGAAGCTCTTTTTTATACACAGCAT
Organism: Blennius ocellaris; assembly: GCF_963422515.1. Lineage (NCBI taxonomy): Eukaryota > Metazoa > Chordata > Actinopteri > Blenniiformes > Blenniidae > Blennius > Blennius ocellaris. Next base: position 9,838,547 of record NC_137662.1, read on the forward strand.
GTTTTCAGGACTGTACTTTAAACTGCTTTATTTTCCCATCGTTAAGGTCAAAAACAGGCCAGTCCCGCCTAAAGTTATACAGGCATTACATCGGCACCAATGTTATATTGTATTATATTATATACTATTATATTAAAAAAAAGTATTTTTTTTAACCCAGTCGCTATGCACTTACTCCCTTCACCTGACAATAAACATTGCATAATAATAGTGTGAACATTTACAGATTTGCACAATAGCTCCCTCAAACAAATCCTATTGACTTTTAATGTAAATGTACACTCTTCACACGTTTGTCATGTGAAGCTGCAGCAGTTTTTAGCTGATAATGCAACTTCCTGTATATACGTAAAATATGGCTTGACCAATGTTGGGAATCCTGAATCAAAAGTCTTGATTTGTAGAGAGTAATTACTTTATATTATTATGTTATTGAACTTGGATTTTTTTATACCAATTTTGTTACATAAATTAGCTTTTTAAAATTAATTGTCAAGAGATTATTTTAGTCATAGTAAAGCATGTTGATTAACAAATGAGAGGTTTATCTGAAAGTGTGTTATTGGGATGATTTTTTTTTTTTGCAAAGTATATTTTTTCGCTCTAATAAATAAGGCATAGTTTCTTAAAAAAAAAAAAAGGTATGGCATCAATGAATAATCTACAATTATCATGTCTTTATTCAAAAGTGTCCTAATTTCCAAACTCTAAATACATACCCCTAAACCAGATACCATTCAACATTTAGCAGTGAATCCTTGTTAAACAAAGGAGGCCAAAAATTAACAAAAATAGTTTGCAAATTGTTATGATGCCAGATTTTCTCATTGCCTTACCAACATGTAAAATAGTTCATAGTTAACCTTGTGCATAATTGACCTAATGAAAAAAAACCATCGAGCAGGTATTTTAGGTTCAGGTCGAATATCCTTGTCCTGCTGTTTCTAATCACATCCTTGAAGAAAGGATATTAGTCTGGATTAAAATTTAAGATTAAAGTCTTGATGTTGCTGACTGATTGTGATTAAAACAAGTCAAAACCAACCAAAATGTTAACCAACAAGTATAGAAACAAACAAAAGGTTTCGTAGAAAACTGCAGGCTATGTAAGTATGAGTTGGTGTTTTTTGGAACATTTCCTTAAACATGGGAGTTTATCCTCTTTAGACCTCAAAAGGTTAATTAGATAAATCCATCTGAGAGCGAAGCAGGGATGCAGCTTTGGTGGAACTTCTCCCCAAGTGATAAATGTCAGGAGGTCACAAGTCAAAAAGATTAGGAATGGGTCACCATAAAGTAATTTCAAGTGGAATAAAAAATGCACTTATTTATTTTTACATGGAAATACACCTGAAAACTATATTTCCAGCCAGCTGAAAACTGCAAATCCAGTCAAATGCCAATTTAAATATCCAGAAAGCCTGACACTTCCAGTTTGACACTCATGTTCAATACTGATACTCACAAATAAACAATCATGACTCCACTATAGCTTGATTTTCTCTTTTAGTACCTCCTAACACGCACATTAACGTAACAGCTGTCTCACACACCCAATTAATCCAAACCATTTTGCAGATAAATCATCTGAGCTCAAACACAATTAGTCCTGACTTGCTTGCCGGCTCCAGCACCCGAATGCCTAAACATTGAGTACACAACAAGCCGAAGCCTGTGAATATTTCCACCATGTCCAACAGCGAGTTGGATCAACTTGAAGCCCCATGTCAAAATGCATTTTCTATGGTCCCTTAATAACTCAGGCTAATCACTTTAGCTTTGTCTCTGGGGACACAATGTCTCCCCTCATGTCCTGTATCCTAGCGAGTGGGCTTGGGAGCGGTCCGGTGACACTGTGTTGAATTTGGGTGACAGGGCCCCAGTGGGAGTGGGCGCCCCCCTGGCCTTTAGATAATCCCCAGGAGAAAGGGACTGCATTTAGGCTGTGATACGCTTAATCCGGGAGGGGGCTTGTTCAACAAAGGAGCCCGGCACTTCCTCTGGCCTGGGAGCTTCCGCTGGTCTGGGGGGCCTGGCGTGGGTGCCAGTACAAACATGCGTCTGTACGACACGTCTGCATCACAATGGAACGAGCAGGAGACATATACTGTAGACACACACATGTGCGCAGCGGTCGGACACTGGAGCGAGCATGGGAGAATATCGAAAAACAAACATGTAAATTCACACTGTTTTCATGGGAAGCCAATCCAAGCAAACAGCCCCCGCACCAAAGGGGGGCTGCAAGAGTAAACAGTGATACGTACGTATGACTCGCTGTGGGCTGAGGCATTGCTTACATTCTGCCCCCCGAGTGCACGTAACAAAGGTTGCGTGTAACATAGAAAGATTAGCTCACAGAAAGACCCGGGGAAAAAGAGAGAGAGATCAAACAGTTCACTGGTTACAGATACTTTTGCATTCACAAACAGGAAGACGGTGTGGTGTAATTGCTCTTTCAGACACTGCACGGACTCCTGCTTTAGTCATCCACCCTGCAGATTCCATCAGGGGATGCTGGTGGATGTCAGACACGCTTCGGCTCCATCCTCTGGCAGCATCTGTGTCCCTGCCGTAAGGAAAAATGAAGACTGCGAGATATAAATCTGCAAATCCGTTCTTTCACTAAACACTTTTTCCCTCTTATTTACCACAAAAGCAAATAATGGTTACAAGCAAGGCCTGCATGTAACACTGAAAGGCATTTACGCAAACGGCTGAGGGATATTATTCCATATTTCTCTGACATGATCCCACATGCAGGTTTGGATTGGAAAATAGAAAGACATCAGGGATACAGGCTTTTTTTCCCCCTCATTTTCAGACTGACCACCTATAATTTCATGCTGACACTGTATTTCTTTTTGAAGGGTCACGTAACCGCTGTACATTTATGAGAAGGAAAAAAGTTTGGTCTTTGAACTCCGTAAAGATACCCAAACATTTACAGTTGGTTAAAGGGACTTTCTTAATTTGTTTTGAAATAATCATTTGTCAGCTGCACAGTTGTCGACCGGTTAGCACTTATTGGCTTCACGGCAACACGATCTCTGGTTCAAGGCCGGTCTTGGGGGAAATTCTGTCTTGAAGTTGTATGTTGCCCCTGTATTACACTAATTATTGATACCTAATTAAAAGCACTGGTCATCAGCACATTAACATTGCAACACAATAAAACTTGCACATACCTATTGGATTATTCAGCAAAAACTCCTGAATGCACAGGAAAAAGATCCAAGTTCTAGATGGAAATGAACCAAGAATCAAACAAAAGCTTTTCCGCTGTGCATTGACAGTACTAACCAGTAAACCACTACACTCTTTCTCTTAAGCTCTTCACCCAAATGTTTACAATAACTCTTTAGAAAGCTGAAGATATTTTCCCCCACTATCTGTGGAATTGATTCGTCATCCATCTGGACTTGAAAGCGCTCTTTTGTAGTTTAAACATTATCTTGTTGGAGACTCTCCTTTCATAGCTGTGTATTTGCCCTTAAGACAAACTCAACCCGTCTGTCTCCAGCAGAGACTAAAATAAACCCCAGAAAGTATTCAAACCATTTCTGGGACCCTGGTCGGACATAAAGATAAAGCTCTCTCTCCAGGTTCCTCATATTCCTTAAATCCTGAGATTTGGCTGAGCAATATTTCAACAGCAGAGTGTGGTCGGCACAGACCTCATACTTAACAAGAGTTATGGACAGCGGCCCTTTTATATATAGACACATATCTATGTAAAGAAGTATAGTCAGTCGTGCAGCATTCTGCAGCATTCTGGACTCATAAAGCAGCTAACCGGCTCTGGTCACTTGTTTTGATAGAGAATGTCCACCACAGCACTGGCACATGTCCTCATGTGCGCTGTCCACCAAGACTAAGCATGTGTGACAGCGCCAAGAGTGTGTGTGCGCGTGAATTAAGTCCAAAGGAAAGCATGCCTAATGTGAGAGAGAAACAGTGAATCCAACATGGCGACAAGCCAGCGTCGGTGTTCCCTTTTTGGAGAATTAGCCTGTCAGTCCCTATTTCTTTACTGGGAGGCCGGCTGCTTATAAGCCCAGGTTGAGTTTAAACAAGAGAAAGTGACTCTGTCCAGTGTTTTCTTAAGACAGGGTGCAGACAGACTGGTCAGGTCGCACAGGAGAGCCGAGCTTCTGCACAAACACAAGGTCAAGCTTACACTTAACCAGTCTGTGGATACACTTATTGCTCAGTTAGTTGCATGATTGAGTGGCTCTGGAGTCATTCAAGAGCATTAAGTAGTCTCCCAGCTGGGTGATAGACATTGCACACGCAACCTGGCTCCCCACCTAACACATACATCATCCTGTTTATTTAATTTTTTCTCTGAATCTCTCTTTACAGACATATTATCGATATGTTTTTGTTTAATTGTCCTGATTTTTTTTTAAACTTGCCCACATGCCTTTAAATGTTTCTGTAATTATTGCTGCATTGATTATTATTGATATACATGTTGCAAATCAGCAAACAAAATGTTCATTTGGGATGAATAAACTGGTCTGATTGCAACTCAGCTAATAAGCATTCTTAACCTCGAGCCTGTGTACACAGAATTATAGTATTAGAATAAACACACAAGATCTGAACATGTGGAGCCTGTGTGTAGTTATTCAGAGCATTTAAATGAGTTTGCACAATGATGCAAATCAAAAAATGATGCTAAGATAATATGCAAAGCAATGTGCACCACTGTTCGCAATGTCAACAACCCGAGCAACACTGTGTACTAGGGAAAAGATGCACGATGATTTCAACCTCACAAAATACACCTGCAGTTTTTTTTCCACTTGTTATCATTAGCATGAGGAGTTGGTGCCTTGTGCTTATTTATTACCAAATTTCATCACATTGAAGAACCTGACATTTAACAATAGACCTACTGAGCATATTCCATTTTAGTTAAAATATTTACAAAATCAATTAAGGATTTGGAGTTTTAACAAATACATTTTTCTGCATTCTCCAACCATCAGCAAAAGAATGACATTCACCATGAAAATATAGACAGAAAATCTGCAAAACATCCCATTAAAAGAAAAATGCCATTAAAACTTTAGCTTAAAATGTTATCAGATCAATGAGCTGTCCTGCGTTAATTCTGCCACTGCTCATTGATCATCTGATCAGATACAGCACCTCGAGACATATGGATAAAGCAGTAGTATAGAAGACAGATGTTCAAACCTTAGGTTAAAAGAAAATTAATTGTATTAATATCACATGCAAGGAAAAACCTATTCTACACGTCGCTGCTGGTGAGCAGGAGCTGCATTAAGCACTGCTCTGGCTGTAATTTGGGCTCCAGCACTTGTCTCTACTGTGTACTAAGTGTGACCATTTACATAATTTTCACCGTCTTACCAAAGTTATGAGCATGTAAAGGAAAGCCACCGGCAGCATGAAGTGAGACTATGCAACCTCTTTAATTGGTCAAACCAAAAATAACAGAATCAATAATGAAAGAAAAACACAGACTAAATACACCAAACAAAAACATTGGGGGGAAAAGTGGTTTCTTCACTCCACAGAATCTCAACCAAAAACATGTTTACAATGTTGTGGTGCAGCACGAGTCCAATTTATGCTTTAGATATAATGTAAGAGGGGAAAAAATAGAAAGATGCTTTTAAAATGTGTGGACATTCAGAAAAGAAGGTGCTTTTCAAGAGGAAATGCGGAGAAACTTCAAACCTGTGTCTTTTTAAAGAGGAGGCGCCATGTGTGTATAACTACATACTCTTATATCATTGCTGAAGCATACAAGTTCAAGACTGGTGCCTTGCAATCAAAGCAATGGTTATACGATATGATAATTTTGCAAGCACTGCTGCAAGATTCACTCAATCACATATTTTAACTCATAAAAGAGGCCAATGAGTGGGAGGGTGCCGACATACATCCAATTAATAGTGATTTGCTACTGCATCCTTCCAGCATGTATTGAGGTAAGCATGGTGAACTACCGAGGAAGAGGCAGCAGTGAGCACTTTGATAGACAGTAAGGAGACAGAGACATTAACACATCCATGAAGAGAACTGACAGACATTGCTGGGAAGTGTGTATTCACGTGAATTTTAAAACAGTACGATGGTGAGAGGTTTAGGAGCGATACAGCAGGATCCGTTCAGCACAGTCCTGGCCAACCAAGCCGGCGTACTGCTGCACCTCCGTCTCGTCGCTGGAGCCCTTCCGTTTGCGCGAGTAGGCTGCGTAGGGCATGACGGTCCGTCGGTACAGCACCAGAGCTTTGCCCACATCCTTCAGCACCCGGGCATCCCCTACACCACAACAGGCACATGAGAAAGAAAACATGAAGCACAATAAACATTGTCCTGATTTTCCCTCCTTCGCTTTGTTTCCCCTCGGAGACGACTTGGCAGGGATATGTCATTATTCCGAGAAGCTGCTGGAGGAGCCGAGAGCCTTTTTTTTCTCCCCTCAGAAGTTACTCCCCACTGCCTTGAGCATGGAGTCAAGGCAGAGTGTGAGCAAGCTAGTTAGACGGTCTTGTTTACAGGGGCCGTGCTCACCGCTGGCTCGCCAAACCTGGTGTCTCATTAGGTCTGGTCTAATACTGTGCCAACTCCCATCAGACCAGTGAGAACACTGCTAATCTCAAAAGAGTGTATGTTCAGAGCACAAAATGATCCTCTGGAGAGTCAGATGGAACAAAAGGGTGAATATTTTTGACTCTCGCTGACACTAAAACCCGATGTCTCCAGGAGCGAGCAGTCCAGCTTTCACTACAACGCTTTTTTTTTGGTCCATCCTGAACACATCTTAAAAAATATGTTCAACACATCAAAAAGGGACAGGATGGAGCAAAAAAAAAAAAAAAAAAGTCTGGTCTTCACAGGCATTATACTATGTCACCATCCCTCTGATGTACGGCATCCAGACTGCAGCTACTCTAATGAAAGCTTTCAGTCATTATTTGACTTATTCTCCCATTATTCCACCAATTCATCAGCTGCAAAATGCTTAAAACATCTGGAATGTACTTCAACATGCTTTACATACTGTACAATATCCTTTCAGACAGACCTGTCTAAAGCAGAGGTGAAGAAAAAGGAAAAAACTCGATTGTGTTTCAGGAATCACGATGACAATGCACTTCCTTTTGTCCTTTGGGAACTGAAGAACTGATTGGAATTCCTCGCAGAGTATTTTTCCACCATATCGTTATTTTTATGCATATTTTCCAACTCCACCTTTATCACAAAAAGTCAACAGGGTGGAAAGAAAATCATTGACAAAAAAAAAAAAAAAAGACGCAGCTTAATTGCCAAAGATTTATGAAAAATCAAGCATGAAGCTAACTAGGAACTCATTGTTCTCCAGTGCTGGAATATTCCACATCTGTACCCTACCTTGAGGACTGAGACATTCAGTGTTCAGAGCAAGGACACATGGATATGGTAAGGTGTTCTGAAATGCCACCAACCTCTCTATACAAGACACATTACTTGAACTGTCAAGACTGGGCTAAGAAATGCTTGAAGACAGGTTTTTCAAGTGTTTTATTGCCTGATGAAATGAGAGTGACTGTTGACGGACCAGATGGACGGACCCAAGGCTGGATTGGTAATCGGCACAAAGCATCAGTTCGATTTGCCATTAAAGATGAGCTAGTTGGACCTTTTCAGGTTGAGGATGGACTTAAACTAAACTTCTAGAAACTTGTTTTGTAGTAGCTCACGTCCCTTTGTACTCTATTCTAATCAATTCCATTGTACCTGAACCAAAACGGCCGGCGCGGGATTCTGCAGCATCATGCAATATCGTTTTACGGCACGAAAATGTGGATCGGCAGCATAGTCTCCAGATCATCGAGCTGGTTTGGGATGAACTGGGCAGGAGAGTTAAAGCAAACTACAAGTGCCACACATTTATAGGAACTTCTGAAACAAAGTTGAAAGAACTTTCAGAGGATATTTGATTTACGATGTTGAAAGACAGCCAACAGTGTGTTCAGCTTTTCTATCTGACAACGGTGGCTACATTGATGAGTCAGAAGTTTCAAATGCATTTTGGTTTATAAATTGATTGCATGATTGATTTTTTTTATTATTATTATTATTATTATTTTTTTAACTCATTTTGTTTTATTTGTTCTATGCTTTCATTTCAGAGTGCAACGGGACAGTAAACTGAATCAGTGTAATAAATGTAATTCAGCCAATTTTCTACACCGAAAACTTAAGATCTTGTGCTAATATGTAAAATCAAAAGTTAATCATTAAATAAAAGCTGAAGCAAACTACAGGCTTTGTACTTCTGTGCTTCTGGTTTGAAGTGTCCCTGGTCTGTCCGAGATGAGGGCCAGACAGTGGGGTTGAATCGCTCGGCAGGCCCAGAGTGACACTTCAAACAGGAACAAGTGAGATGTGGTATTAATAGAGCTCTGGGCTTCCCGTTCTCCTCCGTCAGTCCCCCCCCCCCCTGAAAGCACTCATGTGGCTCACAGCTGGACACTCAGGTGGTTGTAATGATGTGAGCTCACTTATGACTGTTTATTTCCCAAAGTATGTGCCACAGCGCTGCCAAATTCAGACCGAAAATATCAACAATTTGGAAAATAGTATGAGACAAAAAAACAAATGCATTCTCACAAACAAAGCCCTTTTCTAATAAAGAGCATGTGAGTAGTGAGGGTTGTCTTTCAATCACGTTTGATCTCAAAATCAGTCAATATGTCAAAGTGTCCTGGAGCAAGACTGTGTGTGTGTGTGTGTGTGTGTGTGTGTGTGTGTGTGTGTGTGTGTGTGTGTGTGTGTGTGTGTGTGTGTGTGTGTGTGTGTGTGTGTGTGTGTGTGTGTGTGTGTGTGTGTGTGTGTGTGTGTGTGTGTGTGTGTGTGTGCGCGTGTGTGCGCGTGTGTGCGCGTGTGCGCGCGCGCGCGCGTGCGTGCGTTACATAACGTTATCATCAGTCAGACTGAAACAAAGATCATCAAAATCGGGGTGCAATAGCCCCTGAAAGAAATAGCGACATTTGGAGCATTAATGAGCTGTGAAGTAGTAGAAAATCTCACTTATGGGAAAACTTTATCAGAACTATCTGAAATCAGAAATGTTCCACTGGAATAACAAGATGTTTTGGAGCGGTCCGTGAGGAGCAAATGATACACTCTAATGAAAAGACCTTATCGCTCCTCAAGTAAATAAAGGCTTCAGTCCTTTAGCTTAACCTACATAGTTAGCATCAAAAAGGACATATGTATAAATGCGCCACTTATCAAAGTCTTTGACTACATACTTATCCGTGCATTGTGTTTATTTACATGGACAAAATGGATTGTTTTGCATCTCCAGATTTGCATGAGGCTGATTTATTGGCTGTTTTCTGTGCTCATGTAAAACAATCCAACTGGGAAATGGGTTTTTCCCACCTAGTAACCTTTCATGTTTCCAGTTGCATTAATGCGCCTGAACACACATCTCTGCTATGTACATCTACCAGTACAGTATCTAATTTGTATGGGCACTATCTGAAGAGCTCGCCAAGGGAAAGAAATGAGCTGGGTATAATCATAAAGTCCCGAGGCTTCAGAAAAATCCCCCTCCCCATGAAGATATTTTCATACTTCAGCTGCAATTTTGATTCCACAATGTGGATTCATGTTTTATTTATTAGCCTCATTTCCCGGCTCTGCATTGCCCTAACCGCTGTCTCTTCCCCTCTCTTCTCAAAAAACTGCTGAGTCATGTAATTGAAAAATGGTTGAAGCTAACTTTTAGATGAAGAAAATCAGCAGTATGTTAAGTCTCACCATGTGGGGAAATAGATTCTTACAAAGCAGTAAACATGTTACGCAACTTGTACATGAGCAGCATTTTGATGCATGAAGAATTAATGTGTGTTGATGGGATGAAAGTGATAATATTTAAACATTTGACGCTTCCTCACTTCAAGTGTGCTTCAGGCCAGGCTCTATGCATCTGCTTATGATCTTCATCAGGGCGACAGGCCACTTATGCAACAGTTAAGCGAAGTTCAACTTGTCCAACACCGCAGCCTCACCAAGATGTTGAGGAGCAGACGTTTTGCGAGACAAAACGGATTGCGGCGTGAAGCTCGTAGATACTTTATTAACTGCTGCAGAGATGCTGAGCAGAGGTCCCATTTTTCTCTCTTACTGCGAGCCATCCAAACATCCGCTCCTCACATAAACAACTTTCCTTTTCTCCTCCACACAGACTCCAGCCAGGCCTCTTTCTGCCGTGAGCCGGTCCAGACCCTCGTCCTCGTCAGGCCCACCGGACGTTCAGCGACAGGGTGCTCCCCAGGTCACAGCTCCTTCGTCTCGGGGTTCAAGGGTCAGGGGAAGAGGAGTGGTGAGGGTCGCTTGGGGGAGTGAGAGGGTCAGGGCTGAGGCTCCAGGCCCTGACACCTCGCCACGCTCCTCTCTCTCTTCCTGTCCTTCTCAAACTCTCTGAACACTTGCTTAACACCGGATGCTGGTCAAAGGTAGGCCACCGGGTTATGACCACTTCCTATGACCCAATGTTGCAAATGCAGAATGGGCTCACATTTGAAAAGAGAAAGGCCAAAATGGCGTTGTAGTGCATGAGACGGCTGCTTTTTGACTGGAGGGCCCGGGTTCAAGCCCTTGTGTTTGCAGCTAAAGGCGAATCCCTAAATCTCTATGTGGCTGACCATGAAGTTTGACCCCCACAGTGAAGAAAGCAATAAGAGCAATCCTACGATTATACAGCATATTATCATGAATATTGTTATTGAAATTAAGGTAGTAAAAGGAAATGACATCTGAAGGGTTAAAAAAAAATTTATTGGGAAAAAAATTGAAAAGTTGTGCTATAAAACTCTGAGGGGCTAAAGCCCTGGTAGAGATCAGGACATAGTAATGTAACGTAGACGTAGACAGTGAGAACTCCACAACCCTAATTAATATGTATTTTGCATCTGGGTTGGCGCCTGCTAGATGCACTCAACAGCCCATGGGTTGATAATGAAGATCACACATTTTTGCAAATGTTTACAGTGCTGAGTGGCCATTCCCTTCTCAACTCTGTCAAGCAAGCACTGAGTGTGTGTGTGTGTGTGTGTGTGTGTGTGTGTGTGTGTGTGTGTGTGTGTGTGTGTGTGTGTGTGTGTGTGTGTGTGTGTGTGTGTGAGAAAGAAGTTCTATGTAGTATGAGCTGGATGCAGTGCAAGTGTCTATACGCACTTCGTGCGTGTTCATTTGAAGGTCACAACAAAGCCTCAAGGTCTCTTTATGTGTCAGCGTCAGACGCGCAATCAGTGAGCGTCTGCTGTGGAGGGAGTTGTGTAAACTTTAGATTAGAGGTCTTTACACACCTCATTAGGACAGCTCTGTAACCTGCTCGACCTCACAATGTAAACGTGCACACAGCACACTCACGATCTCTGGCACAGGCAGTTTGAATTTCCGGCCTTCATAAAGCACAGGAAGCAATCGGATAAAAGAAGAAACGGAAAGAGTCACAATCACACTCATTTTAGATTTTAAGCATGTGCAAAAAAGACAATATGACTTTTAAAAGGGTAAATAGGAGATTCCTAAAGTGCTCTGCATGGCCAAGACTTCCACAGGAGTTCAAGCTTACTTGCAACATGCTGATATTCAAGCCAAATACATGGGATACATGGCCAATTAAGTTTGGGCCACAAAAGTGTACCATTCTCTAAACTGAACACGACACAGGTCATAGTGACCACTAGGTTTGCTCAGGACCCCCATTAGTCTGTCAGCAGTACTGCTCGGCACCAGGACCGAGAGCTAAACCATCGACTCAAATGTAATGACACTGCGTTTGGACAGCTTGGTCCTGAAGTAATGCGCAGCACTGTCCAAGACCAACAGTCCACACAGGAACCGAGGCACCACAAGAACCACAGACACATAAACGAACGGCGGCCAAAAGTGAAAACTGCCCACTCAAGAGACCTCCATTTTGTCCTGGGAAATGTGTGCCTACTGATGAATTTGAGGGAAGAACTGACACACAAAAAAAAGGAAAAATATAGTCGTGGTTAAGCTGTTAATGGCAGAGTTGTAAATGTCGACTGTTTGCCCTTTATTTCTCAAGGGTGTCACTGCCACTTCAACTAAGAAGTCAAGCAAGAGAATCAGAAATTAATGTCAAATCCATATTTCTTTCATGCGGGTACAGAGGACAAAGGCGTGTGCCAGAGAACAGTTACTCCCTTCATCAATTGTGTCATTTTTCACCTGCGTATGGCACCAAGTCAAAGTATGACTTCACCACAACAGGCTTGCTTCTGTCTATCCACTTTCATATACCCCCTTTATTCCTCCTCCTATCTCCTCCTCCTCCTCCTCTCTATCAATCCATCTTCCATTTTATTAAGCTCCTCTCTCTTCCCGTGCCAAAACGCAGCCACAAGCCTTGCTCCCTTTCTCCTCTTCTAGCCTAAAAAACACTTTTATCACATGCGCTGCATCTTTTCCTCCATCTATTTTTCCATTACTTCCTCGCTCACCCGTCGAACAATCGCATTGTTGTCCTCTCTCATCTCCCGTTACTGTCGAACAGCGTCTCTTTCCTGTCTGGTGATGCGAAGTGACGAGGAACTGTAAACAGGAGATGGCTCTGTCCTCCATACGCTCAGGTTACAAGTTATTGCAACATCAAATGTAGGTAGGCATGTTTGGACCCTCATACAATGTTGACACATACCAGCGATGTTCAGTCACCTCTCACACGATTGGAGAGTCTATCTGTATCACATGGATAGAACCACATCAGAAGTGGCGAAATGTGTTTTTGGGAAATAATCAGCATGAGAGTGACCTAATAGGCACTTCAGTTATCCGCCAACAAACCTATCCACTCACCGACAGAGAAAAAATATTCAGAAAACTCTCCTGTCTGACTCAGCCCACCAGCCCTCCTCTCTCATCTCCCAATTCAGACGTGGACGTCCTCCAGTCTACCTTCTGTGTGCGGTTTATTACCACCAAAATCACTTTTCATTTAATAATAACAGGGGCCTGCCACAAGACAGTGCTGGCTCAGCCTGGATCACGATAAAGGATGTGGACAGAAAAGGAATGTATGATCAGAGTTGGGGGCCCTTGTTCACCCCCCCGTTTGGTGACTGCACGATTCTTTGAAGAAAACCCACAGCTTTCAATACGCCATCACAGTGAAACCGGATCAGATGTTACCTTAAGGTCCGTGGGTTCATCCAGCAAAGTTCGCTCAGAGAACAGGAAAAAACCCAAGGCCAGTTTATGTCGGTGATGTTAGAAGTACGTGCAACCATATGGGAAATATAGAGTTTCCTCCCATTTCAGACAGTTTGTGACATTGGAGCTGGAGTGTGGTGTAACTGTACCTGCATCAGCATCCTGGTTTAGACGAGCATACCCGGAATTGTCGAGCTTTGGTGTGCATCGCTCTATAGGTACCCAGACAAATGTCTCTGGGCACAGGAGATCTGAAGGCCAGTACTTGCCCTAAAAACCAAAGAAACACAGAATTTGTTTGTTAAATATGTTAAACATTTGTTTGTTAAATATGTTTATTCAACTTAAGAAGAGAATCAAACAAGCTCTGAACAATTACACTTTCCCCATTTTGCTGCCACATACAGGTGCATGTCTTTTTTTCTTTTTTCAAAACAAACTAGAATGTTTTCACTTTATTCCTTGATGAGTTTACTTTAAAGACATGAAAACCAAAAATACGTATCTCAAAATATTTGGAAATGTCAACAGGCAGTGCAACTTTATTTATAAAGCACGTTTCAGACAGGAGGCAACTCGCAGCGCCTTACAAAAAAAAAAGAAAATAAACATGTTAAAACAAAGCAAATAAAAAAGTGTAAAAATTGGAAAACAAAAATAACGCAAAAGCTATATTAAATAAAGATAATAAGATAAGTACAATCAATTACTGATCAAATAATAATGCTTTAAGGACTGATTTGATCTGATGTCTTTCCTTTTTTTATAACTAGACACCATAACTATTACAATTAAATGTACAATATTTAAGGAAACTTTTAGCTTTTATGTTTTCAGTATAGAAATAAAAAACAAAACTATTAGCTTTCCAATGACATTACATTTTGTTTATATGCATGACGCATTTCAATGTTATTTACCAAAATATCAAATACTTAGAGTAACACAAAAGATTCAGCCTTCATACTGATGTGAAAGTTCACTTCTCACCAGCTGACATAAGCTCATTTCAGATTTCTTTAAGTGATCATCAAGCTGATGCAGCTGGTGTGAAATTACACAAATTAAATTCTGCACTGTGGCAGGATAATAAGGGAAATCAGGAGATTTTTCACATAAATATGGTGTAAATACATATTTATTTTCTTTAAATAGTGACTCCTGAAAATGTTACTGATTTACTGACCCAACATATTGATAATATGGTAATTTGCTGCAATTCTACTTGTACTAGTTTGACACTGCACTGGCCAACCTTTCGAGTTAAAGGTCTGACAAGTTGTAAACTGACCTTTCGGGACAGGATGGAGACTGCGTGCTGGATCTGACTCTACTGTCTGAAGGGTCTTTGTTTGAGTTTTGCTTCTCTGTGTCAGAAGTGTTACGCTGTACACAGTGTTCAGCAGGAAATGTAAACACACCAGCACACTGTAATGTGTGCTTGTGAAATTGGTACAAGTCAGTATTTGACCTAACATTTTGGATGAAACGTAAACCAAGCTGAACGAAAACAGCTGCTAGGCATAGAAATAATAGAGTAAGGGGTTGAATGAACAGAGAGATGGGGGAGATGGAGGGGGTGGGGGATGGAGACTCCATTATCAAGGACCTGTGTTCTATCACATGGCTCCAAACAAATACAAAGTGCTGAGAAAGCTCTGTAAACAAGCGGGTGCCTGCTTCAAGCCTGCTTCAAGCCTGCTGCACTGCCACAGCACACACACACACTGCAATATTTATAGTTTACATGATAGTAAACTGTCAGACAAAGACTCCAGAATTTCATGGAAACCTTCTTTAAACACTACTAAGGTCAAAAGGTTTGGAATAATTAAACTTAGAAAAACACACTTGTCACTATGAACACAAAATAAGCAAGACAAAGGAAATACCGTCTACGGAAAACATTTTTATACAAGCACTTTGACTGCGGCCCGTCTGTCAGTGGGCCTATATGGAAAATATACTGCTTGTTTTCACATGTAGTACTGAATACAATGCCAATAACCAGAGCTGCTTTACAGCAGAAAATATATTGTACAATAGATTAAAGTCAGAACTTCTCTCTTGATGCAAATAACAATTATGAAAAAAGGCCAAAATGTGTTACTTAATTCATACATTCATGCTAAACGTATAGATGAAACACTGGTCAGTACCATATAAGGAATAAAGAAAGAATTCAGGATGAAGCTCACATGCTTTAAGTGCATCTGCTAACAGATGGATGGTGGTGGAATGCGATGCATTTGTACATGCAACTGACATGCACGCACGCACGCACGCACACGCGCACACACACACACAGGATGCGCTCCGTGTCCCAACAACTTGCAGCTTTCTACAGCTGTCAGCACAGCGAGCTTGACACTCTCACACTCTGCCTCACCTCTATAGACTCCTTCAACATCACACAGGCACAAGCCTCAATATACAGAGAGCACACACCTGCCCAGCAGTGGAAGCACAAGAGAGACAGAAAAAATGCTACATAGCAATGAGCTGTGCCTGAATACAAAGAAAAGGGAAAAGGGAAACCACAAGAGAAAAAAGGGCATCAAACATGTAAGGACAGATTGATGGATAAGCTTTTATTCAGTGAACAAAAGTAGTTGTAAGATTGTGTCTGCACCTTGTAGCAGCATGTATCTGCAGAGTACTATGTGCCATAAACTAGTATTTCTTGGTTACTTTTATGAAAAGTACTGAAGTTATCTTCTTGCATGAAAATAAAAATTAATTAATTACTTGGAAAACTACTCGGGCCTTACTTTTAATTGTCTCCCTCAAATAGGATGTTCTAATGTGCACATATCTAGTTGCAGGAACACATCTGCAAAGCTGTCAGTATGTGTGATTGAGTTTAATGACATTCATTACTTACGTACAGCTGAAGTGACAGCAGTTCAGTCTCCCCCTCCGAGACTGGTTCTGCAAAGGGTTCTTCCTGTTAAAAGGGAGTTTTCCCTTCCCACCATCACGTACGCATGTTCAAGTGGAATTGTTGGGTTTTTCAATATAAAAGTGCCTTGAAATAACTGTGTTGAATTTGGCACAATATGAATAAAATTGAACTGAATCAGTTAGTTGGAGTAAGATGCTCTGTAATCCAAAAAGTAAGCGGTTATAGAAGAAATGGAGTTAGGAACCACCAAAGCAGCAAGTAAACGGTTGAGCTAAACTAATAAAAAAGAGCAGAAAGCCACATATAGGAATCTGCACTCCTTTAAAAGGAATTCAGAGAAATCGCAACTGTTATGATAACAACTTTAGATAATACTAAATCTAACACTTGGATTCATGGAGGTATTTTTTCACAACAATTATAATGTAAGTATGAACCTCACTGAACCTTTAGCAATTATACCCAAGTTACTAATTTCATATTTGTAATCTATTACAAGGTCATAACTGAAGCGTTATTCCCAATACTGGAACTGCACCATGCAGAAGTTCCATTCGTGTTTACGTAACGATATGATGATTTATCCAGACTTGTACAATAAAGCTTCAGAACGCTTCAGGCCTATCTAACCAAAATGAGACACAGTCTGGTCACGGAACAGGCTCAATTCCTCAATCCTCCCCCACAAAAAGAGAAAGGATGATGAGTATGAGCAAACGCAGCTATTAGTGGTCTGGACAGAGGAGTGAGAAATGAAGGAAGAAGGGGGGAAGGAAAACTTGGTTTGCCAACACTTTATCAGCTTCCTTTCTTTATTGGACTCAGTGTAAAGACTTCACCACTGCTTTTCTTTATCCTTTTTCTTTTTCCGAGTTGGCTTGAAAGCTCTGTAATGCACATCCATCCCAGCAGCTTCCTTGGCCGGTCTTCAGCACTGTGTCCGTCGCCTATGCGTCAGTTCGCTCACACTCTCCATCTCTCTAACAGTTACTTATAGTATAGAGGATGCAGTAATGGGTTCCTGAAACTTCAATTCTTGATCGATGAGACTCACTACAGAGTGGAACAGCCAAGTCTAATAGCTGGAGGTGAAATGGGGTATTTCTGCAAACTCATGAACCTGAGTGGCTGTTAGTTCAGCAAGTGGCCCAAAGAGGCCACAAGGAAGTGACTAATGGGAGTTGAGATGATAAGGTACGAGTTCAGATGTAGGATTGGTCGCCCATACAAAGACACTACCCTCCCTTAACACCGTCTGTTCCTTCCTTTTAATTGCATAAACCTTCCCACATAAAACGATCCATCGACATCCCTCCATTACTTTCCACACTCACATGTTCAGGCGAGTCAGTAGTAAGTGAGCTATAGGTATTAGAGAAGCAAGAGAGATAAAGGCTTCACAAGAAGAAGAAAAAAAGAGAAATTACATCAAAGGTGTTAGAAATCAGGGGACAGAAATTAGCGGAGGAGCGAGCACAAATTGGATTCAGACAAGCAGACAGGTGATGGTATTTTTTGCCAGTGAGACAGGTGATGGTATTTTTTGCCAGTGAGACATGGATTGAGGTGCGCTAATAGATGATATGATTAGAATGAATGCCAAGAAGAAGGCCCGAACTGCCTTTGGGGATGTTGGAAGTTGGGGATGTAGTGGGGCTTGGGAGGACAGAAATAACAGAAACAGATGAGAGAAGACAGTCAGATCCACTTGCAGTGGTGGCATTCAATGGGACAGGACCTTTTCAGAATGGAAACTGTACATTTACAAGTGTCAGAAGGCTCTCTGAGTTTTTAATCAGTTATTTTGCGGTGTTTGTTAATGAACGTGCAGAGGTCAGTGTTTATAGGAAAGCAATCTGCGACAGTGCCGGTTTCCCAATGAACTGAACTTTAACAAGGCAGAGAGGAAAATTACTCAACCTCATTTGAATAACAAACTGGCCCAGTGTAAACAATTACACAGCCTCAATCATCTAAACTAAATAAACACACATCTCCACAGGGCTTGACACGCACTTACACAATACTGCGCAGATCTATTATCACAGTGACATGGCATCACTCATTTTTTTCAGGCCACACAGACTTTACGCACATACAGATAGCAGGGGCCCCACCGTCAGAGGTAACTTTATTACCAACTATCACACAAACTGTCACTGTCTTTCTCGGCTTGGTGGTTTCTCACACACCTCTAGATAGGCAGCAGTGCCCCAGGCTGATGCCTATGATTTATCTGAAAAGCCATTAATCAAACCCATAAATGGCGTGCTTTACTCCGGCCAAGGGATCCTCCTGAAAAACTACACCACTTTAGCCTTCTGCTTGTTTTCTTCCAAATCAGTCTGACTAGGAAGCAGACAAATACATTTGGTGTGTGAGAGACAGCTTCAACCATCAGCCAGGAGTGTCTTTCCTATCCCAAGTTTGTAAAAAAAAAAAGAATAAAAAAATGTATTAATTAAATTAAGAAGCATCATTTTTAAACAGTGAAAAATATTTGCATGGTGCATTAAAACAGCAGTAAATGTTAGGCTTCTGGAAACAGTGAACTGTGTGGAATATTGTTGACAATATTGTAAAAAGCAGGAATCTTCTAAGATCATGTTACATTCACGAGTCGTATGATGGAGAGAAACTCTTGGAGGGTAAGATCATTCTGTGCTTTGCTGCCATATTGCTGTGTCATGGTTCAAAGTGATCCTCTTTCAGGGGAGCCAGACCACGACACACGAGGTGGACTTGGTGTCCCAGTAACACGAGTTCCCTGCTTCTATCTGCAAGACTTTACACCCACATCTGCTGCTGATTTCCTGCCCATATCTCCAGCTGAGTTTTTTTTAACGCACCCTACCCCTGCTGAGGTATCACTTTGACTTTGCGTGTGCATAATGGCCTGAAAGCCGTTTCAAAGAGTCTCTCTTTGTCAACACTATCAGTACAGCTAAAATGTGTACAGGAGAGAGAGCAGTAAGTTAAACAGTAATCTACTAGCCAACCGAACACCTACTTCAATGTGAGACAGAGAGGCTCCAAGTGTGTGATGTAAGGCCTAAAAGTGGATGAGGTCATTAATGTTAGACCCTGCTCTGTCTGGCTCGCGAGCTAAAAGATACCTTATCCAAAAATAACATGCCACACAAGAACAGCTTGCTTTATATCATATTGTGGTTCCACATAATAGTCAATAGAACATTTTCTCAGGATTATATACTGGTAATGCACTCTCAGAAAGAAATCGGGCATTTGACCCAAAACAGACAAATACGGTCAAAATGTCACAATTGTGGTCTCTTTGCAGTATATTATTCAGATGGCTGTCAAGCAGTGGAGGCCAGTTCATGAAGCCTTATACAAAGAAGTGTAGTGTGAACCAGAGGCAGGCAGACCAAACCTACTCTGGCCCGGGCCAGCACTCTGACCCAGGGTCACACTGAGCCTGTCTCGGTCAAAAACCAATAAACACAGGCCCTGATCCCTACATCTATACTCTCTCCCAAACATCTAGCTCTGACAATAAAGCCGGTCTTTCGTCCAAAGACTGTTGACACACATGCATTTTAGCCATACAAGGGGGCAAGGCCGGGGGTCCGGCTGCTGATGGACACGCATAAACAGTGCGCCTCACAGAAACACACGCGCAGCTAGACAAATACGGCTAAAAACTGAGCAGGCTGGCCAAATAGCCACAGTGAAAGACGTGTCTAAACAATCTATGCTTCAGTATAGCGGCCTATGCAGACATCCTCTCACCACAGTCTGGGACAATATGTACATATGCATTGGTGTATTTGTGTTGAGTTCTCTGCATCAGGGCCCTGAACATGTCTGGGGTCTGCATTTGTGGAGATTTATGCTAACTGCTGCTGTTTGAACACTCTGCTCCCGCCAAGGCCTTTTCACCCTCCTCGACGTATTACCACAGGACGACCTTCAAATAAAGCACCCGAGTTGGTAAGTTTCCCCTTTTGGGCCCCTAAGCAAACCGCAGCGCTCCTTCCACCCACCCCACTCTGTCCCTGCTCTCCCTCTCCTGGTTCTGTGTCACAGCTCCACGGATGACAGGTTAATGAGGAGAAAATATTTTTAAAGGATCGCATTTCGACGAACCCCTGAGAACCAATGGCAGCGCTTTTATGGGCATCAACTCACAGACTGGGCACTTTTATCTCTTTATCTCCTCTGGTCTTTATGGAAAGGCGAACTGTTATGCCTGTCTAGCACAGATCGCAGCTTACCGCCCAGCAGAAAGAACCACCGCCCCCTAATCTTGGTCTTAAAACCCCACCTCAGACTTCTAACAGCAAGACCTCCACCCACACTCGGAATCTACACACTGAACTGCATTTATAAAAACAGCTCACTTTGCCCAGTAGTGCTTATCAAAGATCTGAACTCATTTTCTTCCCTCGCAGAAACCAGGCATTTTAGATAAAGTGGTGGAGCCGTAGCAGGTTTGAAAATAAATAATGATGAAGTTAATGGCAAGGTAAACACCTCAGGCTGGCAACCAAAGGGCTCTGGATCTACTCAGCATGACACCATCTCCAAACTCTCATTTTTGCCCTTGTGACCTTCACACACACACACACCACCCCCCTGGCTCATACCCTCCTTGTCAAACCAGGAGAAAGACTGAATCATCTGACCTGACCTCTTGAACTCTGATCCCCAAGTCCCTCGCTCTGTCAGCACTCGTCCTAGGGGGTGCCAAGCAGCGGCTGGCCTCAGACCATGCTGTAACCTGTTAATGATTTGTTAAAAACACAACCGTTGCAGGACAGAGAGGGGCCGGGGGCCACATGATGGGACATCGAAGAGAAATTATCAAAAAGTTTAAACAAATGTTTCTGCTG
The DNA here is from genome assembly GCF_963422515.1 of Blennius ocellaris. Classification (NCBI taxonomy): domain Eukaryota; kingdom Metazoa; phylum Chordata; class Actinopteri; order Blenniiformes; family Blenniidae; genus Blennius; species Blennius ocellaris. The sequence goes on from NC_137662.1 coordinate 9,859,529, forward strand.
AGAGGTGCACTGTTGGTGGTCTCCTGTCGAGGTAAATCAAACAACACTGTTTCTGTCGAAAGAGTTCCAATTTAGGACAGGGGGAGGGGAGAGAGCTGGAAGGCTGAAAAAGGCCTTTGGCTTATAAATTTCACAGGGAGAGTGAAAATAGGACTAACTGAGTTTGATCCTATTTTGATAGGCACAGGCTTTAGAAAATGTGGAGTGCTGGAAGGTAGTCCTACTGGCTGAGCACAATAAAACCTTCTACAATCAAAGCCAATATTGCTTCATCTCAGGCAAAGACCACAGGCCAAAAACAAAACAAAAGCTAAAACAATACTACTATAAGCATGAATGTTTGGGTCGTCCATTCCACGACACCAGTGAGTGAAACTTTATACCACACCAACCAGCACTATCGTGACTCGCTGCATCCAAGCATGCAAATGACAACCGTAGAAATGAGATACCCGCAACTGCAAAAGCAGAGGAAAAAAGTGCTGCTGTGTTTTTATCTTGTATGGAATCGGATGAACGTTTTTGAAAAAAACTAATCCCTGTACTCTATGAATCCCTCATCCCAACCAGCATGGTGGCTGGGTTTTTAAACAGTTGCTGAAAGAAAACTTAAAACAAAAAGGAGAAAGAAACAGAGGCCGTGTCCAGACTTGTAGATTTTATGGTGCAAAAAGCAAAGCACTACTCAAAGAAAGTAAATAGAAGCTATGCATTTGGGGCAATATTTATGCCAGAAGCACAAAACAAATTAAAAGGGATATCAAAATCGCAGTCCCTTCAATTGAGAAAGCATCACCAAAAAGGCGCTGTGTACTGTAGCGTGGTACATAGGGGTGACGGCCCCCACTGGAAACTCCCACTTATGGATGCCTCAAATTCACTCCCTGTCACTCTCAATCTGCCCAGATGTTCAACAAGTGACGCACGAAATGCAAGGTCACCCGTGTACACAAAACATACAGTCCTACTGGGCCCCTTTAGTGAAAAAAACATCCATACAGAGAGCCCATAGCAGAAGCTTTGCGCCTTTTTAACATGTCAGGACCTGTTGTGGCGTACCTGGTGAGGACGGGGCTATTTCAAGGGGAATTCATCTCATTAATAGGGAACTCCGGTTATAGAGGATGTTGGAAAGTTTCTGAAAAATGAACATCGCTTTCTATTTAGTGCCAGCGAGATTGGATCCATTCATTTTAAACAACTGAAATAAAGAATATATTGTTATTCAACGCCCCAAGACGAAGGTCCGGTTAAGAGGCACTTTGTCAGGTCTAATCGATGTCATAAGAAGTAAACTCATGCAGCAGGTGACAGAAAAGCCCAAAGGCACACAGTGATTAAGGCAAACATTACCACATCACCATGAGGGGCCCGAGACCAAAATCACATTCTTTCATGGGGCGCCTGCTAACATACTCCTGCGCACAGTGGCTGACACCTGGATGGATTCATTTCAGGTCTGCTGAATTCAAAAAGCTGTGCCCGTGTGGAAAAGTGCTGGCTGTGGCAGAGTTGTAGAGCTGACCAGCTCTCAGTGTTTGTTGTTTGTGGGCGAGGAGGAGCTGGGTTGAAAGGGAACGGAGGTGCAGCTGCCGCGAAAGTCTCTTTAAAAACGTCAGTGAAGTACCGCCGGGGAAACGAATAACCCTTTTCATCTCGCCTCCTTTTCTCAATTGGCACACATTTTGTCACTCCTCCTTTTTCTCTCCATCTGTCCTCTTCCTCCTCTTTTCACTCATTTTACTCACTCTTGCTTTCTTTTTCTCTTTGGAAAATTTAATGGTTTCCTGGGCAAGGAGCGAGACATTCTTTCACTGTGAACAATAATAACAAGACTGAGAGCCACTTCATGCAACTCTCTCACTCCCACACCCAGAGGGTATAACCTGGTCTTCTGTATGGATGTGTATGTATGCCACACTTGAACAGTGCTCAAAATGTTGAAACCAGGTACTAGATTGGAGAAGCCAAGTGATTGATGATAACAAATGAGGCTTTCAAAGTCTGCTTATTCAGTACCTAAAAAGTAACTTAGGCCGACGAGTGTTCAGACATTCACACACCTCTGCAACGAAATGGAAAAGAAAACACAACACTGTGGCATGGATAGATATATTCTTTTGTTCTGGCAAAAATGAAAAGTGGAAATTCACGAAATGAGAGCCGATGAAAGCCAAATTCGTTTTGCAAGCTGTTGAAGCTGGATGAAGTTATTATGACAGGGCAAAGGAGTAAAAATAACAGAGGTGAGAAAAACCTGTGTGATGGTGTGCGAGTCAAACCACTTGTTTATTGCTTCACCAGGTAACACACAGCCATCACAATGCAGGCTTGAAATTGAGCACAGGTTCTCTGGATATCTATAAATACTTAAAGCTAACGGCAGCTGCAGAAACATAGCATGTTTTACAGAATATGCAGCTGCAGAGTTTTGTGGTATTGGACATTGGCAACACTGGATGTACAAGAAGAGTTTACATTCAACCATATCGTATAAAGCCCAGCTATGTCGGCCTAATATTGCCACACCGGAGTATTCTATTATTGAAAACTTAAGTCAATGTTGCTTAGATCCTCCAGAAAAACAACCACTGATATAAAAGAAATAATGCAGTAAAAAGATTGGTTTCATAAACTCCTCAGCAGCTGTGAAACTCTGCAAAAAATCTAACCCGTGATCAGACGACCGCTAATTGCTACGAACAAAAATACACCATCAGTTAAGTGTTCACTCAATCCACAAACGTTTTCTTGTCGACTCTCCCTCGGGGTTGTCCCACAGATGACATGAGGGTTGTTTTTTTTTCTAATACTACCAATCATGCATAACTCTGTGCATCCATCCGTCTTCCCATTATCCCGGTGTGGGTCACAGTGGCCACAGCCTAATCCGGCTAGCAGACAGGTTTTTCTCTGTGACAGTCACTTGATCTTCACAGGGCTAACATAAAGCCCACATTCACACCCACTGACCGTCAAGTCAACAACTAACTGGTCATGCATATTTTTGGCCTGTGGAAGATAGCCATATGAAGATGAGGCTAGATAGTTGAGATTGTTTGAATGTGTGCTAAATATAGGAAACGAGAAATACCTTGGAAGATTCGTGGATGTAGGCAAGGAGGAAACAAATATGGTTAGTGTTATAGAAAAATAGGTCAGATTTTCTATAACAGTTAGTGTAATGGTAAAGAAGGCAGGGGATGTTGGTGACATGGAGGCAGAAGCCACTGCAACCTCTGAAGGAATAAAATGCAAACTTAACACAAAAAACACCCCTGCATAGATTTGAATCCCCGGCCTTCTTGTTGTAGTGGTGATAACCATCACATCATCTTGACCTCTTAAAATACATTCACAGACCAAGAAAAATCTCAATCTAATTTTCATAAAATATTTTTTAGAATAATCACGAAAACTTTGTTTTTGGTTTCCAATCAATCATAAACAGAACACTGAATATTATTAATGTATTGTTTGGCCATCTGAGGTCTGTGTTTCATGCTGGTCAAGATGTACTTGGCAATACAAAATATTTAAACAGGGGTTCATTACTGACAAATCTTGTCTTAAATACAAATTTCCCATTTATTTGACTAACATCACAAAGGGAAGATAATTCATCTACTTTTAGCTTCTATACATAAGAGGCATCATAAAAAAAAAAAGTGGCAGAAGGGCCAAGACCTTTGGTCTCATTTAGCCCCCAACAGTTTCACCTTCTGCTCTCCACAGCTCAACATCAGAGAGCCTGGGAGGGCCAAAGGACCAGGGACAGAAGCCAGGGGCAGGATGTCACGTCAAATCCTGAACCCACAAGCCAAACCAGCAACACTCTGTGGGACCCTCCGTTCCAGCTTTGAGAACAAAGGAGAGGGGTCTGACACTGGCCAGGCAGCCCCCTGTTCCTGGCTGGACTCCAAGTCTTCTAGGGCACTTTAAGGCTGTTCTACAGGACCATGCTCAGCCTTTGGCAGAGCTCAGAAGTCTCAACCAATCTCGTATGGAACCGATGTCCCTGGCATACAGATTTGTGACCTGACAGAAAAGACTTTCCTGCCACCTGGGAATTCAGAGATACTCCAAAATGGAAACACAGACAAATGCAGCTTCACACAGCCAACTGGTTAAAAAAAAACAGTGCTGAATGAGGACATACAGGGACATGACAGAAAAGCTTAAACATGTCTTACCTATAATGTGTGAATGAACATTATATACAGCTGGTATAAAATCCTTTTAGCAATGCTGCTTGTGTTGGTTTCATAAATAATGCAGGTCTACAGCTCCAAAGAGAGAGAGAACTGTACGAGCCACTGTAAGAGATTCAATACAACACAAACTGGTTTTGGATCGTTTTAATATTCATCTCAGCCTACTGCATTAAGTGAGACATATCAAGCTGTCACTGACAGTGAGGCTATGCCATCGCTGATGTAAATAAATTTGCACCACAGCTTGAGGGTTAAAAAATTAATAATTAAGAGCAACTTATTGATAACATTTTGTTTTTTCAACCTCAGGTAGAACGTTCGATCATTTTAAAGTGTTGCTGGATACCAAAACCCTCAGTGTGTCTCAATCACATTCATAAACACTGTTATTATCCAAATGTAGCAATAACAAGTAGGATTGGCGGGAACAGACTGAGCGATGATGTGCAGTGAAATATGTTGGCAGTATTTTTTGTGCTTAAAACATCTCATATGCAACTCTTTTGATTTTATCTTCATCAAGTCTTTTTGTATTAATCCAAGAAGAGAAAACTATAGCATGCATTAACACTCAAATGGGAGAACAAAAACGTATTTAAGATCATCTACGTTCCCTGTGGACAATGTGAAGATGATTGGTACAGAGAGTTCTCAGAAGTTCACAAAGAGACAGTGGAGGTGGGGGTAGTGGGGTAAGGTGGGTAAAATGAAGAGAAAGTGGTGTTCAAGGGTTTGAGTGGTGTCCAGCAGGGTTCAAGTGCTGGTGTTTTGGTCTTTAAAGAGGCAAGAAGCTGTACAGAGATACAGAATCTCACAACCCCTCCAACACAATAATAGCAGAGTTTAGACGCTCCACATCTTAGAGAATTGAACAATTCCAAAACATGTCCTTGCATTAATTAATTACTTGGTCTCATATGCAAATCAGACAATGGTGCGAGATGCTGGGCATGTGCTAAGAGTACGTTTGAGCACGGGCGTCTTTCTATGGGATTGTGAGAGCCGAAAGGTGGGAACTGGGCAACCTTCTCACCCTTGTTCTGTGTTCCTGCCCAAGGGTAAAATAGGAAGAAATGGGGAGGTGGTGAACAAGAAACACACAAGAACAGATATGGGGGGTTGGGGTAGTAAATACCAACACAAGGAGGGGTTAGGTGCTGTGGTAACGGAGTTCTCAGACAAACACGGCGATCGGGATTCAACACACATACAAATAAACAGAACAAACACACTTGCATGCATTCCATACCCAGACTTCCAAACTGAGAGATTGTACAAAGCACCAAAGCAAGATGTAAATTGGATAAAAAGATGTGGCATTCTGCCATAATCCCCAACAAGACATCACTCTCCCATAGGAAAGAACAAGTTCTGGGAACATGAGTGAAATGACAAGAGAGGTAAAAGAATTGGTAGAGGAATGAGGAAAGAGAAGGGATGAATGGTAAATCTTGGCAAAACTGATCCAATTTTGGAAAGCCGGCTTATCTTTTTCCGTTCTTGTGAAGCTAAACATCTTTAAGTGGTGAGAAGGTGAGCGTGTCTGTGAAAAACCACACCAAATGTGATTTGTGAATGTGTTTAAAAGTTTTCCAGAGTACAAAACCACACTGTAAAATATGCATATATCTATGCATGTGGCACTTTTCTTGCTGCTGAGTTACAGCTGCCGTCACAAGAGTGACCTCTCTTTCAACCTTTAATGTCTTCAGCAGCCTTGTCCTCAATTCCCTGCATGAACCTCCGCAATATCCCGTCTTTTATCCTCGAACAGACTTCATGACTGAATCTGCACTGATGTTCACTCCATAGAATCAGCACACTGTACGAATCAGTTTTGTTTAATGGCTTTTTCTTCTGTCTTCTGTGTAGATTTGAATCCACGATGTGATCATGGTCATGATATATGAACACATTAAGATCTTGGGCAACATTTGCTTGAATCCTTGAGTTTGCAGGTGGTTTTGTAAATCTAAAATCATTTGAATATTGACCTCAAAATAAAATGATGCCTCGGTCGAATAAACAAAGAGCCCTCACAGAATCCTTTTTGCTCGATTCTTGTTCCTAATGAATAACAATGAATCTATTTTATCACCTGTTTGTGTTGGTTAACACAAAATTACTGCATAAATTATGTGACACAAAAGTTCTTCAATTGACAAATTGGTCATACTGTTGAAGTTTTGTGAGAACAGTAAGGATCATGTGAGTGTGAAGCTCCATTTCTTTGCTGGTGAAGTTTGAATTTTATAGATGTCATAAAGCGCATGGATGCTAAATCTCGTCAACAGTGACAGAAAAGGAATATAAGGCCGAACTGATGACTAAAGTAGAACAGATAAATACAGTTTAACATTAATATAACTTTATTGAATATTAACTATTTGGGGCATTGTAGTTTATTTGGGACGTGGCTCAGTGGTAGAGTGGGCCGTCCAATGCCCAAAGGGTTTGAGGTTCAAATCCCTCTATATCCAAGTCCTTATCACTGTGCCCTTGGGCACTTTACCCACGTTGCCTCGTACAAATGGCTTTGAATGGCGGATGAATGTTGGTGGTGGTCGAAGGGGCCGTAGGCGTGAATTGGCAGCCACGCCTCTGTCAGCATGCCCCAGGGCAGCTGTGGCTACAACGTAGCTTAGCACCACCGGTGTGACTGGTGTGAATGAATAATGGTTTCTGTGTGCGCTTTGAGTCACCTCAAAAAAAAAGCACTATATAAATCCAGGCCATTATTATTATTAGAAAGAATTCTAACACAGATGTATCAAGAAAAACAACCCACTTTGAAGACTAGCCTTTAAAGGTAAAGACTAGTTCAGGGGAGGATCATAGATGGAGGGAGAAAAGAGAAAAAAGTGTGTGGGAGAGAGATCAACACATTTCATGAACCAGACACACCCTGATGTGCCTATAAAAGAGATTAACAATGCATCTACAGTACACTACACACATGATGTGCAGTACAGGATAAACCTCCTCCGATGAAGAATGAGCCCGAACATCAATTGTTGGTCTTCCATCACTGTGACACTTTTGGATGCAGCTTCAGTAAAGTATAACCAAAAAAAGCATTAGAGAAGGACTTTATTAAGCTTAATACTGAAGAGTTTAGCTGAATTATAGGATAGGAAGAGAAAAACGCAAAGCTAAGTAGCCATCAGTTCACATCAGAGTCAGGAGAGTAGAGATGAGGAATCAATTTTTTATATTGCATAGAGGAATAATATGTACAGTAAAGAAGATTGGACCTAGAATAGAAAAAAATATAGTTTAGACTTACCGTGTTGGTACTACAATAAAAACTGGCTTTGTTGCACAATATTTTCGTCTGGAATTAATAGTGCGTTTCTATTCTATTCAATCAGTTCTTGATGACTGGGTGTTGTCTTTATATTTGGGGTTTGTATTGATCTCCCAGTGTTAAGGTGAATTATGCTTCACAACATCACAGAGACCCTTTACACTTACTGGTCATTGTATGGTGTTATGACCACAGGCTGAGGTCTGCAGGCTGCGATGCTCCGCACCGAGAAGCTCCAGTATTATTTTCTACCCACAGAACTTCTTTATAATGAAACAATACTTTTGGTTCATCAGCAACTATAAAAAACTACGGACTACTGAAAATGAAAGCTCAGATTTTTAAGCCATAAAATATGCCTTTTAATGGCTTCATGTGAAAGAGAACTTCAGAGCCAAAATAAAAAAAAATTAAAATTTTTTTAAAAAATATACATTTGTAATGTGTGTGATTACATAAAACGTACCTTATAGCGCATCTTGGGACAGGAGTGGATGTAAAAACCCATGTAATAGTAGGACAGCTTTGGGGACTGTTTCTGCAGCTGCCTGGTGAAAGCGATCTCCCTGTGATGGGAAAAACACACAAATGTACTTTTACAGACATGCAGAGACAGAACACTTAATGAATGTGCAGCACAGCAGAATATTACAAACAATAGACCATTACGAAAAGAATCACACGATTTTCCACTGAATTAATGAACGATTTAGAACGATCAACGTGTAGAGTATTATGTAAATGTCTGAAATACATGCTGCTATTCCATCATGCAATGTAAACAAAAAAGCATTTGATTGGCTCCATATTCACTCTGCAGCAAAATATAATAATGCCAATTACATATCCAAAGTCATTAGGAGTTGTTAGGGTATGAAGATGAATTAATAGCCCTGGGCCCTTAAGAGCCTGATTGTGTACTGGTAATGGCCAACATTACAAAGCTTAATTATGATTATACGAAGAGACGGACGAATTGGAGCCAGAATATCAATGCTTGGTTTGAGAAAACTGCTCTGAAACAACCTCCCTGACAAGTTACTTCAAAAACTGTACCTCAGGGAATTGGTGCCATTTGTTCCTTAAATATTAATTGTTCTTCTTTTTATTTACTTTTCATTGTTTTACGGTTAGAATGTTAAGTGAAAATCTAATTCTTGTCAGCACCACAAATACAGGTCAATATGTGTTTTCATAGGCTATTGTCTGGAGAGAAGTAAATGGCATATAATGAAATCCACTGGAACGAAGCACGTTTGCATATCAACCTGCACAGAGTGCCAGCTGCTGCTAGTGGCACTGCTAGCCACACTAAGACCAAATTGACATAATTCACCCACAGACGCTGTGATGACATCCAATCAGCAAAGATAACCGTAGCTCACGATGACAATGAACTCATGATTTATGCTGCCAGTCAATTTTGTTGAGGCTTCAGGTAGTTAATGGAACATATTTGACCTGAATGCACTGAGCAAAGTGCCTTGTATTTCACTGGCATTAAATAACCAATATGCTATTGTGAAGTAGTGATTGAAAGTTCCAAAAAGGCTCCTAAATACAATTTTTAGGAGACAGTGATCAAGATATCATTTATCACAAATTGTGTAATGTTTTCAAATGTTTTTTTGAGACTAGTTGACACCTAAATAAATTATTTGCGTAGCAGAGAGAAAAATTAAAAACACAAAGCTTCCTTGATTCTTACTCTGAAAGCTGTGACTACCGAAAACTTTTGCACAGCATTTTTCTAAATAGAATAACAACTACTGCAGACAAGTAGCTTATTACTTCAAAGTGGCTATAAAAATAAATTAAAGTGAAACTAATTAAAGAGTTATTGAGAAAACAGCGCACAATACTTCAAATTCTAATACTTAAGTTTACACAAACTGACTTCAAACGTGTTTCCCTTACTGTTTAGTGCATCAAGAGCACATGAAAGACTGTAGTAAGAAGTAAAATTGGGACCAGCAGCTCTGACTAGAGCAGTGCCCAAGCTGAGGAAGTAAACACCCACTTTCAAAAAGGCTGCTTTTCTTGGTCTCATGTCATTACACAAAAACAACTGCCTTCACTCGATCACCATTGAGCCCTGGGGCAGAAAAGGAGGTAGAGAAAAAGGAGAGTGAGAGTGTGTAAAATAAAGATTTAGAACTGGGAGGATTTATACACCTTCTTCAAATACAGTAAATGTCTTTGCTGCTTTATTTGTCTCCCAATGGCTTCTTCCTTAATTGCATCCTTTTAGTGAAAGCCTATTTTCCCTTTCCTTCTGCAGTTTCCTTTGCTATTCCATAACTAAATTCCAGCTCCTTTTTTCCCTCCTGTTTTGTTTCACTCTTCCTTCCACAACTCTGTTTCTCTCGCCTAAATGAAGGGGGAGAATTCCCTTTCTTACAAAACTTAGGAGACAGAGAATGAGGCCTTGAAATAAAATAGATGCACTGGAAAATAAGGAACGGGACAAAGCAGGCCAAGTAGAGGGGGAGAGACAGGGGGAGAGACAGAGAGCAGGAGGAGAATATAAAGGAGGAGGATCAAGAAAGAGAAAGGGACAGAGAAGAGCGGCTGCTAGAGCGAGGTGCTAGAAGGTCACCCGCTTGCTGCCAGGTTCCTGGGTTCCCATCCCCTCACCACAAAAGGGCCCGGCAGGCCTGAATTGGGGGAGGGGGGGTCAATAGAGGCGAGAGGCCCATTCACAAACCCCCCCCCTACTCACTTGAGGCCTTCACACCCCCACCTCCAATCCAATGGCAGCAGCTTGAGCCCGCCATTATCCCCTCTTCAGCCATCTGACACTCCAGCACAAGCCAATTATCAAGCCCTCTGCTCCAGCACAGCTTCCTTCATACTGATGTGTGTGAACACACACACACACACACACACACACACACACACACACACACACACACACACACACACACACACACACACACACACACACACACACACACACACACACACACACACACACACACACACACACACACACACACACACACACACACACACACACACACACACACACACACACACACACACCCATAATGATGCATACCACAAGGTGCTTACTGCAGCTTTGCGTGGATGTGGAAACTTTTCATTACCAAACACTTGCGAGACCTTTTTTTGATTAGCCAGATGCAACATCCAGAGTGACCCGCTATTTAACTTCAACAGCAAATGTTTGGAGAGTGTGTATTAGAAAAATATATAAACAGGGATATCCTAAATCATTACAGACAGTTCAGTGGGAAAAATCCAATGACTCAGTATTGGCAATGACCCATTTCCAAAACTTGTTTATTGGCTCCAGCACAGCAGGACTCATTGACTAAACTGTAGCTACGATTCCTAAAAATATGCAAACAAATGAGTGGGAACATTGTATTTATTCAAGCACAGGTATTGCTAGAAATTCTACATCAAAACCATTTGGAAAACCTACTAAACCTGCAGCTTATAGTTGAAAATATGTGCATTCTTGTACCTTATCAATCTTCTAAGTATATCAAAATACATTGAATATGTATCTGTGAATGGTGAATATTTTGGTTCAGGGTCATTTGCACCACAACATAAGGGCATTCCCATAAGAAAGTGTTGGACACCAGCTGTGTTTTCTACACACAGCACCTCAAGCACTTCATTATCTGCCTCTTTTCTTCTCCTCCTCTTTGGGTCCTCCTAGCCTGTGGCTACTGCTGCAAGGAATTCCTCAACATCTCCCTCTTCTGTTTGCTCGGCACAATCACACTGTGAACATATGCTCTTGAAATCATCAAAAAAAAAAAAAGGGAATGTCTTGGGAAGTTAATCGTTTTGTCTGTTTTCTACACTCATAAACAATTTTCATTTGGATAATTACAGCCTTTCATTATAAATAAAAGAAAAACTTCTGACTTCCTTTTTTGAGACATGGAAGTTTGATTTCATGACTTATAAGCTCAAATTATTAACAAAAATGGATTCTATATTTTAGTTTCTGTGTAAATATGGATGAAGATTCATTCTTCGAAATGTTTCTGTGTTGTCTTGCCTGCAAGTTTAGAATCCGAACTCTAATGCAGTATTTTTCTTTCCTTTTTTAAAAAGGCTGTTCCTCAAAAAATGGCTCCCAAAGAGGCAATTGAGTGAAAGGTTCCTTCATTCTTTCCTTCAATGAGCAGTAAGGTTCTCTACATCTGTGATGTTTTTGAAGTTCTGCAGTGCACTTGAACATGAACTCCAGCTGTGTTTGCCGCGTCGAAGGAGCAGCGCCTAATGAAATTGAGATTTGCATGAAAGCATTGCGTGAAAGGAGGGGTGATGTGGGCCCACATGCAGTCCGCGCTACAAGTTTCAGCCAGACTCAGTCGGGCCAAGCAGACTAAGGAGTGTCCAAACCTGATCAAAGGCCTGGACTCTGATGTCTGTGAACAAGTGGGAGCATTTCAGTTCTGCTGGCTCGCTTCTTCAAGGCCTTCTTCACACATAAGCACACAGCGCACACTTTGTGTTACTCTTGGAGTCCGACTGACAAAATAATAAGTGACGAGGGACTGTGTGCTCAGGATGGCCGAGTTGTTCCTGCTGCATGAGTGTGGCCTGTCTGTGCCGACCGCTGGGCTGATTTAATGCGTGATTACACGTACACACATGAATAAACACTCACTACTCACACTGGTGCACCTGTAGAGGCCAACTTTAAAGCACAGATCACCCCGGCCTCCCACATCTGTGCAGAAATATTTTTAAAAGCCTTTCTCACATTATTGGGTTACACTATACAGGAAACACCAGATATGTGTGCCTGTAGCATACGTGTGTTCTCCTGTTTCATCTTGGAAAAAGGAAACTGTCGTCAGTCGAACCTCAAAAAGAGCTCTGCCTCAACCAATCAAGTGTGAACAAAGAGGTATTTCTCCTGACCTAAGGTATTGTGGCATTTACATTATAATATACAGTTCCAGAGATAAAAAGCAAGAATCAGGGCCAGAGCAGGTTAACAGAAGGCCAAATGTGAACAAATGGAAATGAGGGTGAACAGATATGTAACCAGCGGGTAGACGCAAACTTATGTCTTTCGTGAGCTTATTTTGAGACAGGCTGCAATATAATGACTCAATGTGGACAGTTTTAATGGGCCTCTGAATCACAGTTTTCAAAGGATCACAAAGCTGTTGGCTTAGAGTGCACCCCTTTGGATCCCAGGAAGCCACAGCACTTATAGCACTGATACGTGATGTAACTCAAATCACTTGCTCACTCATAAATATCAGCAGGATCAGTACCTGCTTCTATCATATTCAGCCTGAGGTCCGACAAACTGTTTTAGGCAAGTTAAGAAATCAACACAACTGTTTGCTACATCAACCCAGCAACCATACCGGTTGCTCAAATCGTCTGCATCTCATTTCAGTTCCAGGGCCACATGCACTGCACCAGTATGACGATAGCAGCTTATATGTCACTAACACAATTCTAAATGTTTACAGTAAATTCAGACCAAAGGGATAATTACATCCTTAAGGTTTTCACAGATATTGCACATTTCACAAAACCAATTGTGAACCACCAGAATATTCTGTTAAAGTTACTTGTTAACTTCTTATTTTTTTTAGCATTTTTGATCAAACATGCTCTTTGCCACAGTAAATATACTAATGTTGGTGAAGCGTATTGCCTCTCATGCTGCATGATTTAAGTATCCCCCGATATGTTAATTTTTATAAACTGACCCTCATCGTATGGACGCTAATGCAAATGTAGTTTGGCAAAATAGAAGCTAATGTTCACTGTTGAACCTTGCTGCGATCAGATGTTTCGTTCTTGGTTTATGGTGCGTTACAATTGCTCACCTTCCTAAAACAGTGCTCCCCACAGTGAAAATTAGAAATAGCAGGGACTTTTTCAAGAAAATGGGAGCAATTGCTTTCATTGTAATTGTAGTGGAAACCCACTTTGCAATGTCATCCAGTTTTTATTTGTAGGCTGTATGTATTGATGCCCCTGGGTTAAATTTCTGAACTGTCATAATTTAAACCAAAACAGATTTAGTGCAACATTCTTTTTGAAAAACAATTCGATGTACTTTTATTGAGTGAATCTTCAGTAAGCCAAGATCAGTGAGGTGCGAACAATACCATTTATACCAAATTTAATTCAGCTGCATGTTCATGACCAACAACATATTGTAAAGTATTTTGGAGCCGTGAAACATCGTCAATTTTAATGGAAGAACATTTCTTTTGCTCATCATTAGTAAATACATCAACAGGGTCAAACCAGCTACTTTATCTTTAAAGTGTTGAGGTAAACTGTATAGTTAATCCTCAGCTCACATCCATGCCAAACAACAGGGGGTTGTCCAAGGGGATTGTGGAATGAATTACAGCACTTACCACTGTACATTTGAAAGAAAATATGCTGGACTGATTCAGAAAAGGGATTGATTGCAGAAGTATGAAAGAAAGCAACAAAAATATAAAACATGAGCCATCTTCCTGATACGCCTTAGTTTCTATCTAACTATAAATTGGCATAAATCAGCCTGAGAAACTAACCTGAGAGCAGAGTAGGACCCCAAAGACAGCGAGGCAAAGTCGGGGTGGTAGTACAGGTAGACGGAGGACACGCAGGTAGGCAGAATATCAATCACTCCCACCGCCACAATGCGTCCATCCAGCCAGTACTGCTGGTGAAAGGAGCCGTAACCCATCTCAGGCCCATCAGGAGAATGTTCAGCCTGAGGAAAGGCAAAGGCAGAGAAAATGGTAGAACACGGTGGTCTCTGGGCAAAACAATAGTAGCACTCTTGTGTTTCATATGTGAGGCATATTAGTCACAGTGGAATGAGAAGATTTTATTAATAGGACTATTTCAATGGCCTCATCAGCTTTTTCAGTCTTCAACATAACACACACCTGTATGATGGCGTCTTATAACCAAAGCACTTTCCCTGCCAGGGCCCACGCATTATGTGTGGGGGTGTACAGTAGCTTTGCATTCAGCCTGCTAATGGCTCCCAAATGTGGAGTGAAAGCAGGAGCAGGGTGGGGTTGAGGGCTGAGGGGTGGGGGGTGGACAGGCCACAAGAACACTCCAGGAGAGCACTTTTTAATAAAAGACACTGCATGAACAAAATCCATTTAACCAGGCAGCGGTGGAGGGTAGCCAAGCTTTCTCCTATATGTCTGTGCCTCCTCTCTCCATGTGGCAAAGAAGAATGTGAGTATAGGTGTGAGCTCACATGCTGGAGTCTGCGCCATTAATAAAACTGTTATGGTTTTGACACACACTCATCGAGGGATCTGCATGCTGGGCGTTTCAATGAAGTCACTTCACTGCTTTTATCACAGAGGCTTTAGGCTGGAGGTTAAAAGTCATATTAAGTCAGCCTGTGAGATTGTGTGTGTGTGCGTGTGCGTGTGCGTGTGTGTGTGTGTGTGTGTGTGTGTCGTCGTCGTTGCACTACGTAACAGGATCCTACCCTTCTCTGACACTCATCTGGACACAGTTAGGCGGCGCAGACGTTGCTCGTTATCACAACACTGAGGGAGCTGGCTCACTAATCCAGTGCACCACCGGGCCCGCACTCCAACCAAATTAAACCTGACCAAACAGAAATGAGGCACAGACACATATGCACACACTCCCTGCAGTTACAGTTCTGTGACCCCACATGGCTGACAGTTTCCTGGTAATAAAAATAAAGTCACATCCCTCTAAGTGAAGCTCTTGGGCACTCACGTCTGATTACCTGTCCGACACAATGAATACCAAGGTCCATTTACTTTCGTGGGTAATATGTGTGAGTATTTTGTGAGTGATAAATCTAAATACCTAAATGCTTTTCCAAATCCCAGAGGCAAATAAAGTATTTCTATTCTATTCTATTTTATTCTTTGATGAGGGTCTATTAAGTATTATTCATATTGATTGATTGGCAGGTAGGAAAAGAGTCAAGCATGACAACTAAAAATTAGTTCATATTTGTAGGTCAGTTGCAGAGTTTGAAGGGTGATAGGAACCACATCTGGATCAAGACGTGCACTTTATGTGTGTGTCGTCGGCCGGAGGAACTGTCTGTCTGCATAAAGCAGGCGGCCTGTTATTTCTTGGCACCAGTTCCCCACCGAAACACTGGAGGCTTTGTCAGAGGCCCCCGTGCTCTGTCATTTAGAGGTTGTAAGTAAAAGGAAAGAGCGTGAGGTGATTTTTCTTGCCCCACCATGAGCGTACGGGCTTGAGCGCAATTATGTGACGCTGACTGCCAGGGCGAGAGAAGTAATGGTCGTGTTGAGTTTGTTTGTTTGTTTATATGCTTGTAGAGTGTTCAAGGCCAATCTTGTCCGACTCGACTTGTGTGCCACCTCAGACGGCAGTTTAATGGATGTGTCCTTGCCACTGTGACAACAATCTAAACATTCCCTGGAACATTTCACCCCCCCAGTGCTTCCCCAGCAGCCCCAAATCGCTCTCATATGGCCTGAATACACGGCACTGTGAGCAGAATACTTTATTAGGGAGGGATACGTTTACTGCGCATTTGTTTCAAGATATTAAATAACATCACAACGGTAGAATAAAGTAAAATCCTGAGCACAAGAGAGTAGAAATGTGTCAATTTGAGGCTTCATCATTCTGAATAAGTAAAAAATAAAAAAACAATCAGTGAATTACATCAATGATGTTCTGCACTGCTGATATGCTTTCACCTTTAACATGAAAATCTTAATATTTATTGTTGTATGTATCAATATTTGGTGTGCGAACACTGAACAGCTACAACATTATAACCATAAATAGGTGAATAACGCATGCTTTTTTTATCACAACACCTGTTACGAGGTGTGATATACAAGGCTGCAAATAAACACTTTGTGCTTCAAGTCGTGTTAAAAGCAGGAAAAAGAGAAGCATAAGCGTTTAACAGGAGACAGGTTAAGATACTACAGCTCTTGCGAGGTACTCCCTGTCGGCAGATGTCAGAATGTATCAAAAGAAGTTGAAAAATGGAAAGTCAGTCAACAAGAATCCAGGTCTTGGAGATTGGGGATGAAGGCTCACCCTTGTTGTCTTCACTAACAGACAAACTCAATTTGCAGCAGAATTTGAAGTTGGCGCTGATATAAAGGTGTCAGGATACCCCAGTGCATGACAGTTTAGTGCCTGAAACCTACATAGCCACGTGCGCAATCTTACATTAAGAAAGGTGGTCATAATTTTATGTCTGACTGTGGAAGGCATCATTGTATGAAACACAAATCCAGGTGTGACTCGTTGAGTAGGAGCACATTTTGAGTTGCTTTGAGTTGATTTCACCTTTCGAATATAATCAACGAATAATGCGAGATTTTAGGAGAAGACCGAGTTTTGTACACCCTACATCATTTCAACATTAATACTGAAATTTTATTTCCTTGTGTTTATTTGATCTCGCCATTATTCATTGGTGACTGTAAACAGATACAGAACACGCTAAAAGAGATCTGCGGTGTCCCATGTTTAAAGCAGATTTATTACATAGAAATCATACACATTAAAAAAATTATTCATAGCCATTGTATATCTGAAGCCCCGTGCTGACCTACTCCCTCAGTGATGTGAAGACACAGCTGATAAACTTTGTCCTTTTACTCACAAAAGTGCTTTACAGTCAATATTAAGCTACTGGCCTTTCTGTTGACCCCCCAGAGCCGTGGCATATACTGTATAATACAGACTATTACCATCTACGACTGCCAAATGTCAGCTGGTGCATTCAGTGCTGAAAAGTCTTTCTTTCCTTATGTAATGTGACCTCTCTCTACCTCTGGGTGGTTGAAAGACTGAGGAGCAAAGCATATAGATGGGAGTTTTTCAGAGTGGTCGCTGATTGGCTGACTAATTGTCCAACACCCTGGTTAATGAGTGTTTGCCTCTTTGTTGGACACATTGGGGGAAACTAAAGAAAAACACCTGCCTGGCTGCTGTTCATCATGTGTGGAGGCACTGATGTGCCACTGTTACTCAGAGACCACAAATGTGTTTCCATTTTTGTTTCTATGTGTAAATGTATCAGAAAAAAACAAGTAAACAGTGGCAGCTGACGTTAATTACCTCCAAGTTTGAACATGAAACCTCTGTAATTTTGGTGGAATCGAACACGGTAACAAACAAATCAGACACCCTGGGTCTTAATTAACTGCAGTTGAATTTATAAGCAGACTGCATACACATATATATATAAATACACACTTACATGTGGGCTGAAGAACCACACAGTTTGAACGTCCATGTGGTGTGTGTGTGTGTGTGTGTGTGTGTGTGCGTGTGCGTGTGCGTGTGCGTGTGTGTATTTTAATAGCACCCTGATTGGAGACAGATGAGGCCAACACGCAGAGGTAGCGCCGAAAATCGTGCATAATAATTCAGAAATGGAGATCACTTTGAGAGAGAATAGACGACAGAGAGGGAGATCAAAGAAATAAATAAAAAAAATATGCTGCACAAGTGGAGGCTGGATGAAAAGAGCTGGCCGCCTTGACCAGCCAGAGACGATGGGATGTTGAACATGTGAGGC
Organism: Blennius ocellaris; assembly: GCF_963422515.1. NCBI lineage: Eukaryota > Metazoa > Chordata > Actinopteri > Blenniiformes > Blenniidae > Blennius > Blennius ocellaris. Next base: position 9,877,599 of record NC_137662.1, read on the forward strand.
AGTGTGCCACGGTCCCTGCGTGCGCAAGCATGTGTGTGCAAAGCTGTGTAATTCGGTGTGCCTGGCCGCCAGCCTTGACGAGGTGATAAAAGCTTGTTTCCTATAAACACTAACGATGTTCATTAGTGAGGACCTACGGGGGCCCACAGGGCAAAACAAAGTCACTGTGTTTGTGTCAGTCAGGCGGTGTGTGCTCCTGGACCCCAATCCTATTAAAGTGGCAGTTATAAGTACCCATCCTGGGTCTAATTGCTGGTGTAATTGTCCTGACCCAACAGGTCCAATGGTGTTTCTGAAGGGTACAGCTCAGGCATACAGAGTGCTCAGTGATGCCTGGCTGCACCTCCACCTCACTCAGAAGACCATGGAGAAAACAACTGATTAACCGTGAATCTTTTCCAGCTCTTACCAATATCCTTCGTGTAAGATCATCAACAAATAACTTTTTGTTCCAGTAAGTTATTTAAAAATATGTCAAAGGATAGTATCACATTTTCCAGGGAGCCTAAATAATTGTTTTTTTCTTTAATAGGCCAGTAACCATCTGCTTGATCCAAAATCGATGCCCACGAAACCGCCTCATCAGCTAGTCTTCTGTACCACACCGCACAAAGTGAAAGGCAATGGTATGGTCTACTCTGTTGAAGCCATAGGGGAGGACTGCTATGAAAGCCTTATGTTCAACACAGTTGCGAACTAGCGATGCAATCTGGATACCACATTTTACTGTTTTCCGTTCCGCAACACTGCCTTTTATTCAGACGGTGAAATTAAAAACCCTCCGATATGAAACAAAACCCGCCTGCCCGAATCCCTTAACCCCACTAAATCTGGTGCAAAGACTCTCGGAAAGACAAGGGTAGATGGGTAGGTATGTGTAGCACCAGAATGAAAAGCATGTATTCATCTCTTATAGAGATGTTTAAATAATATCTAAATACTGATACCATGGGCATTTATGAAAACGTTACCATCATGTCTATGACAGTGATTGTAGCAGGGAGACTGTCTCTTGGTGGGGGAAAGTCCTTCCAGGAAAGAAATCGGAATGTAAAGAGACATTAAAAATAGTTTCTTATTAAACTGTCAACAGTCCAAAGGAAATACATACCTCGAGTGGTGAATCACAGAGAAATCTCCGGAACTGTGAAGGGAAGGAAAGAGGGAGGAGAAACACAGAGAAAAATAGTTAGTTCTCTGGGTCACAAACTCTTTGAAAAAGACATAAATGAAAACCATTTGCTGTCCAAGATGGTTTATCCCTCCCCGTTTTCTTCTTGCTCAGGTGTCAAATATCAAATGCAGCCCTCCATTTACAGAGGGGCATAAAAAGGAAGAGCGTATTTACACAAATGAAAACACTTACCCTATCAACTGAAGCTTACAGTCTTGGGAGGACACAATGACAGCTCAAATAAGCAGTGTTGCCAATGTCAAAATAGTCCACCCTCAACACAAGGTAAAATGCAAACCAGATAACTATTGGGAGGGTGGGGGGCATTAGATGTGTGGAAAAAAGGAAATTTTCCTTCATTCTATTCACTATATTTCTTTCCCAACACCAGAGTCGAGAGCGGCATTTGCAGTGGAGCTGACCCGGAAGGAAGCGGGAAGAAACGTTGCAGTTCCACCATGAGGGAAAAAGCCATTTTCATAATGAGAACCAGAGCGACCACGGTGACGGACAGCTTTTGGTTTGCTCAGTTTGTTTCAGCCTCATAAACAGCACAAGTTTCGAGTTCACATTTCACAAAGACGTGCGGCAGCTGGATCATTCAATCGATGACATGTATGTTCAACACAGACTCTACTGAGCGAAGCACAGATTTAAATCAGAACAGAAAGGGAGCACAGAGACTTTATTAAACAATAATTTGATAGATGTGATTCGATTTTGAAAATAGGAGGTTACAAGAAGACATTTCTTTGCACTAATTCCCATTGGTCATTTATCCATTTTCTATTTGTCTGTTCTCATTCAGAGCCGGATGTAAATATGGTTTGAAATACTAACAGACTCTTGAAGAAAACAGTAATTGACTTGTATTGAAATAATAACATTTGCTAAACTATGTTGGCAAACTAATTTAAGTCTCCTCCTCCAACATTCACTGTTATGGTCTAAAGACTGATGGACGAAGCCAAACCCAAAGAGGAAAAAGCTGCTTGAAGGTTTGCCTCCTAAAATCCACCCAACCTTTATACTACTTTCTACAACTTAGGGTCGCTGGGGACTGGAGGGTATTTCAGCTGATGGTAAAAATGAAGGCTGGACAGGCCACCAATTCATCACAGGGCAAAGGAGAAGGCTGTGCATGTCCTCCCTGTGCCCACATGGGGGTTCTCTGGGCACAACAAACTTCACACAGAAAGACCCAGACATGAACTAAGGGTGTGTTGCTGAGAGTTCTGGCCATTACACCACAGTGCAGTCTTCCTCTTGACATTTCATTTTCATGTCAACCCTCTTATGTCTTTTCTCTTTATTGCAACACAGATTCTCTGGGAGTTACAGGAAATTCCACAAAAGCACATGGACATCTTCTGTCAGTTAGCATATGCACAGCAGCGTGATGACTGCTGAAGGCATTGCTTCACAAGGTGGGGCAGTCCTGGCTTAGGTGCAAGTCCAATATCCTGCCAAGTGTGAAGAGTGGGTGCCTTTCTAGTGTGTGTGTGTGTGTGTGTGTGTGTGTGTGTGTGTGTGTGTGTGTGTGTGTGTGTGTGTGTGTGTGTGTGTGTGTGTGTGTGTGTGTGTGTGTGTGTGTGTGTGTGTGTGTGTGTGTGTGTGTGTGTGTGTCGACAAAACAACAAGCTGTCATCTCATCTGTCCTTTCCATTTCCCTCTTTCTCTCAACTTCACTGCAGTTTTCACTACCTTTAAAAGCCACCTACTAACCAATCTGATCCTATCAGAAAAGTGACTAATCCCATAAAACCTTTGTGAATTCACTCTTACAAAGTAATACAATCAGTTAAAGATGGGTAATGGTCAATATGTGCCGCACAACCACATAAAGATCTAACAAACCGCCCATCGAGGTTTGGCGTGGTGATGGATAAAGTTACAACAAATGCAATAATTAAATCTCATCCTACAAAAGCTTTATCCCACTTTAAACGTTCACCTTCTTCTCTGAAGCAACAGCTCTGTAAGTTCCTGAGCTTCCATTTACCCATAAAAGTTCATCTTTCTATCTTAATCAATTCATCAACCATTGAGAATTACAGGGGGCACAAGTTAATTCCAGCTCAATATGGATGAAGGGACTTTAAAAAGGTTTTACCACTTTAGAACATGCAATTTCCACACAGAAAGGCCCCAAAACCGCTTCAACCAAGGATGATCTCGTGAAGCAAGTGTACTTGCCACTATCCCATGTGTGTAGCCTCCATACAGGAAGGGAAATATGAAACTTTATTTACAAGGAACTTTTCATACAGAAAGAAAATGTAGCACAAAAAGCTTTACGTGTTAAAAACAAAACCCCTTCTATCCTCCCACAGACCACCCCTCAATCTCCATCCCTTCATCTCATGTAATTATAAATAAGAACAATGGCAATTAAAGCTACATACAGCATTGAACAGGTCCTCGCACACATACGCACGTCGGAACGTGGTGCATGTTGAGATTTGGTGCACGTCAGAGTGCGATGGAAATGTGGAAATGTGTAACGATAGTGCATTAAATTGTCAAAAATGTCAGATTCCTGATACCACAAGCTGCTGCTATGGGTGTGACTGGACATTAGCATGCGGATGTGATCAGGGTAGCACTGTGATGACACATGGGAAGTGTCAGGCAGACTGCGGCAATTCAAACAGCAAATACCTGACATGTATTCAGAATTTAAACAAACTTTCTACGCAGAAGAATGTGTTCACACTTTCCATGACTAGTGTGGAAACTGGCATTGCCAGATCTGTTGAGTCGACAATGATCTTTGCTTGTCGAATGCTTGTCAAGTTCCCCCACCTGAGTAATCGTGCCAGTAAAGGGTAATTTTCCACTCCTGCTTCTGCAGTGACTACTGCTCTGCCAGTCGACAAATTACCAACAGCAAAGCCTCCCAATGCGCAGCACTGCTGGAGGGCACAAATGAAACTTTTGTTTAAAACTCACAAAATACCTAAATGGTTTACCAACAGAACAACAGCTGCACTTATTAGATGACATCATTTATAGAGGACAAGCAGCAACACTGTGCGTGCGTGCATGGGTATTTTTAAAACTGACTTAGGGGGATAATGCTGTATTATTTGACAGGGATAATATATAGGATTAAACTTACATGGATTAGAGCCACTTATTACATCTAAATGGATATTTGGATGTGTGTGTCAGTATTTAACACCTTCTTCCCTTCTTCTACCATCAAATGCGTCGGCCCTGCTTGGAAGGGTGAGGTCACTCCGCTGGAGTTCACCAGGGTTGAAATCCCCCCCCCCCCTCCCCCCACTGGTAAACAACAGATCACAATGCCAACACAAATGCTGCACATGAAGGCAGCACTGGGTTTGTTAACAGAAGAAGGATTACGATTGCAGCTACTGCTCCCCCTCTATGTCTGATAAAACAGCCACCTTTATTCGAGCCCTGTACTTTCCAGTGTCCTCATGCACAACAACACATGGAGTCCATCACTTCCTCCCCAACTCTCCCTTTCTTATAGTAAACTGTCGTCTGTGTACGATTAGAAGTGCAAGCAACCGTCTCAAGCGCACACTGCAGTGTCTTCCCTTACACACACATCTGCTTTGGTCGAATTGTGACTGAGCCCTCTTGTCACTCTGCTCTGTGTTGTGTGCTTATTTGAGTGCTTAAGTCCTGATGAATGTCTCTGCATCACTTCACGTCTGTCTTCTAACCTTGTCATTAATTAGAGAGTTAAAACTAACACCATGATGTGTAAAGATAAACTAAACTGATAACTTTTCATAAGTTAAATAGGATCAACATTGTTGGACATGCTGAGACATTAATACCACATATGTCTTTACTGTGTGCTACAGCGTTGTGAATAATCCTGAAATAATGCATGCCAAAAGTTACGTTTTACTCAATCATTGTTTTGTTTTTTTTATAAAAGACATTTCATTGCCATTTCTCAGCTTTTCCCTTACTGAAAGTCTCCGCCATCAACCAGAGTAAATGCAGATTTAACAGGATTTGTTTTCCTGAAAATGAATGCCACATGTGCAGGAACTAAGAGTCACGGCTCAGCACAACAGCTAAGACCAATATGGGTGAGTGCGAGTGTGTGTGAGTGTTTGTCTCTAAATAATTGCCAGTTTGTGCTTCACCTCTGTCATAAAGCCATGATTGAATGTGGAAGGCTCTTTCCAGTGGTGGTATGACAGGAAATGCATAGATCTTTAAACAAACAAAACCTTCCCCCTCGAGGCCATCGTACTGTCTAATGATTGTACTATTGTGGCAGTGCCATTCAACACACACTTTCCTGTATCCCCTGGATGGAAGCCAGACTGAAAGTAATCCAGGTTCTGTCCACAGGTAATACTTTAATGGATTAGTAAATACCTCTACAAATACTAAATGACCCAATTTCCAAGCAGCAGCCAGTACGGAGCGGCAGGACTGCGAAATGTGCAGTCATCTGACGAAAAATGTTCCTCTTTTTTCTTTATGAACATCACGGGCCAGATGACGGCACTGAGAGTCTGAGAAGACAACAAGCAAGTTAACCAGGAGCCTGATAGGCACTAAAATCCTCAAACGTTTCTGGGCTCAGCAGAGGCTCACAGAGTGATCAAACTGGACAGATCACATATCATATTTGTTAAATTTGGGTGATAATAGAGAATGATTAGGCCTGCTCTTGTATTAATTACCTACAAAGACAAACCACATCTGATGAAATATCTACAAATGTTGTATCCCAACTGGACTTCACTTTCTCTCGGGCTCGTGTTCACTGAAAAGGACTTGAGGCAACTTTTATCACTGTAAATCACTTGCAACATTTGGGTCCACCTCGCATTAGATCTGACTGTTACTCGCTTTCACCTTCTTCCACATTTGCATTTCCATCAGATGACGATGTATTTCAGTCATCATATGTCATTGGTGTCACACTCAGGTTCGTTTAGGGGCCACGTTCAGAACAGCTTGATGTCAATTAAGCCAAGGAAGAAAAATGAAAGCATAATAACCTATAAATATTGACAATACAAAACCTAACATGAAAATAACAGAAAAATAAGAATAGTCTTAAAATCCTGTCTACCACTATGTTACTCAGCAGTCACTCTCTGTGTGGTTTCTGCTACCTAATGGGATTTCACTAGTAATAACGGCACAAGTCTCAGTTGCATTTTATGTCTTTGTAAACAGAGTCAAAATTAGTAAAAGTAGTTATTTTCAAAGAGAAATTGCCATCTTTGTCATTTTTAAACTATTGAAGGCCTTCCTATGGACCGGTGAGTATTCGTCATCAGTCATAGGTCATTAAAACAATGCTCATTATATAACTATTCGAAGGCGGCCTCAGACTCTTGGTGAGACTTGAATACGTGTTGCTCAAGATTGTCTGGGTTAAAGTTGTACAAGAGAAAACTGCTGTTTAAAGAAGCAAAATAAAACGCAGATTCATGTCTGAACTGTAGATATTGTCATCAGGTTCAGTCAAAGCCAATATAGCATGTAATGTGTCACAACCTCCATTTTACCTTCTTTTACAACTCTACAACTCAACTGCAAGTAAACGGTTCCAGCTTTAGGAGTAATATCAGCATTATTATTGTTTGTACTTCACATTACGTGAATATCCATCTTGGAAAGACAATCAGCAGCTCTGTGAGCTCAATACCAAGTCATTATATTTTACATACGTTTTTGAAAAGCCATTACTGTTATACCCATTAAATTGATCCAGTGCAACTATTGCCCTGAACTGAGGCTGCTCATACAAACACACAAATACAAGCTCGCTCTTAATGGAGGCACTGTTATGGCACTAGGAAAGAATCTGCCACAGTCTGCCCAATCTCACAACTTTTATTATTTATTAATTACTTTACTTTTAACAAGCTGGAGAATTCTGTAATTTACTACAGCCGACTGGCAGGAGGAGGTGGAAGCTGTTTTTCCATCCCAGAGGGACAAAGAGCCCTCTCAGCCTGTCCAGCAGTTTCTGCATCCAGAGCAGACTTTACGTTCTCCCCTTGAGAAACAGCTCAAGTGTATGAATACATATATACCTTTCAAATTGATCCACTGTAATTTATACAGTAATTTATAATCTTTATGAATTTATACCTATTGTCTCAGCCTCTTAAACACTACATGTCACCTATTAACCATTAGATTCATATTCTGTCGCCAATTGACATGCAGACGCTTAATAACAATAGTTTCAAGACTGCTTAAAGTCAAAACATTTGTACAACTACCAGAAAGCAGACATGTTTGCCAGCATTGAGACATTGTTGTGGGATTTATTTTTCAAGGGAGAAGTTTTGAAACCTGTAAATGCATGTAAGAACCCCCTCAACAAAAATACAACATAAGCTGCAGAAAGCACTCAAGAGTTCTTGAGCATGTGCAGAAAATTGTTCATGCAGTACCTGACTCTCATCACACTCGCTGGGGTCATCGCCATGAATGCTCATCTGGTAGCGGGCAAACAGCGCCGCTGATTGGTCGCACGATGCCGCAAACTCAGGGTCCTCAGAGTTCGCCGGCACTAGCCTCACCTTCAAGCACAGGGTGCGGAGGGAAGTTTGTAAGCATGGACAATGAATATGAGGACAGTGGATAGTTAGAAGATACAATGACAGCGACACTGCAGGAGTCGACACTCAAAAAAAGTGGTTTGACATGTGGGGATCAACATCAGTCTCCTCACGCCATGCAGGGGAAAGTCTGATGTTTTTCTTTTTTTACATCATCAGACTGTTGGACATAGAGAGGGAAAAGGCTGCAACCAAACAGTTGGAGACTGATGTGTGTTTTGAAAATAGAAAGATAGTGGGAGACTTGAAGATGAGGCTAGTGCATCGCTCACCTATTAACCACCGATCGCTTGCAGACAAAGCAGCAACGTCCGGCGCAGTGGACGTCTGAAACAAACCTGTAGCCTGAACACATACAGACTCGACCCTGCACCGCAGACTCCTCTGCGAGAAAGTAAATAAGGTTGAACAGCCTGCACGCACTGAAGAAATTAAAATCTCATCACCACTACTTATCCTGAATTAGAAGGGGAGTTGAGGGAAGACACTGCAACTATCATGAGGGTGGGAGGATGGTGGAACCAAATGAGGTAGATGTGTGAAGGTCAGGTGGGTTCAGCTGACACAGTGCTACCCCCACCCCAAAAAAAAAACCCTCCATCACCTCCCAAACCACCACCATCTCCCAACCCCCCCACCCCCCGACTGCCCAGTCAAACGACCCGGCTGCTGGGCCACAGGCCAGCTCAGACACCTGGAAAAACGCCGCTCTCGACCATGGCATATGGAAACATTTTCTCCTCAACTTCCTCTGCCATTGACTCTCACATTTATGCACAAAGTCTTTAACGCGTACATGGTCATTCACTTTTTGTTTTCTCCTTTTCACACAGACGTTGTGGGTTTTCCGTCTGACACTTGGTTTGAAGTTAAGGTTAAAAAAAAAAAAATGTGTTAAGTTTTTACAGGTCGGACATTTTGTCAATTAAAAAGAAAAATAACATGACACCCTTTATTTAATATTGATTGGTTGGAAATCATTATGCATTTCATGCTCTTACAATAAAACAAACTTTCAAATTAATCAAAAAGCATAATATGATATTTAAGTTTGAAAAAAGGAGCAATCAAAGCAAGATGTAGTCATCTTGATGCCTCTATGCCCAGATTTGTCACCCCTGTCCCTCCCTCCCTCCCTCCCTCTGCCCTCTGAGGTTGCCCATGGAGAAGTTTGACCTATGTCTCCCACCCTCTGACCTGGCTCTCGGAGGGTTTGTCAGGAGGGTCCTTGTGAATGGCCATCTGGTAGAGTTTGTACACCTGGTAGGAGGCGTCGAAAGAGGCTTTGAACTGCGGGCTAGGGGGATTGGAGCGCACTAGCCTCACCTTCAAAAAGAATATGGGCAGACAAGGGTTAACGTCAAAATAGAAGAGGTGCGAGGAAAAACATGAGTGGCGATCCAACATACCCAGAAGAAAAACACAAGAAAAACCAAAGCAAGGAAAAGTGTCAAACAAGTGCGAAAGGGGAGAGAGACCGACAAACACATGATCTTGTAGCCAATCTTTGTTTCGTACTTAAACAATTTTACATTCACAATGCAGCACATGTTTGTGTACCTATTTGATGTAATACACGGTGGATATTAGCGCAGCACATACAGACAACATAAAGTGGTTAAAAGACTGTACAAAAGATAAGAAAAAGACTTGTTAGGATTCATTGTTTTGTTCATTTTACTTGTTTTTTTGTTTAATCCATTAAAAAAAAAAAAAAAAAAAAAGGTACTTCTTTCCAGCCTTGGAAGCAGCTTCAATGGAAAACAAGAAAAAAATGAGGGTGTGTTATGTCCGCCTCTCCATGACACTGACACAATCTGGACTGTGCAAAGATTTTCGGCAAGTTGCAAAAGACAGTCGTCATATTTCACTGCAGTTTATTCACTTTGCATTTAATGATTTGGTCAAAAACATTTGTATTTTTGCAGCAATATGATTTTGCAAGATATCTTTCACATGTGCCTAAAACCTTTACACCAAACAGTAAAACAGTAACATTTGAGGCTCTGCACCAATTGTAGTCGTACAAATACAGAAATAACCATTAGCCTATTTGCTGCAGGGTGTGGATGAGCCTATCCCCATGACTTCACCAAGTATTTACTCATGGAAACCTTTTCTTCAATGTTTCAAATATGTTCTACTTGAAGATTGATATTTTTTTCTTGATGACAAATCTTGAAATTTATAAGATTGGGACCACAGTCCACATTGAGCTTAGTTGTCTGTCCCTTTGTCCATCTCTCGTTCTTTATTTACTCAGAGGTGACCATCAACTCTCTACTATTATCTTCTACCATTTCTAATGTTGTCAATGCACTGCTTTAAATCCAGCGTTCTAATTATGTGCTTTGTTTAATAAAGCATCCCTTTGTTTTAAAGCTCTTGCTGGCTACAAAGGCGATGCCTTTGGAATCCCCTGGAAGGATATGATAGAGGGTTTGAACTCCGGGTTTGTTTGGTTTGGATTTAAAGGCATCTTTCTCATATGAACACTTGGCATCACATCCATTTATTGAAACCAAGAGATTCGGTCTGTTGCATAAGAAAAATCAGGATTAACTATAATCTCTTTCATTTATTTACTGGTCTATATTAAACAAATATATATATATATATATATATATATATTTTTTTTTTTTAAAGGAAGGACAAGCTCTCTTCCAGTGACCTTCGAGCAAACAGTGGACTGCATGGAAATAATTCTATAATTACAGCCTTGGAATTAAAACAGGTAGTAGTAGAAGTCTGACTGGGGATTAACATGAAAAAAAGATGTCTCAAAAATGTAACTAAAAGACGCTGTACTCTGAACTTTTGCATTTTATTAAATGGTTGAGTCAGCCCGCTGCCAAACCACTGCATACTAGCAAAAGTATATTTCAACAAAAATGCTATGAGAGGGCAAAAAGTGTGGGAACAGTATACAACACTCCTGAGTGGAAAAAGTGGATGAACTGCTCCACTATTTCCTGAGCTTCCAGCTGGACGCGTACCATGTTCTTACACTGACCTCTGGTGGTGACGAGAAAACCTGAAGGCAGCCAACAAAACTATTTATCCATCCATTTGGGGGCCTTTGTGTCAATGTGACATGCGGCCATGCTAAGTAAACGTCACTTGTTTTGTCGAGGTCACAGCACTACTGGGGGAAAGAGATGCTTCATCACCTACTTATTTTCAAACATGTCCCATGTATCCTCTCATCCATCAAGCAGCATGACATCTTAAACTCATGTGTTTATGACGGATTTAAGCTACACTGCTTTTAATTGCTTTAGAGTAAACACCATAATCGTCTTGTGCTGGTGTGAAAAGCCGTTTAGGTCTAAATTAGAGCAGAAGGCCAAAGTCACAGATTCAGATACATTTACCAAACTGCTTATCATCCTAACTGTTCTTGAGCCAAATAGCTGATGCAGCACAGCCACACGGTCTATAACAAACAGCTAAGTAGGTCAACTAGCGGCCTCGCTCAATTATTTGACTTGTAAAACATATAATTAACCTTCATTTACAAAAGACAACCTTGTTTGGAAGCCCACTTAGTGAAATTGGATGATAATTGCTTGGAAATAAATTAATCTGATTGAAAAGAGCTGGGTGTGACACGAGAGGCAGACACTGCCTGGCTCATCACCGCATCTGGCTCGGCTCTTCGTCGGGACCGAGAATGACGTCACTCCACCAACCACAGCTTGAGGCCTTCGCCAGGGATCTTTCTACATTGTACTGCTCACTGCCAAAATTTCATTTCCATGTCCTCTTGCACTGGCTGAGCTGGATGCTGTGGTTTCAGTGTCATCAGCGGGGTAATGCGACCCAGTTTGTGCGGTGTGCTCGTCGTTTGGTTCGATCCGAACCAGGGAGAAGTGGTTTTTCCACTCTGTTTTGGCAGGCTTTCTTCTCCACACACATAAACACATGGTGAAGTCAGTGGGGCCGGGAAAGAGCGCGGTGAGACTTCCAAGCTGAGTTAGTCCAAACATAATGGAGACAGAGAGCTCGACAAGACACACTCGTTCTCAAAAATCAATTATAATAGCCTAATGTTTATTCCAAGTCACATTAAAAAGGGAAATTAAGCTTCTATTTACCTCAAGGCGATGAGAAGAGTTGTCAGGCATTGATTCACTGATGAACTCTTCAAGGGTTTTGGGTTGGTTGTTCGGTTTGGGAGTGGGCTGAGAAGGCGAGACCGTGGAGGGGACGCCATCACCATGTTGTCTCGTTTGCCCCTTCTGAAGACGTCGCTCCTTCCTCACGTCTTTGGCTTTCCTGCACGGAGGCCGACTGGGATCAGCTCCCATCCCTGCATCCCGGAGAGGAGACATAGCAAAGTGTTCAATTATACCAGGTGAGATCTTGTCAAAAACATGTAATGAGACACGAGGTGCTCTCGCTGAAGAGATTTTCTGAGTGTTTCTGGTAAACATTCCTCTTTACCCTGTGGGAAAACAGGTTGCCATGTTTGTTTTAATGCACCTCCTCTCAATGAAGCAAATGTGATCTTTTGAGCATCGTGGAAATCATTTCCCGACCTCCCTTGTATCAATATAACATCATTGCTTTGGATGCTATAAAATAGTGTTTGCTGGTGAGGTCCAAATGGTTACCAGCTACACTGAGTTTATGAAGGAACAAAGCAGAAGATTTAATCAATGATGAGTCTTATTTCATGAAGAAATCCCAATAAAATGTGATTTTGGCTCATGAGGATCTACTCATAAATGTTTTGTTTTTTTTGAACGATCATTTCTTTCCGTCGTCACCCTTTCATCATTCTGACCTAATCTTCTTCTTCATTTTTCCCCTCCACCACAACCTCCTGGGCTATTGCCAAGCCCCCCAGCTCTCTGGGCATCCCATGTCATCAGTTTACACGCCCACATCCCGTTTGGTGCAATAAGGAAACCAGAGCCATTTCCTGCAATTCTCACTGCCAGCTGCCACCACCAGGCCTCCTGCTAACTTTCCCTCGTCTGTGATGTCGTAGGGAGGAGAGGGACAACCCCAGTCCTGACGAGTGGTGGTGGTGGTGGGGGGGGGGGGGTTGTAGAAAGCATGGTCATGGCCAAGGATCACTGGCAGTGTTCAGTTTTATCCGACTCAAGGTTTTTATTCTTACTTCTAAGACATATCGTATCCTGTGAATAGTGAACACAGACTCCAGGAGGAAGTGTGCTTCTTTTAACTTATACTTTATTGTTATTATTTGTATTGCACCTTTCATAATTGGCAGAAAATCTAAATCAAATCCAGCAAATATGATTATATTTTCTTCCAGACATCTGATAAACCACTGTAAATAAAGCTGGAAAATGATCACAGAGAAAAAAAACCTGACAACAACAAGAAAAACAACTGAAATAAAAACGTTTGTTTTTGAACAATGGCACAGGGGGAAAAAAATTATTACGAAGAGAACACAAAAAAACGTGCCACATCTATAAACTAACATTTATAGGCACAAAACAATATAAAGCTGCAAAGCTTTATGTTACTATCAATTCCGATCAACATTCCGATCCTTAGAAGAATTAGTGGGAAGTTAACATGTACAGTAACATTTCAATGAATTAGAATATTATTGAAAAGTAGTTTTTTTTTTCCCAGTCACCGTTTCCACTTTATTCACCTTCGTGTCACCAGACTGAATCCTCTGAACAAACTTGTCACAAATTAATCTTAAAATCATGTTTTTTTGTGCACGAAATCCATAGTTTGGCCTGAGGGGGGAACATACAAACTGCACATAAAGGCCCCCCCAAACCCAGAATCAGTGACACTCTTACTGTGAGCTGTGAGTGCTAGCCACTACAACTTCCTTAATGGTCACTGAGGGAATAAAAAAAAAAAATGATTAGTTTGTGTCTGAACCCGTCCTCCCCGCCAGAAGTACCATGGTTAATCAGGGAATTAGTAGTTTTTCATGAGAATATACACAGAAAGGGCAAGACAGAGCAGTTACACAGACAACAGGAGCAAACAGGGTTCATCTCGTACGAACAGACCAACTCATTTGTTCCGCATGTCCCTCTCTCTTTTTCTTACAATCACAAATCCCTCCACCCCCATTTTAATCCTACACAGACACAGTTCATCTTTATCTTTAAGATGATTAAAGTCTAACATGGGTTTGTGTGAGACATAGACAGCTCTGCTGCAGCAATTAGTACTTCATGAACACCAGGCTTTCCTTTCCAAATGCTTTTCACATCTTTTTTCTGCTCAATGCATTTCACAAAATTAAATGAGTACTTAAGACGGCAGTGGAGATTATGAACATTTCTCAGGAAATGCCCACTGATGGGCCCTGAAGGTATTGAAGGTGGGCTGTTAGAGGTAAATTACACACAGTTCAACTGTTTTCAAAACTCAATTTTGTAATTGCATTTCATGATGATGATTGCACAACACTATCATAAAAATGCATAATGGTGCATATTTTGTAGACATCTACAACCTAATGCAAAATATTTAAAGTGCAATATATTATTGGTCTCACTTCAGGAATCATTGAGCACTGAGTCCGAATATAGCTGCTAAATACTTGTATACATCAACAATCTCAACGTTTTCACCATGAATAGAGTTTGGATTAAATTTTCCTGTTTTGTTTTTTTTTAATACAGTAATATATTTTGCCCTTGATCTTGGAGGTTTTGCACTGGATCCTTAAGTGAAACCAAAGTTTTAGAAGCCACAGTGCTGCATTAGAGAATGATGGAGAATCATGATTTCTCAAGCAGAACTGGAACCTGCCCAAAGGTTTAAAGTGCTTCTTGATAAAAGAGCTGGAAAGAAACACCAGGTGTTTTTTTTTTTTTTTTGTGTGTGTGTGTGTTTAAGGTGAACGAAGAAGAGAAAGCTTCAACATAGTAAATCCTCTCTGCTTCCGTTTTGGCGCGCAAAGTGATGAAGAGGAGTTTAATGCTGACACAGGCGTAATCGCAGAAGTACACTGGCACTGCCGAGCTTCTCCTCTGTATGTTTATGTCTGCATCTCTGGATCCGTGTGTGCCAACGCACACTGTGGCTCCCTATTTAATGAGTCTGAGTGCTGCACTCATTAGATGTTTGGAGGAGAAAACGTGGCTGAAACATGTACGGTTGTTCCAAGGGCTGCTTCCTGTGTCTAATGGGAGTTTATTATCTCTCTGCTATGAGTGTTATGAATTGATTGCCGTGAACTGTCGGCCCGGATATCCTGTGCTGGAGGAGAGCGTGTGGGATATATCCAGACACACACACAGAGAGATGAAGCGGCTCTCTTGTTCACCAGGCTGCTGGTCAGACGAGCCGCTGGAAGGTGAACAGTGACACCCTCTGGCAGGCAGACATACTTTACTACAGCGCTGTACGGTCAGAGAGAAGAAAGAAACAACTTAAAGGCTCCAAGAGGTGTTATTGAATAGTTAGCAACTGTAGCAACTAATAATGTAATAACTTCCAGCAATGTAATAATTTGGGCCATTTTGAATGTATTAAAGCCAATAACATAATACATTGGCAATAATGTAATAATAGTAAAATATTTTTACAACAATAATTGAGAGAGGGCTGTAGAGCAAGACTCATTAATGAAGGCGTATAACGACTATGCCATCAACACTATTTATGTATTATTGGCTACACCTACAGTTTTGAAAGGATTTTTTTTTTCTAATGATACTCCTTCATGTTATTGTGATAACCGCTTCAAAGTTCTATTACACCACTGACAGATAATTACATAATTTGGTTGCCACAGTGATCAAAAGACCACATGCAATGTTTGTAAATGAAAAAAGGAAAAAAATCCCTTTATTTGGTTCTTCAACCTGCCTTTTTAGAAGAAATCGCTTTTCTGTAGGTGCCACATATTTATCACCAATCTCTCTTCAAACATACAAATCTCGCTCTTCCTCACTGACTCTTAACTGTGTGGTACGTGGACCAGCTGTGGTACGTCAAGAAAAGTCATATTTTCAAAAGATTAAATCAATCTTGAAATGAATATGAATCAAACATGGAACTCAAACTTAAAACAAGTATTATCACTCTAACTTCCAATGAAGCATCTGTTATACTTAATGCTCTCAGTATGAGAGATTGAAGAGGTGCTGCACCTTGTTGAATGGATTCGAGCGCCTGCTGCTGATGGCAGTGTGCCATTTGAATCAATCCATCTCAATCAACCCTTATTCAAAAAGCAGTTTTTACAGCATAAAGTGCTTAGATTTTTTAAACAATTTAATAAAATAATCCTCAAGTTGTCCCCTTTGTAAATAAAAACGATGATGCCTGAAAACTGGCTACAGTGGAGATCTGGATAAAATCCGTGTCTCCGGTTGAATCTAAAGGGGGGAGAGGTGGACATTTACGTCACAATTTGTGACGTAATTTTTTTTCCAGGATTCTGATGGTCCACCATGGCCTCTTGCTACACTGCCCCTCACAGGTTTGGCAGGCTCACAGCAACTCTGAACCAGGTGTATACGCGCTACGAGCAAATTAAGATTTTTCTTTTCAAGATATAGGCAGAAATGTCTGTTTTTCTAAAAACCCAAGTATGTATAAACGTGGCCTGAAACTCAGTGAAAGTCAGACTGGTAAAGAACAGTAAGAAAACGAAGTCATCAGAAGTGTGTAGTAGCATGTAAATTTAATCTGCTACAATCACGTCGGTAAGTGTTTGGATCAATTGCAGTTCTGGGAGTAGTTTCAATGCAATGTAATTTAGATTTTTACTAGACAGCAGGCTCTCCTGCGCCTTAAGAATAAGCACCTCGAAAGTAGCGATGACTTAATAACCGCTTGAAAAGGAATGGTATATCTTGCCTGGTTTGGGAGGCACCATTTTTCCCTCGGTGACAGACACCGTATCCGTCCGGGACGTTTCCGAGCCCGTTGTTGAGGAATCCACGACATCCTTCTCTACTTCTTTCGTGGCAGGACACTCTCCTACTTCCTTCTGAATGTCTGTGATGGCGGCACACTTCAGCTCTGGGTGACAGACTTTGTTGGGCTCGCGTAGGCCTGCATCTTCACACACTGAGTCCATAGGCTCTCCTAGAAGGCACAAAGCCAACACAGCTTACACCAGATAGGACACAGCCGCAATATCTTAGTGTTAAACTGGAGCCCGGTGCCTTTGATTATGCGCTGTGATTCCAACACCTTTGAAGACTATTAATGATGAATTCTTTCACTTGCACAAAAGTGAAATAATCGACATAAAGTAGTAAATTCTTACCATCGCCTTGTCCCTTTGGCAATTCTCCATTAGAGACGAATTTGTTAATCTTCTTTAAGATTTTCTTGTGGGATTTGGTAGGTTGGAACTTCAGCGCATGGCACCTATACAGAGAAAACAAAGTGAAAACCACATTTTATATAATTGCTGTGATCTCATATATGTCAAACTCCTCTGTTTCTTACTCGCATGTTCCACATTGGCCTGGTCGTCTAAGAAATTAGACGGAGTATGGAAAAATTACCTGATGGTATACTGCGGGCAGCATGTTTTCTTCATTATGGGCTTATAAACATACTTCCCACTTCTGAAAAACAAGAAGAAAAAAAAACATTTCTACAAAATGCAATGTGTATACAGATAATGTTACCAAGAGGAAAGTGACTGATTGGTTCCAAGCTTATTCTCCAGCCGAGGCTCAAACAGCCAATGTTTATTAAATACTACCCCTAATGTAGAGAAGAACAAGGGGTCCTGGAAGTGATGGTGTCGCCCCCACAGAACCCTGATCTAAACATACTGAAGTCAGACTATATCCGCAAAAGATCTTAAATATAAAAAAATATGCTTTAAATCAACTTTTGTGCAAGTTCCTTCTAAAACTGTGTAATTGTGCTTAAGGCAAAGGGAAATCCACTCACCTTCTCCACCCACGATCTATGAGGTCCTGATAGTCTTGTACTGTCATGGCGTGAGACCACATTCCTGTAGAAAGATAAAAATATATTCTTATAGTTACTGCAAATCTGGAACAAGACCGAGGATACTGATGGGAGGCAGTGTTGGTATTGTCACACAAAACAAACTAGAGAGTAATCAGTCCCATAATAATATTTTAGTCAATATCATGTTAAACCCTGATCAATTTAAAATTCCAAATCAGAAACAACAGTTTTAAGCACGTAACACATACTGCTGTCCAAGAACTACTTTCTAAATGAGAGGAGATTGTCCTAGAGAGCGTGCTGTGTCAGGTATAACATGATAGGATGAATTCAGATGCTCTCCTTCTCTTATTACAGGAGTCACGACAACAAATCGTTGCAACTTGCACTGTAGACGTTGACAGTTTTTTTTTTATTGCAATTTCTGCTGCAACTGAGATTCAGATTCAGGTCTCTAGACTAAATTCCACCAGGAGAACATCGTCTAACTTCATAAGAAATGTAAAAAAAAAAAAAAAAAAAACGGGGAGGAATTTGTATTTACCATTATTTTCACTGTTGAATGAAATATTACTGGAATAGAAAATATATACAAGAAAGGTGTTTGTTTTTTTTCTCACAAAGCACATGAACGCCAATGTTTGTTCCAGTTCCCCCAAAAGGGCATTCCCACAGCGCTGCAAGGCCCCAATAGAAACATGCACATTCGTCATTTGTCGCCACAGCAGATCCTTCTTCTCACAACGGAGGTCTGGGCTCGCTCGTTCAACTCCTGACCTTCACGTCTGCAACCGTATACACACGGCCTGCACAAGCACGCACACACTTGGGAGTTCATGTCAAAAACAACCAGGGGAATTGACCGTATAATAGTTCACACAGCACACATTGAGTATGCATCCGGGTATCATGTTCCACGTCCCGTGAGAACGCTGTTTAGTCAAAGTCCTCAGAGACATGCAGACAACACTGTAATCCCAAAGCCTAACACCAGCGCTGCTAAATGCTGGATGAATGGAGCAAGTGCGCAGGCCGACAGATACAGCAACAGGAACGAAGGGCAGATATTATCATCACTGGACCACCAGCTCAGAAGCATCTGTTTCTCTTTAGAGGAAATCGGATCAAATCATTATCACAAACAACACATCTGGTCCTGAAAGGCTGCAGAAGTCTTTCTTTATACGACGCGTATTTTAAAGACTGTGTGCGAGCTTCAACAACATTAACTGTATTTCACTTAATACCAGCATAAAAACTGAACAAACACTCCAGAATCAAACAAAATCAAATCCAGTTAAACTGAATTTGAATCTTAATTAGATAAAGTCAAACCTTGAGCTTGAGTTTGGGACCCGGGTTCAAATCCCGGTTACAGCAACAAAAATAGATTCTTCCAAGGGAAATGCCGCAGGCACCATAAAAACAGTCAATCCTAAAAATTATGACGCGTACAAAAAATAGAGATATCATAAGTCTCAACAAAGACAGCAATGAAATCCAGCCAATAGATCCCCTCCCTATTTCTATAGTTAATGATCATGAGGAGTTAAAGAGAAGATAAATCATTTCCCCTCAACATGTATGTCAAATTTCTCACGACCCTCAGCAATTACACATATGTCAAGCTGTCATATGAATGTGCATTCAGCCAATTATAAGACTCTAAAATTATAGGAGTGAAAGGGGTCAAGAAAATATCAACATCTAAATCCACAGGGCAGGACAATTAAACTGCCACAAGCACCAGGAGTCAACAAAGCCTGATAACGAGCTGAAAATGAAGGCTTGAGCTCGATCAGAGCTAAACTGTTGCTGTGATCGTGGCTACAGGAGCAGGTTTCCATCAGTGACATCAGACTCATTCTTCAGGCTCCACCGAGGCATGAAGGACAAGCAGATGTTTTCTTTGTATGTTGCAACACTTTGATAACGTCACTGCACTGGTCATACACCGGAAAGACGTCAATGTTATCGAGCAATTGCTTTAATACAGCAAATCCAGGACGTTTTTCCTTTAGCGTGCTCGTTTTTGATCAATTATTTTTTTTTGGTTGATCGACTTTGTCTCCAAATATCAAACATACACATTGAATTCAATTCTATTTTCCTTTGACTTTTTTTTATACCTGTATCTGCTTGGCTCAACGCTGAATAATTCCTTATCAATAATGTGTCAGGGTCACAGCAGGCTGTCTTCCCAGCAAACACAGAGAGTCACACGCACTCACACATTTGTTTAGTTGGAGAAAACCTACGCCCAGGGATAACATGAAAACTCCGCTTAAGCCTTTAGCCAGGCCTCGTACCAGGGATGTTCTCACAACAAGAGAACAGTGTGAATCACTACATCATTATAACATTACTCATCCTTTTTCTTTGTCCTGTTCAAGGTTGCAGGTTTGCAGCTAAATTTGGGTGAAGACAGGATATACCCTGGACCGGTTAACAGTCCGTCACAGGGACGCACAACATTCTCGCTTTGAGGTGGGCGGACAAACCACTACACCACCTTTAACATAAAGCACCTGCAGTCAAATATGCCAAGAGGCCAACATAGTAGGATTTTCGTGATGCATAACATTTTATGAAACCTACTGGGAAATATTACAGATGTTAGGCTGCTGAGCTCTTCTATAGTTGGTACAACTTTGCCATAGAGTTGCCAGCCTGCGTCCACATATACAGGATGCTAAGCTATGACAAAAAACACTTACTTTTTAAATCTGTTCAACCAAAGAAATTAAAAACAGCTGCTCACGTGCATTCACCATACATCCATTACAAAGAATGCAAGTAATGCATGTCGCCTGTTTACAGATGGAGCATACCGATACATTGATTATAGCACTGTATGTTTTCAGGAGGTTCTGGGGTGCAACATATATTCAAAGCCAAGTATCAGTCTTTAAAGAAGCACGTTGTTGATCAGCTTTGCATCCAGTTGAACACACAAATAACTAGGTATGTACTACATCAACATCAACTTGGGTGATCCTACATAGTAGACCAGGGACCTGACGAACTTGGGAGTCTTGGATGGAGTCAAATTCTATTGGTTAACTTTTAAAATTTGCAGCAGCATGAAAACAAATAAATAAATCTCCATGACAAATTGACGTCAAGTCGTGCAAATGGATATTCATTTGACCCGTTTCCCGCCCTTTCCCTATAATACTATTACAGAGCACTTATAGGGATTACATGGGTAGTAGTCTTCCTTCTTCCTGAGATCCTGTCGTGCCCAATCGATGCAACACATCCAGATTACCACTCTTAGATTGGAAAATAGCTCGTGTCTGCGGGCTCTGTGCCCACACTTGCTCAGTGAGTGCATTAAGTTGTGGCTGAACCTTAATTAGTCGCCCTGTCTCACCTCACCTCACGGACTCCAGCATCTACTACACAATCTCTGTATATAGGAAATGTAACACTAACTCTAACTCAAGCTGTGAGGTTTTCTCACTTCATTGTAGCTGCTGTGACATTTTGCTGACTACGCTGTCTACTTTGATGTTTAACATAGGTGCCACGACACATATATAAGGCATAGTACCTATTGTGTGAACACAAATAAAGAGGCAATAACCAAGTGGGCCTCACATGGGAAAATTAGAACAGAATACATGACAAGAAAGAGAAAATGCCTCTCATTAAAGGCGGTTTGCAGCTGATCATTGCACATTTACAATGAAAGCTGAAGCAAACCACAACAAGGCTACTTAGAAATGAGGCCACTGCCAATAAGGAAGAGGATTGTCATTACAGCCTCTCACACACTGGTTTCTCATCAGCTTCCAATGAGGGAAAATATACACCAGTAATCAAGTTAAGTACAGAATACAAATCTAAATGACACTGGCCTAGAACATGTTTCATCTGTTCAAAGCATCACAGTTAAAAGTGACACTTTAGATTACCGACTGTAAACATGCTGTCTGGGGTTTCAGCACGTTGTGAAACTTGTCTCATGTTTGCCGTCATGTTTACAGTGTTGATCTCACTTATTTGGTCGTGCAGCTGAAACTGCTGGTCACATACACTAGTACTTAACTTATACTGCCAAAGCATTTTATATAGCCGCTGGCTTCCTGTCCAGCTTGACTGACCATGACTTAACGTAGAGCCGGGAGAGATACTGTATTCTGTACGGACTCACTCCCAGTGGATCAGTTCCAGGTCAAAAGATGTAAAATCATTGACGGATGTAACAACAGCAGAACTGTCGAAACTAGTTTATAAATCACAATTGTATGATCGTGGGTGAGGAACAACTGTGATGCTAACTGCTAAAGCCTAAGCTTGATCAATAATAACCAGCCCACCATCGAAGCAATGTGTTGATTAAAAACACATGGAGTGCGCTCAGTGGGACTAATCTGATGGTCTGATTGTGTCTGATATAAGGTGCCTCACTTTACTGACATTAGGATTAGCTCCACGGTAGCTAGCCTTCTTCCAAACTGCACCAGCAAGTAGACGGAGCGAGGACGCTAGCCGCAGCCAGCACGGGGACTCCATCTCGCCACTCCCTCGCCACACTTACCGTGGGAAAAGTTCCCTATTTGGTTTTTGCAATAGCCGCAGCGGTACCCATCGTCCCCGCCGAAATATTCAACTATTGTATACGACTTATTAGCTGCCATCTCTCGCAGATGACAGTTGACTTCTCCAGGTGACCTGCGACTACCGCTGTTGATAGCCAACCCTGCCCACCACAATGACGTCGACAGCGCTGCGTTCAAGAGAGCTGGGAGCTTCGAGAACTCTTCCGATCGGGAAGTGATATCGAAGCGCTGCGTTCAAGAGAGCTGGGAGCTTCGATAACTCTTCCAATCCGGAAGGCTGTAGAAAATATCCTGAAACTGACATTTCACTCTCTCCCTAAATAAACTAGATGTAGTTTTCACTTTAGTAGAAAATCTGAAATTATGACTCCACTTATTCACTCAAGTGATTTGCTCAGCTTATTCACAGGAAGCCCTTATTGATGGTTTCCTTTCAAGAAGACCCCGGAGAGGGAATGTTGTGGTTAACTGTTCCTTTTCTCAATTTTATCCATTTTGCTGTAATGGTATGGGGCATGTGCCCACACAGTGAAGCAGTGGTTTGTGCTATTGGATCCCACTGCGAATGTCATAGATATAAATACCCATCAGTCCTTCTTATGTACTTTGTAGTCTTAACTAATATGGAACTGTAAAACAGGGACTTCGTTATGGATATTCTTTTAGTGGTACATTTGAGACACATGAAACAAAAGTCAACCGTGTAGCATGAGTATTATTTCTTTGTGCAAAGAACAGCAGCAAATTTAACTGAACCAAAATCCTGCACAACCAACACTTCCAGTCAGTTTACAAAAAAGCCAAGGGAGAGTTTGTTTGTATATAGAAAAATAAATTAGAAAATCACAGTTGGTACAATAACTTCTTTTTTTGGCAAGTATAAAAACACCGTGTCCATAATGATTCACAGACATTGTTGTATCAAGACATTGTATTTTGTTTTGTTTTAAGAACAACATATTCCTCTCCAATCGTCCAACACTCACTCAACTCCTCAGGAGATCGATATGCATCTGAGAAAAAGAACAGCTGGTTTCTGGTGTGCAGAGGAATCAGAAACTTAGTGGAAATGGTAGATTTGTCCATGTAAGGAAGCAGCAGCTGTAAGATGAAAAGCCTCTACAGAGACAAACCTTCAATTAAATTCTGGGAGAGAAGCCATGCTCTCTTTGTTGAATGCCTAAGCTAAACTACCCTGGGGCACTGGGATGTTTTCATGAAGGTATTTCATGCTGCCTTGCTCAGAGAAGTCAGCCACGGTGTGACCCTCTCCTCGAAGGACCCACTTAGTGGTCAGAAGTCCCTCCAAACCCACGGGACCTCTGGCATGTATCCGTGCTGTGCTGATACCGACCTCGGCACCTGGAAGACGAGCGATAACCAAATTAACTCTTTTGAAGCTTCAATTTTCAAGACCATTAAACCTGTGCGGGACAGCATACACACCGAGGCCGAAGCGGTAGCCATCAGCAAAGCGAGAGCTGGAGTTCCAGAAGACACAGGCGCTGTCCACCTGCTGGAGAAACTGCTCGGCTGTCTCTTCATTTTCTGTGACAATGACGTCAGTGTGGGAGCTGCCGTACTTGTGGATGTGGTCCACGGCTTCCTGCATGCTGTCTACCACTTCAATGCAGCACTCCAGGTCCCCGTACTCTGTCCTGAGAGACTTCACCTCATTTGGGCTGAAAGTTAAATAGGATGCAAAACGGGGTCCCGCATGAATTTTCACCTGGGGGAGAGAGAGAGAGAAAAAAAAATTAAAAAGACAACAATGTCAAGTTCGAATAATACTGCAATCAAAAGTGAAATAATTAGAAATGATTTGCCTAAATTATAAATCAATCAAGCTGGACTTGGTGAACTTCCTCGGACTTGTTTAAAGGGCTCGGCTTGACACTGTGAGGTGACCATAGATAATCTAGGAGGAAATTGGTGTTTCAATCCCAATCTTGAATGTTCAATCCCCATCTGCCCTGTCCATGTGTCTTCTGTCAGAGTTTTTTTTTGCCAAGACACTTGAACCCCAAGTTCCCCCATTTCTTCAGAAGTCATCAGTATACGTGGGTGATTATCCTTGATCAAATTGGTGAATGTGACCAATCATGATGGAGGAGCAAAATGCTCTAAGATTAAATACAAAACCATGTTCATTCACTACAATACTACATGTAATACCTCTGAATTAAACAACCGACTGGTGCATGTTTCTTACGTGTTCTGCTCTCAACATGTCGATAATCTGGTCAAACACGGGAGTGCGCAGTAAGTCTCGGTGTATAAGGAGGGTCTCCATGGCATTGCAGGCAGCGGGGTAGTCACATTTGGAGTCTTTGACTAGAAATGAAACAAAGTGTGTGCATTCGTTCAGCAGTTCTGTGTAACCAAAGACATCACCAAAAAAAAAAAAAAAAGATAGCCACAAGAAGGCGAAAACAAAATAAACCAAAAATAATTAAGACAAGTTGACTTCAACAGAAAAACAAAGAAATGTTTACATCCAGATACCAATGACATACCAACATCGATGGCTTTGTCTATGCTGGCTTCACTGTCTACGTAGACGTGGCAGACGCCCTCGCTGTGGCCCAACACGGGGATTCCCTTCGCCGCCCTCTGGATGTCCCGGACAAGCTGAGATGAGCCCCTCGGGATGATCAAATCGATCAATTTATCAAGGCGACACAGGTCCTCCACTTCTTCTCGTGTGCTCACCTACAAAACAAGCATTATTAAAAAAAACAAAAAACAAAACAATAAGCATGGAGGTGAATGTAATCACAAATATCTGAAAACTCGTTGTTCAGTCTCACCAGTTGGATGGCATCACCCACTCCGTGAATTGAAAGAGCTTCCTGAGTGAGCTGATGGAGAATTTTATTGGTGTAAGAAGCTTCTTTCCCTCCTTTCAGGAGCAAAGCATTCCCGCTGGCGATTGCCAGAGCTGACACCTGGAAAAATATTAACAGACATCAGCAAAAGTTTGACAACCGCCTATTGTTGAGTGTGTGGATGGTCTGACCTGTGGGAGGCAATCAGGACGCGACTCGAAGATGACCAGCAGCACGCCGATGGGGACCGTGATCTGCTCCAGCTCGAGGTTGTTCGCCACCCTGGTCCTTCTCAGCACTCGGCCCACGCTGTCCCTGGAGGACGCGGCAAGCTGACGCAGGCCGATGGCGAGGCTGTTCAGCTTCGAAGTAGAAAGACTCAGGCGGTTTATCAGGGGCTGGGCGAATCGACCTAAGATGCGAGAGAATAAGAAAGCATGCTGACAATGCATTGCTGTGTAAATCCATACAAAAGGCGTGCTTACTCGCTCTGTAATCCTTCTATACAACACAGGGGAACAGTATTACTCATGCTAGCATAGAAATACTATCTATTTATAGCTCAAAGATAGATGCCGACCTGCCAAGTCGCGGTTATGTCAGTGTCATTATAGTGGAAGTGCTACAGGTGGCAGACAAGTGTATTTGTGTCGCATGATAATCAATGACACGCCGTCGTACCCGTCATTGTTGCTATCTCCATGTCTTTCTTGTTCGCACTAAGAATCTCATCCTTTTTCTCTGTGAGCAGCTCAGCAAGACAGCAGATGATCTCCGCTCTCTGGAAAAGAAACGTATGATTAACACAAAACAAAATTGGGAGGAATCAAAGCTCCTCTTAGTACAAAGCCTGTCAGTGTGGCGACTCCTTATATCCTGTAATGAAAACATTTTTCTCCCAGTTTCAATGTAGATGAGAGTACTCCATTCTTATGTTCTAATTTCAATAAACTTTATTTCTGTGAAAGTGCCTTGAGATGACAATGCCATTATTGGCGTGGTAGAATCACACACAATCAGGGAACCAAAAGCTCACCTGGTCAGGAAGCAGGGAGGCCAGAGTCCTGCCTGCATGTCGAGCCATTTCTGTCTGCTGCTCCACAGTTGGTCCTGGTTGTGATGAGAAAACACTCATCAAATATTAACACGCAACCACAATAAGAGAACAACATTGTCTTTTCAGAGGATTTCTCACTGTACCTGCAGGTTTCACTTCAGAGAAGAAGGTGCCCACTTTCTTCCCTTCCACAATGTCTGTGATGACGTGGCCAGTCACTTTAGGGTGGGTGCCATTGGCAATGACAACAGAGGTCCCACCTTGTAGTGCCCAAAGCGCTGCCTTCACCTGATTCACACAACATGATTTCAGTGGAATACAACGTTGGCATTTTTGCACGACTCTCTCCTGTTTGCACAGCGAGATAAAACTTGTTCAACAAGGTCATACAGACCTTGGCTTCCATGCCGCCAATTCCAACTCGGGACTTAGTGCCGTACGTGATTGACTGCTGATCACCAGGATAGAATATATCAATGAGCTTAGCATCGTCTGTTCCAGGAGGACTGTCATATAAACCTGTGGGAAAGAGATTTTTATTTTAATACCTTACAAAGAAGAGCCAAAACTTTGTTCACAATTTACGGTTTGATTAATTCAGTTTTATTTCTCACTTTTTTCACACATGCAATCAGAATATATTGTTTCGTTTTTGTTTCATCGCATGTATATGCAAGGTATCTGTTGTTTGATGTAAATGTATTTGTTGATCTTTTAGAAGTATGAAATGACACTAATAAAACTTCCCACTGATGCGGGCATATTTAATTAAGGGGACAAAGGTGTTGAAACAGAAAGGATGGATTCAAACAATAACACAATGTCAAACATTTGCAGGCTAGTCTTTAATAAATATAAATTCTTTTTCACCTTTAAGCAAGTTATGTATTTCATGTGCAGCATATATTTTGAAAGTGATTCACATAACTGTTGAATGTTTTGATTAAGCTATACTTGTAAAATATGCATTTTAAAACATACACACTATTTGGACTATTTTTCTGCAAATCTAAGTGATATTTATCAAATTTGATGCAGCATTGGTACCTTCAACATCAGATAGGGCGACGAGAAGATCGACTTTCATTTCAACAGCCAATCGTGCTGCTAAGCTGTCATTGTCTTTGATGCTTATTACCTGAAAGACAAAGAGAAAGCTCAATATACTTTAAAAAAAAAAAAAATTGGAACAGTGAGTACAGGTTTATCTGCTATTTCTACTCAGTTGCAAAACAAACATGCTCACATCCTTCAAAAAGACAGTGCTGGCAGGCCCGGAAAAAAAAAAAAAACTTCAGTGGAAGGGTGGACCATGATACCATGAAAAAATAAGTACCGAAAAAGTGGAGGAAAATGGAAATGAAATGACCATGAAAAGAGACATTCTTTCCACCACAATCCTGCACTACATTTTGCATTCCCAGCATGAGAAACGCTACTCACATTTACCCCCTGCAAGTCACTGTTTGGAACAGGGGGTGGAACAACGGCGTCATTGGTGTTGATGATGGGGACTATGTTCATCCGCAGCAGTTCGTGTAGCGTGCTATTCAAGTTGCGTCGTTTCTGCTCGTCGTGAAAATCCAAATTGGTGACCAGAATCTATAGAAAATTGCAAGAATTTAATGAATTATGTGACATTAAAATCATTAGCTATAAGTATTTAGTATTGTGAGCAAAGAGGACATACTTGTGCAGTGCAGATGCTATACTGAGTAAACATTGCCTCATACAATGCCATCAAACCACTCTGGCCAGCAGCTGCACATGCCCTTGCTTCTAAAACTGGAATGGACTGAAAAATATGGAGATTTTGATTTTAAATTCAATGTAAAAAAAAATCCATTAGAAATCAGACTTAGATTCCAAGTATTTGATTGTATTTCTTACCATATCTTTAAGTTGGTTTTGTCCAGAATGCAAGGCTTGCCTGACACTCTGAGACAGCAGAATCTCATGTCGTAGTCGCTGCTTTCCAAATGCCACAGCACCGCTTGTGACGATCATCATCTCCCTGCCCTGATTCTGTAGCATGGACACCTGACAGACACAAAAGACAACGACATTCACAGTAAAACTCGCTTCCAGATCATATTCAGTTCCACATCCATAATCTCTGTCTCTCCCTCCCTACAGAATATCTGACAATGCCACTGGAAGTTGGTGCTTGAAACCTCCAACCCCATCAAGTAGATTAACTACCTTCTTATATCAAGTTGTTTCTTTGCTCGCAGCCTTCCGTCTTATGTTATTTTCGTTCTAGCCCCAGACT
Organism: Blennius ocellaris; assembly: GCF_963422515.1. Taxonomy (NCBI): domain Eukaryota; kingdom Metazoa; phylum Chordata; class Actinopteri; order Blenniiformes; family Blenniidae; genus Blennius; species Blennius ocellaris. Next base: position 9,905,985 of record NC_137662.1, read on the forward strand.
CTTGGGAAACCGCAGGGTCTGATTCTAGTTTTTCCTTCTATCAATGTCTTGGCTTTAGTGCGGATTAGTTGTGTTTTTCTCTGTAAAACTGCTTTGAGATGACGATGTAGTTACTGATGCTAAATAAACAAAAACTGAGTAATCAGTACCTGCTCTACTATTGAGGCCAGTCGTCCAAGCGCCAAGCCACACTCATCGCCACGTGTGACCACAGCACTGCCCAGCTTCACAACTATGCGTTTGGCTTGTTTCAGTTCACTGCGGTGGGCAAAGGATTTCCCATGGGGCCGCGGGAGAGGGACTGCAAAACAAGAGAAGAGTCCAAACAAAAATAAACACAGCAGAAACATAATTCACAGCTACCATGGATGTTAAACGTTACTCACATTTGGCCTGTGAAAATGTTCTGATGGGGACTGGACAGACATTTGACTGCCGGATTGTGGATGGCAGGCGAGAGCACAATGCCAGCCTGGCGAACATGGCACTGACAGATGAGGTCCTCTGTGACATGAATTACCAGGTTAATCAAACAGTGACGCAAACTAATCTGAGACATGCAATTAATCAAATAAATTATCCAGTTACACTAAATACATGAGGAGAAACTACTAAAATAGCAAAATTTCAATATAACTACTATTCAGGGTCACTGGAAAGCCCACCCATATTATTATCACTGTAACTGTTACATGAACTTGACTCACTGACCTACTGCAACTGCTCTGCTAACCTGATAAAATTGTAGTCTGAAACTCCATATGGGAAGTGCTCTTCACTCAGAGAGGCACAAACACATTCGGTATCATTTACTCATTCATCACTAATATAACCTAAAAACTATAATCGTAAACACATAAAGGGAGAGTCGCTGAATGTGCCCTGGCTGGAGCTGCTGTCAACACAGACAAGGAGAGTAGCTAACGTTAGCTGCTCTTCGCTGCGAGCGACCACGTTTAGAGGCAGTTTGCAGCAGAACTCGCTTAACAGACTTAAATGAGTGGATTCTTACCAGTCAACGCGAATAACCACGAAAAATCCACCGCAGGTACACTGAGAACCCAGCAAAGTCGAGACACGTAGTCACAGGGAGCAGCGGCGCTGCCACATCCACAGCACACGCTGGTCCGGGAACGGAGAAGGAGGTATTCACGAAGGATATGCGCCGTTACGGAGGCGGAGAACTGTGTGTGATGGCTCAACATGTACGTTTGTTACGCACGCAAAACGTCCGACGCAGGAAGTTCTCCGGGTTGTCTTGTTTCTTGTCGTTTATTTTTCCTGTCGTTTTATTAATTTTTTTCTCACGCAGTTCTGTTTATTTGAACCCTGTTTATTTATCTTACATGTTTTCTATTTAATCATTTCTTTATTACCATGCTGCATTCACAACTGCAATTGTAAAAAGGAGTTTGTAGTGTATTTTTTATTATTAATTCGTTTCAGACATGTCAAAACCCCATGGTATGAAACAAAATACAAACAGAAACAACGGGGAAAATTCTATTTACAATAACAATAATAATTTTCACAAAACAATTAAATCGTTACCCAATGGACACCATCACCTATCGAGATATACATACTTCTATACATTCACAAAGAAATACACATTGAACACATACATCTAATTTAAAATGTCTGAATATCTGAAAAGGGGTAAGAAGCCATCCATCAATCTTCCATACAGCTTAATTTTGTGCAGGTCTGGTTTACTGAAAGTTTGATAGATTAAATGTAAAGTCTGACCGTTATACAAATACGTTTATTTAAATATGATCATTCTGGGTTTACACAGAAAAATATAATATTATACACAAAATACTAATGGCTCATAATGACACCTAAATAACAACTTGTCTCTAAAACATATAGTAAAAGTATGATCAATTGATTACAAACTGCACCGTATTCAATATTTTGCTTATTCTGTAAATTGCAATGCCAGTTGTGATTGAATTAAAGTATTATTATCATTATGTCAATTACTAACCTGAACAATTACATGTCCTGACAAAATATTGTTTATCTCATCAAATTTAAAATTATTTACCTAATTTCCTAATTTCTTTGTTAACTGACTCATTGTATCATTTGATTGTGACACTTTGATGTACATTTTTAGTCAAGAATGCTTTAATTTTAGTGGAATTTTAGCTGTTCCCACTTTTCAAACAGTATACATTGTGTAATTTCATTGATTTAATCAAATTTGTTGGACATGTGCCATCTCACTGTGTGCTGTCCCCTGTAAGCCAATGGTTGAAAACAATAGTAATGTGACACCAAAGCACATGAGTGGCGTGTACATGCCAGGAGAGGCCTATGAAATATTTATGAGCAGAAAGGGCAGAAGCACAGTGCACAGCAAGTCGCAAAAACAGCTGCCAGCAGAGCAATGGGGAGTGTTGAGGAAACCTTGAAATGTCCCGCCTGCCAGGATTTCTTCACAGAGCCCGTGACGCTCCAGTGTGGCCATGACTTCTGTCTCACCTGCATTCAGGCTGTCTGGGAAACGGATGATTCAAACAAAGGTCCTATCTTCTGTCCAGAGTGTCAGATATTTCTCCCCTCTGACCTGACACTGGCGATAAATACTGGCCTTCAGACCAAAGTGAAGGACTTCATCACTACCGGGCCATCGTCAGCAGAGCGACACACAGCAACTCCGGGAAGTACAACCAAATCCTCTCCAACTATTTACTGTGATCATTGCATCGAGATGCCATCGGTGGCTGTGCGGACCTGTCTCACCTGTGATGCCTCCCTGTGCCAGGCTCACGCCCTGCTGCACCAGCAGAGGTCTGCACTGAAGGAGCACACAGTGGTGGAGGTTACCAGGGATCCACTGTCTCTGAAATGCAAAGAGCACCGTGATGAGCTGAAGCTCTTCTGTTTGGAGGACAGGATCCCTGTCTGCTGCTTGTGTGTCCTGGTTGGGACGCACAAGCACCATAAAGCATCTCAACTTCATGAAGCCAGCACAGACTTCAAGGTAGATGAGTTGAATATCTTGCTAGAGGATTTTTGTCCTGTAAATGACAGCAGTATGCATTTGTTGTTGTATTAATTTTCTTCAGGCTTTTTGTATGATTATCTTTAGAAAATGCTGGAACCAACGATGAGCCAATTGCTTCAAAGGAGAAATGAAGCTGAGCATGCCATCAAGGATTTGGAATCACTGTATACAGAAACAGTGGTACGGTTGATGTGAACTCTATGCTTTTAATAAATTGATATTGACTGATATTGGGTTTTTTTTTATCATGTGGATAACATGGTAGTTATTTCCCAGAAGTCTGCGGCAGATTTCAAAGAGCGAATCTCAGACAAGTACAACAGGATCCATGTCGTACTAGACGGGGATGAGCGCCTGATGATGCAGATTATAGATGCAGAGGAAACCTGCATGACGGACTGGCTGGAGGTCCAGAGAGGCATCATGGAGGCTCAGATCAAAGAGATAGATAGAATCAGAGCTTCAAGCAAATCACTCCTGCAGGAAACAAACGATCTGCAATTCTTACAGGTATGTCATTATCTCTTCAGCGTGGAACTAGAATACAAGGTAATTTTGTTTTTTACAGTCATGATACATCAAATAATTCATTACCTGTTCATGTTCCACAGCAAATCACGTCAAACAATCTTTGGTGAGCATATTGTTATCTCCAGTTTGTCTTTTTAAACATCAAAGTCCATAGCATCACTGAGTCTGGCTTTTTCTCATGTGACTTTCCTCTTTTATCATAGTGATCCTTTGGATTTTGCACCAATCCAGGAAATAAACAAAGATCTATGTGACCCTGAGAAGCTTCGAACAGTGGAGCGAATGGTTGATGACCTCTCGGTAGCTCTGTCTCAACACTTCCCACGCATGTGGTCATGTTAGTTACTTTCTGTATTTTCACCCATTTCTAACCAGCCATTATTCTCTTCATAACTGTGTCCTCACTGTAGATCTTTCCTCCTTTGCAGACTTAAGTTGTCCAGCTTTAGACACCAAAACAGCTCATCCAAAACTGGAAATAAGTATAGACAGAAAGCAAGTGTTCTGGAGACGTCAGCCTGTCAGTGAAGGACAAAGCTCTCGTCCATATGACTCACAGTACAGCGTCCTGGCTCAGGAGAGTTTTACAAGTGGCCAGCACTACTGGGAGGTTATTGTGCAGGACAAGCCTTTCTGGATGATAGGAGTGACAACTGGATCAGTCAGCAAAAAAGAAAGTCTGATAGTGACCTCCTCCAGCCTGGGTGTGAACAACACATCTTGGTGCATCTACCATGGAGATGGGCAGTATCTGGCGTGCCATGATACCCAGGAGAAGCAGCTTCCGGTGACAAAGAGAGTGAGAAAATTGGGTATTCTGGCAAATCTCCATAAGGGGGAGCTGTCATTCTATAATGCTGATGCTATGACTCTGCTTCACTCTTTCTTTGTGCAGTGCTCAGAGCCTGTCTTCCCTGCGTTTAACCCATGTATTGACATGAATGGATTAAATAGGCAACCTCTCACTTTATTCTGGATCAAAGACCCTTGGGACTGGCATGCAGAGGGCTACACAAATTAAACTAATAGAGTGTCATTAAATGACTGAGCCTGGCACAAATGTACTGATCATGTTTATTGAAATATTCAATACACTATGAAAAGTGTAGCTAATGTACTGAATATGCACACAAAATTAAGAGGGTAAAATAATAGTGTGTAGTTGATTTGAGTACAACCTTTTCTGTCTTTTCAGAAGTAATGTTGCAACAGTAAATGTTTTATAAGATGACATCGAGAGCATCTTAAAGAAATGCCTTAGTTTTTTGACAATGCCTCCCTGTTCAGCATTCATCTTAACAATGCTCGTGTTTGCCTTTATGTATTCCTGAAAGTAAATGACCCGTGTGCAAACTAGTGGCTTGCTCTTTGTGCAACTGTCCGCTCAGCTCTCTGGACCATGGAAGGCATGCGTGCCTTCAGTCTCACATGTCAGTGGCCTCATAGAGTTGTTGCCCTGCGGCTCACGATAGTTCCAATGAGGTCAATAAGCATCACCAGTAACACAATATTTCTACACAACTGACCCAATTTTCTGTTTTACATAGTTGTTGGTAGATCATGTTTTTGTTCTTGTGTGTATATTAAAATCATGTCATCATGAATACGGATTCATCAAGGATTCGCCTGCAAATGATTTTCCTTTGTTCCTGGTGGTCCAAGTCATGAGGCCTCTAGTTTAAACACGAGGCAGATTTATTCATAACTTGCAAACGTGGACAGTTAGTGCATAGGGAAATCCTTTGCTGATTTATTTGAGCATTAAAAGCAACATATATTCACGTTTATTGTCAGAGGATTTTTGAAAGCCATCTATCTTCTATGCTGCTTCATAAAACTTTGGGTCATGGGGTCACAGGTAATTGATCTTAGCTGACTATGAGTGAAAGTAGCACCTTGCGCAGATAAACAGAGAATCAAGGATGTTTTTGGATTGTGGAAGAAAACCAGAGTACCTTGACAAAGAAAATGCATGTAGCTAGAGAGAAAAAGTCCCTAGTCCTATTTTGGGTCGCCTTACAGTATTGCTTTGAGGTGACAGTGTGTACACCAGCAATTGCAAAATTGTGTAAATCTTTCTACAAATATAACCTCATCGACTGTGTTGGATCAATGGAACATTGAAAAGGGAGGTAAAATTAGTAATTTATTGAGTCTTTTCCAGATGTGTAAAATGTCTGTGCTGAGAAAGAAATATGAGTAAATATCTGAAGATTGAAGGAAGAGTTCAATTTCTTGTACAGCAGATCAGAAGACAGAAATGGGTTTTGTACAGTATTTTGATAGAAAACATGACTAAATGAAAAAAAAAGGTCAAAAATAATTTCCGATAATGTTGAAAACAAGGCAACACTGGCCAGCATGTCAGAGGGTGCTTAAGGAGATGTTTGAATCTTTGAATTGATCCAATCCAGAAAGTTTGTAACACGTGCATAGACCCCGGGCTTGTTCTTCTTCCCACACTGGTCTCCCCAGCTCACCAGCCCATAAACAACATGGGTACCATTATTCTGGCAAGTCAACGGACCTCCAGAGTCCCCCTGAAATAGGAAACAAAGTAGCTTAAGAAAAAAAGCAGTCAATAGGGTTTTGTTTTGTTTTGTTTTGTTGCAGAAAAGTAACTAACCTGGCAGGAGTCTACCCCTCCCTGCAGATGGCCCGCACAGAACATACTATTATCCAGGCCATTGGCATAAATCTTGTGTCCATTACATTTCTCCTGGTTGATCAGCAGTACATTAGCCTCCAGTAGGTGATTGGAACCATACTTAGCTGCAGAAACAAGGTGGAAATATATGAACAAAAGCATATCACAATAAAGTTGTTTGTGATTCATCATGTGTGGTTGTCTGCTCTGTAAAACATTCACAAATCTCACTTCAAAAGTCTTCTGAAACAACCCAAAAAGGTTAGCATGATAAGGTCGGCATGATTTTGTGTTTGAACAGGCAACAGCAGCTTTACGTACAGTTTTCAGTGGCTCCCCATCCAGAGATTTTACATTCCATTCCATCAGGCAGTTGACCATTTGGCAGACAGGCTGTCTTCACAAACTGGGTCTCATTGGCGCAAACACCATTATTGCCACGGAGCTTCAACAAAGCTTAAGAAGTACAATCAAATTATGGATGTTACCATGAAATAAACTATTTTACTCACAATGTATGGTGCATTCAGTCACATTTTTCATCTCAAGCATAAATTCTCATCGGTTAAATAATATCAGTGCTTACATTGAAGAAACAAAGGATAGTATTACCGATGTCATTGAAGACAGCTGATGGAGTCTCTCTGTAACTCTCATGCCGAATTGCCTGTTCAACATCAAGGACTTGAGTTGAGGGATCTCCACTATTCAGTGACAGGCTTCCCATCTCCACCTGCATGTCCTTGTTTGGTTCACTGGACAAACACACATAAGAATAACACTTAACATCAGCACATGCCTGGCATTTATGTATTGGGGAAAAAGAAAGTCCGCCCACACTTATGCTTACATGCAGTGTCCAGCTGTGAGCACCCAGCAACTTGCAATCAGAACACCTCCGCAGCTGTGTGCGAATGGCCGAGAGCTTTGACTTGGCCTCACTTGCAAAGAAACCTGCCAAGGTATTGCCCCTGGAGAGACTTTCAAACCTCCATAGATCCGAGTAATGGATTTTCTAGGCTGGGGTAGGCCACAAGTGCGAAACTGTTGCGTAGCATTGGTGCCAGGGGTGGTAGGGACATCGGCAGTAGGAGCAATGGTAGGGACATCAGCGGTAGAAACAGGGGTAGAGACATCAGTGGGCATGGTGGTGGAAAACTTTGAAGGTGCAGTGGTCTTCTCAACAGGCGGTAGAGTAGCTGTCGGAGGCTCTGTGGGGGCTTCACTGGTTGGTGTCTCACCTGAAAAGATGCTCAGGTCAATAGTGCAACTGTTTGGTTCACCAGACTCAGTCAGATATTTGTTTGTTGCTGCAAAGCTGACCTGTCGGTACTGGACACTCTGTCACATCACAATAGTCCCAAAGAAGCTGCCGGCCTCTCCTAATGAAGCACCATGGCATCGATTCTCCATCTGGGTTTCTGCGGGGGGGTGGGGGTGGGGGGGGGGGGGGGGGGGGGGGTCATCCTCTCACATATATGCACAGTTTGAATATACTTGAGAAGTCGTCATCTAATTTTCTCTAACCTGCAAAAATTGTGGTGGCCAAGTCCATCTTGTTCCTCATCAGAATCAAATGGATCGATACCACTTTCCACAATGAAGTGGGAGTTCCAGTAGAGGCACTCGTCGCCATCGTCTGTCTCGCTCACATTGCCACGATACGACTCGCCATCATCCACAAAGCAATCATTTGGGCCTGAGAAACATACCCCACTTTGTCAGAATTGATTATGTCTATAGCTAGAAGAAGAATAAGAAGACTGTTGAGCGCAGAATTTACCAACGTGGCAGAAGCGTCCTCTGTACCCATCAGGGCAAACGCAGTTAAAGTCATTTCCATCCTGGACACATGTGCCACCATTTCTGCATGGATTGGGCTCACATGTTGAATCTGTAGAGGAGAACACAGTACACGATGTGAGTTGCTTTCATGACCTGGCAAATTCAGTCTAAAATTGTGATTCTGCCTTTTCAGGCTGAAAATGTTCTTCTTACAGTGTCTGCAGTGTGGAGGCTGAAAGGGAGCCATGCATTTGCACTCGTAGAATGGAAGAGTTGAAGTGAGCACACACTCACCACGCCCACATCTGCCTCTTCTACAAACTCTTGGAGCTAAGATGAGAACACAGCAAGAAGAAAATCTGCTCTGCTTGTTGTCATTTCAATTCGGTGTTATATTTCCAGCATGCATCATAAGGAAAAGGGATTTTTCTTCAAACCTTTCTCGCATCGCTTTCCCTTGAAAGGTTTTGGACAGTCACATTTGAATTTTCTCTTGCCTTTCTCACGACACTCGCCATTGTTGTGGCAAGGGTTGGGATTGCACTGGCCTGGGAGACAATAAACATTTCAACTATAATGCCTGAATAAAATGTGGAGTATTTAGAGAGAACATGTAGAATGAATGTAGAATCTTACCATCTGGCTCTTGAATTTCAGAAAGCCAGTCTATGGCACCGTGGTCATCTTCTTCATCATCATCATCATCGCCACCAGCATCTATGATCTCGAAGAAGATGTCTGAAACCACAATTTTTTTTTTTATAATTCAAATTTTACTTTGTTATAAAAGAAATGAAAAGAAGTACCAGCCTTCGATTATGTCCTTAAAATGGTGCTTCTTTTTTTCTTTAACGCCATCATGATGATGAGGCCCATGACGGTGATGACGGTGATTTTTCTTGTGTTTTCCATGTTGCTGAATTGGATTTACAAAAAGATCATTCCAGATGACAAACTCAGCCAAAGAAAAGTTGCAACAAAATACACACTTGCAATTCCTGAACTTCTGCCTGAATTTTACACACGAGTCATTTAATGTCCTCAAACAACATTTAAAAACAACTGCACTTAACATAATTGCCATACCAAGCAACACTGAAAATAACAATACATTTTCCTTTTAGCACTTGAATGCTGAATGATAAATCCAGGGCATACATACTTCAGTAGGTATGAGGAGCACCGCTAAGACGAGACAAAAGAAGAGGAGCTTCAGGTTCATGGTGGCAGTGGACCAGAAGAGCAGAGAGAGAGTGCACTTTGTGGCAGACCCCTCACACTTTTCTAAACATTGGTGTGAGGACATTAACCTCTGAGTCAAACCTTTTTGGCACTCATCCTCGCTGCTGACTCAGTTTTATTGACTCAGTTCTTAGAATAGACACTTTAATAGACATGGAACAGATTGTAGGATGTTCACACTGTTTACGTTGACATTTACAATGAAACTAAATACATGGTGCAGAAACAGGATTACTTTCTTTGTCACAAATGAAACACTTCGCAAAGCAGAAAAATAAGTCAAAGTGAGTTTTAATAAAACAGGTTGGTGATGCAACACAAAGGCTCAGAGAGCATATTTGTATTAAGGTGACTGTTTGTTTGAGAGCAGACTTTGGATTTATACACACACACGGGTCCATTTCGGGATAAGTTACTGTGCTTCTTTTTCATTCTGCATTTACAAAATCTAATTCTATCAGCATCACTGATGTGTCATTTAAAATATATTCTATCCATTCTGATTCTAAATGTATCTGAAAGTTTAACATACACTGGAAAGATTTTGCAGAGCATCTCATAATCAATCAACACCATTAAACAGTCACAGTTTCTTAAACAAAGCAATCAAAAAAAGTCGGTCCTCTCACTTCTTTTACTTATGTTGTGATTAGCTTAAACCTTAGCAACTACCACTGTTTGCAGAATTGATGGATTATTTGGACGTGTACTCATAATGACTACCCAGTCTTTACGCGTGTTCATCAGTTCTCATTCATTCATCTCCTTCCAATTGTCCATAATAGCCATACATCTTCTGGTTGATTAAAACCCACAAATCTCAAATAAACAAAGTTCCTTCACACTTTAATCTGACCACAATGGACAACTGTTTGCCTGCTTCATCAGTAACCTGTGTCTACAGGTAGGGGGCTTAAACACCATCACCTGCCTCAGTTTGTGATAAAATCACCAAGTGGCGTGGTGAGGTATTGCAAATAACACAAAACAAAGCGCATGGCTCCAACTACTTCCAATAAACAAATCATTTCTTGGTACTTTCTTCCATTGGTACTTTTGTTTCAAGTGAACATTCAATTTTTTTTTTTTTTTTTTTTGCATGTGGATAGGATAATACAGTTCGAAGTCTACCTGTGAATTCACCATAAATTCCCACAATGGAATAGACATTATGGGGATACTCTAACTAGCAAGTACTTCTTGTTATAAAGATAAAAGCAACTAATTTAGTCATTATTTACTTACTATTTTCCATAGTTTACTCATAATACGGCATCTTATATTCCTCATTCAAGTGTTAACAAAGGGAAATCTTTTTATTTTACAGCCACTGTTGACATTTAACATTTGTTTCATGTTCTGTTGGACAGTTGCTGTATTTCACTGCCATAATTGTATGTGTCTGTGATGAATAAAATATACGAATCTGAAGCTGATCTAATATAACAGACCTTGTCTTGAAGTTGGATGTGTTATCTTCTTGTTTCTTGTTCAAGTTGGTTACCCTGGGTTTCAGCAATTATGTGTGATTCTTGTGTTTTCACTGGATGATTGTCTTTTTCATACTGGATATTTATTTGTGTAGCCATCATTATAATGTGTATGATGAGGCTCAGATTGGAATTTGGACCGATCCGGAATCCAGCTGGCCCAAATTGACATTTCATGTTGAACTTAAATCTTTAAGTTCAACGACAACAGTCATTCCCAAAAACTTAATTTGATTTGATTAGAAAAGAGTTGATGACTTCAATTATTGACAATTAATTTTAGAAAGTAAAAATGTACAAATGCAAAATAATTGCATTTGAATCCATTTTTAATGATTCAACTTAGCTAAAGTTAAAATTATGCATTATGACCTATAAATAAACTTTTATAGGCGACATCAGTCAGTCATCACTGTTTGGAGACTATTGCAGATCACAATAGGATTTGCATTGTTGCCCCCGTGGTCATGACCCGGACACAGGGCCAGGTGGAGACAGTCCAAAAAAGTTCCCGCGCAAAAAGAGAAGAGCGGCGTCATTTTGTCCGCCTCAAGAAAAGTCACTAAACCTGCAGGAAAACTACACAAAACACCAATCTGACAGAAGCGTTTTGTGAACGGCAGCTGATGTGGCACCCCGCCATGCCAGGCTGTGTACTCCCCTTCGAAGAACTCAACACACCAGGACTCGGACCCCCGGCCAAGCCAGCAGTCCTCCTTCGTGCCTTTGCGGGGAATGGTGGGGTAGGTAACGCCAAGCTCCCAGTAAGTCTTTCCACTCACGTCTATCTCCCAGTAATGGCGACCAGAACAAAAGCTTTGCAAGCTGATGACATTAAGGGTGGTGTCAAAGCGTCCGGGTACTTCGGGAAGTTGCTGCCATGTGTCCGTGTAGGTGGCGCTATCACCTGGAGGAGAGATGATCAGCTTTGGATGAGCCGTTTCCGGATCCAGGCAAACCTCACTGGAGTCTGGAGAAACAAATTCAACATTTTTATTGTCAACATTTTACATCTCTAAGATCTTGAATTGTGACTATAGGAAGAAAAAAAAGTGCACTGACAGCTTTTAATAAGTTTCTTGATGATGGGGGTTTGAGAACAGACAAGCAGGAGCAGGTTGTGGGTGAGGCTGAGGATCTGGTCGGCTTTGGCCTCATCCAGCTTCACACTGCTCGGGTCAGTGCTGTTCAGCAAGTCTATCACTCTGCGGGACGCATTTTGTTGAAAAAAAGACCAAAAATTGTTACACTGAATCTTTATTGGTCTATGATTATTATTCTTATTATTATTATTAATATTATTAATAAACATTATTTTCTTCCAGACCTCTCCGATGTCTCCATATCTTCATGTTCAGAATAAGAAAAGAACGTCTGGTGGGGGGAAAAAACAGTATACAGTTACAATCTGCAACTTTTATACTAAACTGTAATGGTTACTGAGTTACAGACTATATGAGACAGACTCATCTTCTCATCTCTCACACTTTGAAAACCTGATATATAACAATGCGCATTTTAATTTTTATGAGCTACAAGCAAAATAAGATATTTGTAATTGTCATCAGCCCATGCTTTAATCACCATCGTATCAGGCTCTGTGTCATTCTCGTCCAGAGCCACGTTAAGTCTGGCCAGGCCCTGCTCTATCTCCTGGATCAGAGAACAGTTTCTTTCCATGAGCCCGTCCAGGGTGGAGACAGCAGCTCGCTCCTCCATCTCCAGGTGGGACAGCGTGATCCTCAAATCCTCATCCAGCACTGTCTGGATCTCCTGGTATTTCCGTATGATACTCTCCCTCACCACTGACGACTTTCTCTGTCAGACAAACACATTCAGGTGTCAACTACACTGCCTGATGACAGGGATGATGTATATGTTTAATGCACGGTGGAAAATCTGAACAGTCATTGAAATTTGAAGAAAACCTACTGTGATTTCTGATTGGCGTGCTGCCAGTTTGTTCAGTCTGTATTTCACAGCTTCCCTTTGCTTCTTTAGACATTCTTGATGTTTTCCTAAGGTCTCCTGCAGAAATGTTGCACAGATATTTGACACAGCAGAGGAGAACCAGTCTTGTTATTTCCTACAAAAGCAGAAAGCCTATGGCAATTAACAAGAAACTTGAAGGTAAACTGCAATGAAATGAAGATCAACTGACACGAGTGTGTGTCCCCAAACAATCATCTTGTGCAATTTTATTTCTCAGTTTGTATCTAAAATTACATTTCTAAACAATTTGGTGCCCCAGTAATTTCAGCTGGTGATATTTGAGTCGCAGCCTGACGACCCTCTATGAAAAGCGGAAACAGATTAATTTACCAGCAAGTACACACACATGCGCAATGTGATGTGACCCAGGTCTGTCTGAAATTTTTCCTCACAAAATGAACATTGCTCAGTTCTTCTTGAGATCATGAATACATTTAAATAAATAAATGTAGTTGGGTAAAGTTTACACAACGCCTGTTACAATATCTAAATATTAGTCAATTACAAGTAAAAGTACTCAAGAAAGTATCAGAAATACTCAAGTTAAAGTACAAAGATCTTATTTCAAAAGGGACTAAGCTGATTTTTAACTGCATTTAATAGCATTGATTCAATTAAAATGAAAACATCTATATTCATAGCACATTTATCAATACATTAAACTGAATTATATCAAAATTTATTTCAATATATTTTAACCCACAAAAATTTAGCTCAAATAGCCTGAATATGAATTCAAACTGTGGGTCTGCTGTGTAGCAGGTGTGGAAACATGTGAATTGTACAAGTACTCATAAAAAAACCTGACTACAAATATTCAATTATATGAAAGTGGATTGGAATTCCTTGTTTTATTGTACACTACAACAAATACCACAACACAAATTGTGTGAACTAAGTTGTGTTTTTGTATAGTTTACTCTAGTTACACTATCTTTGTCACTCAGCTAAATATCATAACAATACATTCTCATCAAATAGATAGTCATTTCTGAGTCATTGTAGTCTTCTTTATGAGTGAGTGTTGGTCAAGGTCTTATTATTAGACCAATGATGAATTATTGTTTTTGATTGACTTGATCATTCTGTCCAAAATCTCTCAGTTTTCACCTCAATAATGTAATTATTGGTTACTTACAGGCTGTTTTGTATCTTGTGTATGAACCTTTGGCTTGACGGTTTTTGAGCATCAGGTCAACATATATATTTCTAGTTTCGGTTGTATTGTTCTTCAAAGCATTTCTGATTATTTTTCATATGTTTTATATTGTCATAGAAAGACATGCTTTAAATATGTTCAGGTCTGACTTTGATTAGAGTGTAAAGCAACCATAGAAAACTGTTCTAATGAATCTGTTGGAGATGATCCTCTTTATGATCTCAGTCTCACAAATGCACATTCCTCACATTGTAGTATTTGGCTGTGGTTTAGTTTGAAGGTCAATACAGTTGACAAATATAAGCTATTCTGAAGTAACATTGTATTGTAAGTTGCACATTTGAGATTTTTCAGCTCTTTTCTTTGTCCGTAATCTCAATCATTGTTTTGTGTATTTCTATGTCATTTTTCTGTCTGTATTGTGGAAGGGCAAGTGAGACAAAGCTTTGATTCTACTGGCTGTTACCTTTGCTTGAGTTTGTGTGCTTTTTAATTCTAAAAACTAATTTTTATCTGTAACTCTGAAAAATCTTTACCAGCACTGCTGAGAAAACAATTGAGCCAGAATTCTGTACTGTCTTGCGAATCCTTCTCGACGACGTTTTGTAGTCCATGCAAGATGTTGACATCATATATTTATACCGTTTTCACAATCAGGGTATATGTGCACATGTCAGATGTAGTATTGCATGAGTGAAAAATATCGATGCAGTCATTTGAAACCTAGAGGTGGACATTTGACCAACATGATTATTTTTAAATAGAATGAATTGAATCAAAGACGCCACAACTTTCTCAATATCAAATATTCCTTCTTCCTGTTAATGTGGTACAATTTGGAAAACGGTCTGATATTAAGTCTGAAAACATGAAAAATGTTTCCACGCAAGCACTCCAGCCGATCTCTATTTGCATAGATCAAAAGATTATACCACCTGTTGGGTCCAGTCTTCAAATTATTTCACCTCCCGTGTTGCATTACTGACATGTTTATTCATGATATGCAAAAAAGGAAAACAATGAACAGAAAAGAGGCAGTGGGTACCTTTGGTATAGCAGAGGATCATTATGGTTCATGGTGATTTAAAGCTTTATTGGCTTAAATTTCAATACAACAAATGGCAGTGTGGGTTTTCATTTATAAAACAGTACTGTCAAATACACTTGCTTCTTACATTAGGGGTTTGAGCTATTTGTCAGTTACTTTACGTTGGCATTAAAATATATTGAGATTTGTACTTCCAATATATGTAAAGGGAACGTGTCTGGGCCATGTTTATGAGAGCCTGAGAAGAGAGACATTTTTTTCTGTCAGGTTTCGTGTGTACAGTAGCCAGGGGAAGGATGACTGGTGGTATGCAGGTGCTCGGATGATTCATTTCCATGTAGATCCAGTAAAACAGTTATTGGGTCAGCTGACTGCTTCCCCGGTGACTTCTTCTTTTTTTTTTTCATTCGAAGACTCACTGAGCCAATTCTTGCAAACTTTGGACCAAAACTGTTTCAGCCCAAGCGAAGGAAAGCTGACCCATGTTCAATCTACAAGCATGGACATTTCATAATGGCGCCATGAGGTTCTACTGTACTTACAAAGTTCCACAGGAATCGACAGCAACAAATAGTAGGAAGAATCAAGCAAGAAAGAAAGGAAAGCAGTTCCACTCGAAGCAAAGCAAAAGTCAAAACAAGCGCAGTCAAAACAAATAACATGACCCTATTCATCATTCATTCTCATTCTTTGTCATTTTTGAACATGGAAGAGATTCCCATTCCCGTTACTGTCCATTTTACTGTGCAAGTCTAGCTGGACAAATCTCTCAGTTCATAGTCTCAGGAAGCCTCAGAGCAAACAGTCCGTTTCATGGCTTCCTTGATTATGTCAGGATAAAACAAAAATCAGAAGAAAAGGAAATAAACCAAAACCTACATCTAGATTACAGTTGTGTGCTATCTGAATGAATGTACAGAGTTTTGCATGCTGCTCTGAGCGCTAGAAGAGCTTGGCCTTCTTTTTCATGTCGTTGCGTTTCCACAGGGGAAGCCTGTCAAACTCCTGGATCTCCATTCCAAAGATGTCAAAGAACGTTTCGGGTGCTAAGTGGCGCTAGAATTGAGAACAAAGGTGGAGAAAACAAAGGAAGGGAGGGAGGGTAGGGAGGGGTTGTTCTTGGTTAGCACCGAAGCCACAAAAAGGGTCACTGCAAAAATGACAAGAAGCAATGGATACTGCACATTCCTCGCTACGGTTGTGTTTGTGTAACATGGCATTTACACAAAGTAGAGAAATGCAGTATTAATTGCCGAAGGTCAGGTGAAAACTGATACCTCCAGTCTGGTTCTGTCCACATCCCTGGGCAGTTTAGCTCTCCCTCTACTGGTTATCATGAGCATTTCATAGGGATACACCTTCAGAAGGAGACATTCAAGAGTGAACAGGTCAAATTTACAAGCTTCAATTGAGCTCTTCATAAACTTGCAAACCATTTTCATCCTATCAAAGGAAGCTGTCAAATTTAGATGGTTGTTGTTGTTTTTTTTTCTTTGAGGGGGGAGGGTCATTCTGACTGTGGCGAAGGGAACACTGGGTGGGAGAACAGGTATGTGACAGGAGGCTGACTGGGTTGTTTGTTTAGATTGTCAGGGCAAATGCAGGTGCTATGGTGTGCACACTTTTCCTTGGTGCTGAAACGTGCAACAAATTAGGTACGGGAAAAACATCAGGAAAAAAAATACAGATTTATGTAACTGGTTGTGTTTTTCGAGTAGTTTAATGCACACTAAAAATAGACCTAACATCAGGAATGTAGGCCAAGTCAATCCACATGGGAATGATTGTCCTGGAAAATGGAGGCGTTTTGTGTTTCTTTAAATAGCCCTCTGTACGGAAAGAAAGTGGCTGATCGTAATCATGGCTGAAATGCTCAATAATAAGCAATTAGAAGTTCTTTTGAAGCTTCTGACCAACTCATATCCACACAGTAACGTGTATACTCCCTTATATACTACAAGAGTATATCGTGATATGAGTTGTTTTGAATGACAACCTGGGCATTGGATTCTCCACTGTATGATATAAACATATACAGTATCCAGCCACTTTAAGTCAAAGCTATGTGCAGATGAGCATGGAGAAGCCGGCATGCTAAGCGAGAGAGTGACTCGGCAGCTCCTAAAGCAGCATGCTGAATCAGCTAATGGGAGTTTTTCACTCTCACTAAAAATGCATTTCTTCCACCAATGTCCCCACACTGTGATGGCAGTTTTAAAGTACTCCCTATCATGTTCACCTCCTGTTGTCTAGGGCTTTTTGCACTTTTGTATCCTCTAAAATGCAGTTAAAGAGCTGAATAGCATGTACAATTTGGACCATAAATAAAGTTGTCATCAGTACAAGAAGAAGAAAATACTTGCTTTTGGTTCCAACATATTAGGCATAGATACTCCCCTGTCCATCCTTGCAAGTGCTGCACGGCCATCCTTAATGTGCTAAAGAATAGAACATACACAAATGTAATATAGAGGAAGGGGACTGCAAGGTTAATAGCATGAGTATGTCCATTAATGACGGGAGGTGCGTTGTTCACTGGATGAAGCAAGTAGCTGAGATACTGTTGAGTATCTTAGTAAGTATTTAAGATGGGCAGTTTAGATGTCTTCTGAATGTCTTCTTTTCTATGGTGATCTCTTTGAGATTCTACTTTGAACAATGGGATTTAGCTGGAGTCACATCATGTACAAACAACACACAGAAAACAAAATGAGGCAATGATTGTACATTGCATTTATAGTACACTGGCTCAGCTATCGGGCAGTGCGTGTTCTCACATTGGAGGCATTTGAAATCACCGCACTACAAGCCCTGTAGCTGACATTATTCCAACAGTGATGCAAGCATGTAGCGGGTGTGGGCGGTGTGCATTCAGGGGCAAGGTGTCTCTTGCAATCCACAAGCAAGCAAATATATGATGCAAGATGAGGAAGCATGCTAAGCGAAAAAGCAGATGAGAGACATACCTGAAACTCTGCAGGACAATATGGGACAGAAAATGAGACTCACAGTTAATGGTTTTGCTGTCAGGTCCCTAGCCAGACTACTATCTATAACACTACTGTCCCTGATGATACATTATGCGGATCATTATGTAAATATGTATATTTTATTTTTTCAAATGCATGTTCATTTAATGTACATGTAGCAAGCTGTTTCTGAATACTGATGCTGAATAGCTCAGGTGAAATCAACAAGGGATTTATTGGGCGGCTATATTTTAGGAGCAGCTCTCACCTCTGCCTCCTCCACACATGTCACCATAGCTGTTGTACTGGGTAAAATCTGTTGACTGAGGCTGCAGAAACACACACACATACACACACGTTTACACACAAATGCATCAGGTTATTTAACATTCATACCCCCCCCCCCCCCCCCCCCCAAAAAAAAAAAAAAATTAAACAAATTCTTGGCAATAGTGCAAGAATTGAAAAAGTCTCAAGTGTAAGTAAACTCTTACCCGATGCAGCCCATTCCTCCCATATCCAGGCAGAGAGTTTGTTTTGGTTGGAGAAGTTGGCTCTAAAACACAAATAATATGAGAATCCACACTCGTAATTTGCATTTACGTCAACAGACAACTTGTAAAGCATGCCTTTAAGCAGTTTTCCAAACCACACCTGTCACAGTAAAAGTACCACAAAGACACATCAAGTGAAAATATAGCACAGGCCTTGTGTTGCGGTACATTGCTGACAACACGTGAGCGTAGAAGCTGACTGAGGTGCAACGTACCTGCGTCACAGTTGGTCTGTTTCGGGTCGTAGCGTTGAGCAGAGAGGCTCCGCGCGTGACGCTCCCTGATCTGTTCTTTCTCCATCTCTTCCTTCAGAATGAGCTTTCCCAAACCCGACTGAATCTAAAGGCACACACATCAGCCTGATTTAAACACTGATCCAGGATATAAATACCAGAGTGACCCACTGGTGGCAAAAGCTTGAAAAATCAATCATTTTTGTCGTGCGCTTACCTTACTGAGATGTTCCTCCTGGAGTTGCTTTCTTTTCAAGGCCTCTTCTTCTTCCTCTTCTCTTGACCGTCTTCTTCCTTCTGAACCTAAAGGGGCCACATGCAAATCAAAAAAAAAACCAAACAAAACAATGCATGCTTCCACACACACATCATCTCAACTGTACCTATACCAACTACACATGCTTCGCAAATCCAACTGGATAAAATGTTTCTTTTACATTTCAAACGTAGAGAAAAATAGAACAGATACAGTTGCCTCAGTTATTGTAAAGCAATGAGGAAAAACATTTAGTAAATGAGGAGTAAATAAGAGTGGACGGTTGAACACAAATGTGAGACAGAGTTGACGAGACAGACAAACAGAGGGACTTATTGGAATAATTGGCTACACGATAACATGGCAGACACTTCACTTCATATCTGTACTTTAGTGGATGTCATATACACAGAAAAGCACGATGTAAGACAGACAGACAAAAGTTTGAAGTCAGTCTCAGTTATCTCTGTCCAAGTCATTTGTGGCACCGCTGCATAAAGCTAGAACACTCAGAGTGGGCCGCGAGACAACGTGAAAGGGGTGAACTACTTCAAGCAGAAAATTATATATCAGCTGCAGAAACCAAACACCACTTCTGCTTTGTGCAAGCAAAACTTAAAAAGGCAAATACTGTGACGCCTGAACCACGGGGTGAAGCGGGGATGCAGTAAAGCTTTGAAAGAAACCCGGAGGAGAAAGGAAGAGGGGTTAGGTGGTGGTGAGGTGACTGCCGTAACACTCGCAGGTAGCAGTGCAAACATGCCCATCGGGAGCCTACTGTACCTAATACAGCGAGAGAGTAGGGCCAAAGGTCGCCCTCACTCCGTGAGCTGTCGTCTGGAGAGGGAGCATGGGCAGCGGGGAAGGTGGCGGATCTGATGATGTCGTCACCAGACTTGCTTTGACGTGCTATGGCGGCTGTATCTAGGTTGGTAACCATGGGAACTGATCTATCAGTGTCTGGGTCACAGTCTCAACCAAAGGAAAAACAACTTAGCACCATCTGATCGTCAGGCTCGATGAACATTCAATATTGGATTGTTTCTGTGTGTGTGTTGTTTTGTTTTTTTTGGGCCATATCTACAGTGTAAAAATATCTGTCTTAACAAGTCACAGCAGAATGAATGGGGGCAAACGCTTTCTGATGAGGATTGCATGTGTGAGTATTACCATGTGTGAATATGAGCTGGAGTCATTGGGAATATTTCCACAGCCTGATCGAACAGATCTTTCCAATGGAAACACGGTAATCACGGGTCTAATTAAACAATTCTGTTTAGGTTCATTTGTTAATCTGTCAATACAACAAAATACACTTTTGGTAGCTATAGGGTGGAAGTAACATGCTTGTTGCTGACCACGTTCATACATATCATAGTTTCTGTTTCCTGCTTTTCAAAACCAAATGCTTCTTGCCTGATCTACTGCAGGAATAATATTATTGTTGCATTCCTACAATGACCATCTTTACAAATGTGAAGTCATAACACTTTCTACAAACATAACTTATATGAAAATATAAATAAGTGAATCACTAGTTTAAGCTGTACTGCAAAACTTTTGAAAGTTCGATATCTAACCCCGCCAAGCCCAACACACATACTGTTGAACCAAAGCCAGGGTACACAATAAATAGTTCAAGCACAAAAATTCGCATCTAAAGGTAATATGAATGATTACCTGATTTGTATACAGACTGATTGTGAGAGGAGTAACCAGGGAAAACCAAACATGCAAAGTCCTCCGAAAGCAATTTCAAATAATGTTGTGATGAGGCAACATTGCTACCTCCCACTGTGTGCACAATAAGCAAAAATTGTTTGCTTTTGAGACCACACACTCATGTAACGTGAAAAAAACAAACATCGCGCAGTTGTTTTATCTCAGTAAATGTTGCAGTGCATTGCATTAAGAAAAAGGCTATCATCATATTACTACTGTGACTTGCTAAGATGGGCAAAGTGCGGAGTCAAACAAGCTGGAGGTCAGACAGAAAAGGTTTGGAGACAGACTTCAAACAGTGCTTGTACACTGACACTGGGGGTGAATATGGTTAGATGAATATACAGTTTCAGGAAATAAGAAAACGCTTCAATTACATAATAAAATACAGTAGTGGTTCACAGCCTGTTGGTCTGAGGTACTCACACTCAGCGTACCTGTTCATCAATGTCCTATCTATCACCAAATAAACTATCACCAAATACTATGTTACTGCGTGATTGCTTTAATTCAACACATACTTCAGGAGCACCACTGAGAGTAAAATTACTCCTGATCTAGATGCCCTCCACAAATTTAAACATTCTCTTTCAACAGATAATACTTTGAGAAGAAAGGTACCGTGTAGCTTGTAGATTGGTGGTTTTCTGTAGATGTTGCTCCCCTGATCTGAAAATGGTCAATTGCAAAGACAGGCAACTTTTAGAGTGTACAGTGCAACTTTTCATCCATGTGTACAAAACAGCTTTACTGTTTGTAAAAGCTTGCAGCTTTACAAAACAAAATCATGACACATTAGGATTACAGTCAATATGAGACACCCTTTTCCAGTGATCTGCATACATCTGTGTAGTTATGAAAGACGAGGGGAAAAATCAAAGCTCATACTAAATGGAGAAATAATGAAAGTAAGAGAGAGAACTAGAGAGAGAGAGACAGAGAGAGAGAGAGAGAGAGAGAGAGAGAGAGAGAGAGAGAGAGAGAGAGAACGAAGGGGCGAGCAGTGACAGGGTGCGCTCCAGCTCCTACCTGGGAGGTGGAAATGTTTAGGGGTCTGAGAGAGAGGCGGGGTGACCGGCCGGCTGTCGGGCCTGAGCGGCAGAGGGGAGCTCCGGCCACTCGGCGGGTCCGTGCCTCCAGTGAGAAGAACCAAGAACAGAGCATAAGCAGGGACACTAAAGGGGGAACCACAGTCTGAACGGTGCAAGACACAAGGACCAACGGGACCAGCGGACGTCATTCTGAGCGAATGGGGCACATCGAGGCTGGTTTTGGATGAATACAGTTCATGGCGGTGAACCAAAGCCGATTATACTCGCTGGACTTGGAAATTGAGAACAGACTAAATGCTTGGGAGATGTGTTATGAGTCATGACATCTGAAGTCTGTTAGTTGGTAGCATAAAATTACTTTAAAGTTAAGAATTTAATACTTCCAAGCATGCGACAGCAAACCTCTCTTTTTATTTTATCTCAGCCCTGCAGTTTACTGGAGCCTGGAAAATCTTCCTGACAAAGCAAAAAAGTTCTCAATCATCAAACATTTGAGGCAGTGCCAATTTAGATACGGGATTATTAATATCTCTCAAGTGCATGCAAAGCTGCAAAACAAGCTCAGAAAGCCTCACAGCTACTTGACAGAGCTCGTGTCAGTTATAGTTGAGGAGGTGCACGTCAGCGAGGAAGCGGTGGCTTGGCAACAAGGGTTCGACCATTCAAAGTGGCTGATGGGAAATGGATCCAGAATGACCGATGGAGCATTGTCAAGAGGTGGCATCCCAGGCGATGATGGAAATGATGTGTTGCCTCAAAGGGGGGGTGGGTGGAGGGGAGAGCAGATAAGATTGGAGTGGGGCCCTTACCTTGGCTATGGGGGAGGAAGTGGTGTCTGAAAGGGGAGGTGGGGCGTGAGTCACTATTTCTGGAGCCCACACTGTTACTGCACAGGGAGGAGCAGAGCTTCTGCATGCCTGTCAAAGCCTCTGCAGGGAGGGAGGGTGTGGGACCAGGGGGGGGCAAATCCCCAGGATCAGGCAGCGGAGGTGGGAGATATGCGAGGGAGAAGGAGGTAGAAGGTGAGCAGGTGAGGGGCAAAAAAACGGGAAGATATACAGGGATCAAATGTTTGGGAAGAAGAAATAAAAGACACCCAAAGTAAGAGGTAAGGGGTGTTTAAGATCAACAATAAGAAACAGGGGAGAGTGCACAGTTTTAAATTGAAAATTTTATAAAAGAAACACAACACTTGTTGTCAAATGTTGCAAAATTGACTTTAAGATTGTTAGTCTTGGGATTGTGCATGACGTATATCAAAGAAACAAAATGGAATAGCCTAAAGTCAATTTTGGTTAAGTATCGGTAAAAAAGGGGGGACATGAACGCTTGAAAGTGAAGGTCAGTGTGCTCACAACTCGCACAGATCCCATCGATCCTGCTCAAGAAAACCCTGATATCACAGATTCACTCACAATCATTGGAATTTTAGGATTCATTCAAGTGCATATAAATGCAGATACAAACCCACTAAATCATTTTTGTACTCACCTGGTCTGTGAAAGTGCTGTGGCGACCGTGACAACGTGGGCGTGTAACCGTGGCGATTGTAAACTGGTGATCCTATGGAGCCCTGACTGGTGGACCTCTGCAGGATGCGTTCCCTCCTGTCATAAGAGCCCTGACAAACGCACAACAATGTTACTACACATTGAAGCTGAGATGGAAGACTCCTATTATGGCTACATATCAAAGAGTTGACTCACCTCAATGGGTGGTGTTGGCGACATGTTTCTTGACGACTGGATGAAATCAAACAAAGTGAATACAAACTTAGTTGTAGGCGCCTTAAAATTTCAGTTTTATGCATACAACCATTTTTCTTTTTTTTTTTTAAATGCTTTACAAATAGAGCCAAAGTATCTGAACCCCAAACACGTCACGAAAACTTAAGCTGAGTCGGCAGTTCATTTGTTCCCTAAATATTCAATGGGCACTTTAAAAAGCATGAAAGAATACACTTTTTTTTAAAAAGCCTCAAAACATTCAAATTCTTCCCCTGTTTATTTTGGCTTGTGGACCTTTTGCATACAACCTATGTTGTCCAAATCACTGGTATTTGATTACACTTTACATTTTTCAAAGAAAAGGGGAAAAGCGTGATCATCTAGTTGCTGGGAATAAAAAGTAACTAGTTAGTGTAACTACTAACTAGTACATTTTGTGAAATTGTTAAGACATGTTAAGACAACAGTTTTGACTAATGTGAATGCCAACGGACTGAAATGTTTCCATGTACAGGAGTAACTGTAACTTCAAATAGAGATCGAATATTGATGAGAAAGAAAAAGTGTTGCTATTTTATAACATATCACCCCCCCCCCCCCCCCCCCCCACACACACACACACACACACACACACACTGATCACACCAAGAATCAGGCTTTTTTATATTTTCAAACTAACCTACAGTAGGAAGAGATATATTCAAAGAGTGGTTGCGTGTGTGGGCTGCTAATGGATTAGTATTCACACTGTGTGTTTACAATGTTTCCCAAAACACCTACAGAGGAGGTCAGTTTGTCCTCAATATCTCCCGTGGAACATCTAAACCTTTAAAGTGCAGTCCTGTCACCAAAGAGTATTTTATCTCTAAACATAAATACAGTGACACTTCTAAATAACTTTTAATTAGCGATAAGACTTGGAACCATGACAAAGATTGTTCTGCTCATCTTAGATACCTTTAATGGTTATTTTGCATTGTGATTGCACATCATTTATCATCATCAGTACACATGATGGCGGTTATCTTACCTTGTCATCAGGCAAGGGGGACCGTTCCCTCCTGGCAGTGTGGAGCTGAGAGGGACACCACAAGTTCAGGACTGCAGAAAATCACTTACTCCAACATAAAAAAAAGAGCCTTTTGTGTCTATTAATGCCACCCTCCCTCCCTCCCTCAAACATTTCCAGAGGAAGACACAATTACATGAGGAGTTGTTCTGCGTGCTCTGTTCAGTTTGTATACAAAATATGGGGTGCATGCACAAAAAGAGGCATGCAGTCAGTGTGTTTACCTCTCCCACACTCTCTCGTCTCTCCTCTCTCTCTTCCAAGGAGGTGGTGTACATAGGTTCATAGGTTATAAGATCGGGGCGCTCAATGTCATAAATGGCTTTGACTTTCGGAATGGCAGCTAGGTCTCTGTAATCAAGGATCTCATTGTCTACTTTTGCCTAGGGAGACAAATAAAGACAAACATGCACACATACACACACAAGAGTGAAGGGATATTACTACTATGAAAAGATCTCACACTGAGGATATATCTTCTTGACGAGACAGAACTATTCCACTTAAACAGCACCCTTACATAGATCGTGTGACCCGGTGAGCCAGGTATGCTTGAACCAGGTCTGGAACAAATACTCTCAGATGACGACCTCGTAGGCTGTGAGAAAAACAAAAGAAAACACAAGTTTCTGTAAGTCACACATCCTCCCGGGTTTTTCTTATGCTATCTGCACGTCACCCAGGAACATCTCCCAAACATTTCAATTTCAATTACACTGGATAGCCTTTGTATTGTATGAGCGATGAGGGGCAATCACAACCTCTGTGTTTACGTTTCATGAATTACATGAAGTCATTTGAAACAGTAATGTCAACTCATGATTAGGTCATTCATTTGCGAATTTACAAAGTGAATGAGTGTTTTCAGCGCCATGACTTGATGCTCATAAGAATCTCATGCCTGTTTATGGGAAATGATCAGTTTGGATGGCAGCAGCAAGTCTGAATGTTGCATAATTAAATGATTGTTACACCTAATGGGAAAATGGGGATCTTTTACTTTTTTCAGAAGAGACAAATTAGTCATTAGTGATATTTTTTTCCTGCCAATTAAGTGTGCACCTTTTCATATGAGCGTGTCAAAGGTGTTAAAAAGACAGGACTGAATGGCTCCAGATGACACACAGAGAGGGCACTGCAGGCTGTCTCCAGAAGATGGCAGCATACAGTGCACCGTGTCCTATGTACATGGTGGAACACAGGATGATGCCATCTCATAGCCAATAGCGAATACAGTACCTGCCTTTCTGTTTTTTGAAGGAATAAGAGGGACGGAGGCAATAGCTGTGGAGGAAGGGAGAGGGGGGGGTTCACAGGACATCACACTGGGGTTGTGTTTCTCCTGCCCGACTCACAGTCCACACAAGTCTAACACATGTATATGCTCTCTCTCATACACACACAGGCACCCAATGCTGCCTCAATTACTGCCTCAATAACTTAAGGCACAGAAAGAGTCATTAAGAATTCCCTGTCAGGTATTCTAATGTTGACGCTTCTGTACGATGTTGTGATCGGATAGGAACAAAAAGGTGCATTCAGTCGAGACAAACTCAAGGACAAAGGACTCAGTGACATCCAAATTCCTACCCGTTCCCTGTGTCTCTCCTCTGTTCTTGTGGTGTTCTTGCAGCCGGGATGCCAGACGGTTGATCCTGAGCAGGCAGACAGAGAGGTACAACTCATTAAGAACAAACAGGTTTATATGCACGATGCACTATATCCCCAGACTTAACTCATGAAAGGTCCCTCATTCAAATGAGTATGCATTATCACTTCTATTTTTGCACTGGTGGCCTAGAGGTTAGGGTCGAAAGCTTGCAACCACAGATTATGTAGTTCAAATCTTATTGCTAACAGGTTATGACTGTCGGTCACTGACAAAGGTTCCCAACAGCTCAGACGGCATCTAAACTCTCCCAGATGTTCGAGATGAGCTTATTTATTGACTCTCCAATATAAAGGTTTCACATATCACATTAAAACAATCCCAGATGTTAAGGAAACATCTTCAAGGAAGCCAGACTGAAAGCTTTTCACACATCATAGACGATCAGTCACCGAGTTTGCAGGATTTCCCACACCATAGGCAGTTAAGTGCCCACATGAAAGACGTAGTAAATTTTAAAAGTTTGACAATATGTTGATATCACGTGTCAGAAAAAGACAGTAAATGTTCAGTTGTAAATAATAAAAAAAAAACCACCATGTAAATTTACAGCATCTAAAAGAAACAACACATTGTTAAAAGTAACTAATTACATTACAAAATACTCAAATCAGTACTTGTACCAAAATGTGTGTTCTTGTACAGAGTCTAAAAAAAGTGGCATAAGTTTCAAACCAAAATTCCTGAAAAAAATAAGACATAGAAGTGAAAATTAAATGTTCATATTAATTTTCTATTCACTTCAATACCTTGCACTGATTCTTCCACATATTCTATTCAATGTTATAATTACATTATCAAATGATTCCCATTCTGATGTGATGTAAGCATGTTTTTACTACATATGATCTCAGGCTGCTCAGTGCTCAAACGGACAACACGGGATACATGGGGTCAGCATGAGCTTAAATAGAACTGAGGTGAATCATAAGCTATAGTCACCAACTACACTCCTGCTTCTACACCTACATCGAAGAAGAATTTGGAGAGAAATATTGCACAGCATTCTTCAGAAACTGGCACAAAATGAAGATGTAGATATATATACATATTTATTATATATAAGAAGACAAATCATGGCCCTTTATTCTTCATGCCATGTCTCTGTTGTTGCCACACAGCCACATTCAGTGCAAATTGCTTTAAATTCTGCATGAAAAAAAAAAATACCACTTGGTCCGCAGAGGCACCAACACATGGAAATGGGTACATGTACTCATCACATCAAACATAATACACGTTTCTTTAAATTTTTCATCAAGTTATATGCATATACTCACAGCCGTGGCATAGGAATAGTTACTTAACACTATTCAAAACCCAATCTGAGCTTTACTTGGCTCAATAGTGAGCAGAGTCCTCCCAAGATTAAATAAAATGGAAATAATTATTGAATATTTTGAAGAAATGGCAAAAAGTGAGGTTGATCTGCTCACCTTGAAGGTACATCTCTTCTCCTTCTGTGAACATCTGATTGCACCTGCTGCACCTCGCACAGCTCGGGTGGTAGTGTTTATCTCCCGCCTGGAAAAACACAGTAACAAAAGAACAAAGTTGACATCGTGGGGGAATGAAGATCAATGAAGCCTGTGGAAAAAGGAGTGAAGCTGAGCTCAGACTTCCCGGAAATGAACCGGACAGTCTGCCCTCCGCTGCATTTCTGTCCTATAATGCACAAAGATACCTGTGAATGGGCAACTGCTCTCACTTTGAGGTAGTACTTTATATGGCGATGGCCACTTTGGTTGAACATGTTCCCCTTGAAATGCTGCAGGTGTTCTTAAAGTATTTCTATTGGACTATTGAATAGTGTAAAATCATTTGTTGCATTCAAGTCACACATCTTTACTTCAGTTAGGATGGTTCGTAATAAATTCGGCCACCGTGACACTTGCCTGACTGTCAATGTCAACCTGCTCTCACAGTAACACTTTGCTGTAACCTGCATAATATAATCCAATAAAATGATCTGACCGCGATAGCAACTGAAGGTTTGCCTCCACTGATGTGGCACTTTGCATGCAGAGTGCTCCATTATAAAAGCCCATGCGCCTCTGACCACGGCAGATAAATACCCAAATGAAATTGTGCCTCCTATACAACAACCCTCAGATACATTCAAGTGGCCACTCAGAGATATGAAACCACTGGCCAATATTTGCATTTTACATATAGCTGCATCTAAAAGTAGTCTCCAAATGACAATAACAGCCTCTTCATAGCACCTCCTACCCAGTACTCTTCCAAACTGAAGTCTCCTCTCTGATATAATAAAAGCACTTATCCTATGTGTGTAGTGTGGTTTTAACAGCTATTTCTATTTTCGCTCCCCATCTAATAGCTGGATTAATTATCCCGACATTATTAAGCCATTCACGCTCATCCTATCCCTATCCTATCCTCAGAGGAACAGACACCCTGCGAGGATGGCCTAGTGTTTGACCTGAGTCTTGGGTCAGTGACGAGAGCATCAGCCCGACTGGTGCAGCTTTGGTCCCACTGATCCATTGGCAGCAGCGATGCACCAGCCTTTTCCTTTTGTCATAAAGGCATGCCTTAGTGTTGGATTACTGTAAGCCTGGCTGGCTGGCTGGCGGTGACATTTTCATACCATTAAATGACACATAACCCAATGTCTGATTGGATCACTGTCTGCGAGCTCACGCTTGTTAGAGGGAGACCAGTGACCACTGCTCAAGGACAGAAGTACAGCTCTCATTTCACATAAACTCTGCTCCAACAGTGGCAGTAACACTTAGACACATAGATTTGTAAGAACAGAAATGATGAATAAGGATAACCCCATAAATTTCAGCTCACATTAGGTTTTTTATGAAATATTTATATAATTTGTAGCAAACCAAGTTTGTATGTAGACTTATGCATACTGAGGCTGTGGTGAAACGACTTGAAAATCTGCTAAGAATTAATCTTTTATTATCAAAATACCATCATGTCAAGAGTCTATTTGGCTAGATGCTGAACAGATTAAACTTGAGATTATCAAACTACATTTCACAATTTTGCTCCATCCAACATTCTCTGTCTGGAAATATAACAAAATTATTCACTCAATTCTGTGGGAAATACAAGGCGGACGTCAGATATTCGTTTGATAACTCTGTTAAGAGTTTGAAGAAAAGTAGTCACATAAAATGCATTTACATAAATTCTTATAATTTCCCCCAAAAAAAGTCACATTACAGTATCTGTACCAGCCAGCTGTCTGCAGCTCTGTATGGGCTGAGGAGGAAGGTGCAGATTGTTATGCGCCTCACCTCTAACACTTTTCCCGTGATGAATTGATGACAAGCTTCACACTGAACTCCAAAATGAATCTGGTAATCCTTCTCACAGTAGGGGGCGCCATCCCTGGAGACGAGGAAGAAGAGGAAGAAGGCTATCAAATACACAGTCAATCTGCTCCTTGCTTTTAAACCAGGAGCATTGCGGTGCAGTCCACAGAGGGCATTATGGGGTGACGATTCTCGCTCAGGGTAGTAACATGTAGCAATGAAAACTGTGATCTTTTTTCCCCCTCACACATCCAATTGTTTACCACAATTACACCACTCCCCAAACAGACCAACATACAGATGTGTGAACCATTTGCTGGCCTGAATTAGAGCAAGCACACCTCTAATGACAGCAAATATGATAACGACTCACTTGCTGATGTACTCCCCGGTCAGAACTTTGCTGCAGGCCTTACACTTAAAGCAGCCCAGATGCCACTGTTTGTCGAGGGCAAGAAGAGCCTGTCCGTTTTTAATGTCCCGACCACATCCTGCACAATCTGTAGAAACAGAAGGAACACAGTTCAAACTACAAGAACATTTAGCAGTGCAGCGAGGCACTTCTTGTTTGAAGAATTATTTCCAGTGAAAAGGCTGCCTTTGATGGGCCCACGAGATCAACAAGGGGATTCATTATCGCATGCAGAGTGACAAATCTTGTCATTTCTGACCCACGACACTAGGTGGTGATAGAGGGCAGCCGGCAATGTTCTGACAGCTGCCTCTTTCTATCATCCACATCCCTCTCACCATGGCTTTAAGAGCTCCATCCATATCCAAGAAGGAATCCGGAGGCTCTAAAAGTGTGAGAGGTTGGTTTCTAAACGAACAATTCTCATGTCACCTCTTCTTTAATGAATAGAAGATGAAAGCAACACAGCGCCCACCGCAACCACAGGGGATGATAACTACGTAAGGCATAAAAAGGTTGAGATGATGACGTGAGTAGAATCAGCATGCCTTATTTATAGGTGACCTTGTCTAAAAGCTTTTCAAATGCCAACAGAGAGACCGGTGGGGATGTGAGACGGAGAGGAAGGCCGGGAAGAGAGGAAGGGGAGAGAGGGAGGAGGAGAGGAGCTGGAAGAGGCGGGGTTTGAGGGTTACGCGTTCCTGTGTTCCAGAGGGGAGGAAATGCACGGCCATGCATTATTTAACAAGCCCAGTCTCAGTGTTATTCATGAAGGAAGTGGGCCGGTCGAACACGAGGCGGTTCTCATAGAGAAAAGAAGACAGAGCATCTGTCTGAATGGGAGGATAAATATGTAGGATGTAGAAAAGTGAACAAGGTCACGTCTCCATAATCCACTACAACCACTTTTCCACTTACTTTCTACCTAAACCACCAGATGTAGGTGGAGAAAAATACACACTGATGTTTTTATTAAAGTGTGTGTTTTCATTCAGCATGAGACTCCCCTTGGCCGGAAGAAACAACATTTATTAAAAGTTACGGCAACATTACAGCACTCTTGTTTTTGGAAATTCATTGTTTATTGTTACAAATAAAATTCTAATGACTTTTAAACCCATCAAAATTACAATAAGTTAATTCTTGTCATTCTCATAGACATTGACCGGAGCCAAAAAGTATTTTTATGGTGACATCTAGTGGTCACAGTTTGTCTCACACAAACAATGTGGATGCATAAACAACACACATATTTTTCAATTGCAATGTGAGGAATATATTATAGAACTAACATGAGGACTTCTACTTAGAACATCAGTGTTTTATTCTTTGCTGAAATAAAAAGTTAAGAAATAATGAAGGTATTATGAACCAAACATTAGCTTCATTTAACCCGTTAAAAGTCACCCATCAATCATGCTAGACATTAAACATTACACGTACTAAAGTAAAAAAAAAAAAAAGTTTTACCATTTATGAAATCTCACTGGATTTCAGTCAAAGATTAGTTACTGATGATTATTTTATCATGTCATGTATTATTTGCTATAAGATAACCCTAAATAAGACTTCCTACAAGCATATTTAAAAATCAACACTCGATTTGTTAAGCCCAAATGTATCAATAAGGTACACTGACTGAAAGGAAGTCATACTTTACAGATATCAGCAGAATGGTTTTAGTTTACTTTGTGTGATTTATTAGAGTGTAGTTTGCAGGGCTGCTTAATTTAACTATGAGAAGAGAAGTGTTTCCAATATGTTTAATATTAATACACAAGAGGCCGAAACTATTAACAACACTTCATAGTAAGGGCCTTTGTAAAAGCAAGATCAATGCACCTTTCATATTTCCTATGACGGGAATCAGTTGTGCCTTGAAAAGGCCAGTGAGTGAAGGCCCATATTTGATGAAACGTTCACAACTCTATATTTACGTCATCTCATCACATCTCAAGCTGGTATTTGGTCAGTGTTGAATTAAATGAATGCTAATGATGTGAAGGCAAGATGACTGATGCGGAAAATTCAAAACCCAAATATCACAGCTAAAATAAATGCCACACATGAATCACACAAGGGAGTGATATTAGATTTCCTGTGTTTTTGAGAGTTTTAGAAACACACAGCCAACAGCATTGTGTGAAAATAATAACAAAATTAATTGAAGTGAAAATTGCTACTTACTGCTGGAGCCCAGGATGTCCTTTGGTCCTGGAGACATTGGCTCCACACAGTACTGACACAGGCAGTCCTTGCCGTTAAAGGTCACCCTGTCCCCGGCAGGGAACGGTCGTCTGGAAGAAGGTTTCACATCAACAACCAGTTAACAAGATGAGAGCTGTGGCCCCGTGGTCACTGTAAGAGTTTATCAGCTGTGGCTCGCAGGTTGTCTGATGGGCCAGAAGATGACAGGGCTCCATGATGTGGACGTGTGTCAACACTGTCTGCCCCCTGGAGGCCGTTTAGTCAGATGATGGAGACATAACAGAAAGCATGCTGTGGTACGCTGTCCATAAGAATCCCTGCCACCCATTACTTTATTATTCATCAAGTAACTACGAATATAATTTCCCTGCAACTGTAATAGTGAGTCATAAACATAAACAAGAAAGTCAGACGGAATTGAATCAAGAGGGAAGTATTTGTTGTGAATTTGGAGGTAATCCATATGGAAACCCTCCCAAAAAACATTTGTCCTTTGTTCATATTTGTCTTGGCATTTTCCAGCGTCATTAAAGTACCTCAACATTTCCTGGTATTTCAGGAGTAACAGTCACACCATAGTGTTGAAGCTATCTTGTGAAATCAAGCCTCATCCCTTTGCATTGAGCAACCTGAGATGTCCTTTAGCTATCTTTACTTCAGGATGGCGAGAGAAAGGTCAAAACAATATACTGAACGCCTTGAGCTGAATGTCAAATAACTAGCTAGATTTGTACTCAAGCTACTATAACAACATAGCAGTGGGGTAAAACATGGTTTAAAACACAGCTGGATTACTGTGCTAATAACCATTAGCACTTAGCAGGAGACTTTTAGGGAGCATCTGGTTATGCCAGGTACGTTTATCCCATCATCCACACTTCTATATCAGATTTTTTTTTTTTAAACATAAAGTGATAAACCTATTATGTTTATTCCTTTTCATTCATGACTACATCTGAAATGAAAGGTTTTGAAAGAAAATATAATTCTGAGTAAAATTACATAAATCAGCTTTGACATGTGAGCTTCCATATTTGATGAATGACATTTTTTTTCTTTAAATCCACAATATTAAATTGAGATGACTGAATTTACATTGGGGTGTCTTACTTGCAGATTGTGCACACGAAGCAGGCGGGGTGGTACGTCTTGCCCAGGGCCGTAACCACTTCTCCCTCGACAAAATCCCCACAGCCATTGCAGCGGGTGCCATGCATGCGTTGGTAGTCCAGTGTGCACAGATACTCTCCATTCTTCATGAAGAAGCCCCCCTGGGCGAGGTCGCAGCCACACACTGTAGAGGAGACACACTCAGCAGGTCAGGCTGTTTAGTGCCCATATAACACAATAAA
This sequence comes from Blennius ocellaris, assembly GCF_963422515.1. NCBI lineage: Eukaryota > Metazoa > Chordata > Actinopteri > Blenniiformes > Blenniidae > Blennius > Blennius ocellaris. The sequence continues at coordinate 9,939,417 of NC_137662.1, forward strand.
CATCCAACCGCCAGGCTGCCCAGCTCCTCCATGCATCAATGGCTTTGTTACGACTTGCTAGTGTGTGTAATCCTGAGAGGCTCACTGGACACATGAAATGGATGCTGGTTAAAGAATCAGGGAAAACACAGTTTAACAGCTCTGTGTATTATAGAAGGAAGTGTAACATAAGATCCATTTAATCAAGAATTTTCCCTACTTGAAGCATTTACCGCTCATTAGTCTATTAATCACCACAATTGTATTTTCAATGTCATCATTGAGGTTTGCCACTCAATGCAACAACAATTCTGCAATTGTGTAGCCTAGGAAATAGCCTTGATCTGTTATTCAAGATAACTGCCTCTAAATATTCGGTACTACACCTTCAGTCTCCAACCAGTTTCCTTCCATTCAAATGAAACCCTGTCATCGACACTCGCATTCAAAACAGGCAAAGGCAGGAATCCTAAATAAAGAACCATTGAGAGTTTGGGGTATTTTAATGTTGATATGACACTAAAATGGGCTTTACCAGCAAGTATTTGAATGCCCGTCTGGCTTGGAGCCAGCATGACATTCAATCTCTCTGTAGCTCCATGACATCAAGTAAAAACACTGATTAAAAATCATTGAATCATGCCGTTTCTCTGACCTTCCTTGTATGATTGTCTTTGCATTGTTGAACAAAATCTGTTGATAGACTCATGTAACTAAAATTTGAAGCCATATGTAAAGTGCTACCCTTTCTCTCATTATCCAACAATGTGGAATAAAAACACGTAATATCTCTAATGATACCACTCGGGAGAAAATCATTTTCCAGCATATTTCCCATATTTTAAGTAAACTTGTCAAAGCAATTTACACATGTGGCTGAATGAACAGCGTTTTAACCACATAATGACCACATGCAGTTCACCACAGTGCAAGCTTGGGGATTTAATAGCCTTTGGGAAATGCAACACAACTAAGAGGGAAAATATTTGGATGTTTGAGATAACTGCACCTAATCATTCTTATGCAATGAGTCACGCTAAACCCAGGGGATGAATGGGAGCGGGTGAGGGGGAGAATCAGATTTAATTGCATTAGGGCTCAGGGATGATGAGATTAGCTTGTAAGATAACTGAGTCAAAAGAAAACAGGCACTGGAGATTTGGTGGCCTTTGACCGTGATGTGATGCATGCCATTACATAAAATGTTGGTTTGGAGACTTAATAGGGACGATTTATGAAATTGAATTGAAGGCCAATTCAGGGGAAGCGAAAGGTTTTGTACATTTAATGGAATGACCAAAAACACAGCCAAAAACTCAGAGGGTATTTGGGATTTGTTGGTCATGGGAAAATATCTGTTAATAATATGTGAGTGTCAATGAGTTTAGCAAACCTCGAAAAACCAAGAATGACATTATAAGTTGGTCTATAGGATGGGCAGGGACAATAACACAATCATTTTAAAGTCTTCTGCTTGTTAACACTTATTGACGTCCTTGTGTCTTCAGTGGCTGCCTTGCGTCCAGACGCTCACAAAGACTCAAGGACACACACACAAGCACACTTCAACATTTTTATCAGCGCAGACTGTCTAAAGGCATGTATATCCACTTGTAAAGGACGGAATTAGGTACTAATCTCAGCATTTGTTTGTGTTATTCTGGGCCCTTGGTGACCTAAGCTAACTCTCTAACAGTGCTCACAGATTAACCACAAAGGTTTCTGCAGGACAGGTCCAGCCCGGGGAAAGACGCTCTTCTTTAGCCCTGACTGGGCGCCTTCTAATATTTCAAGAATGCCAGAAATCTATCAGCAATGAGAGTAAACACGGGAGGATTTGCACAGTCACTTATCATAGCAGACAGGAGGGCACGTTAATTGAAGCATGCAGGTCTGGAAATCTGCAGATGAGTCATGCCACCATATATCCAGCTCATTAGGAAGCAGGAAAAGACATGGTGACCTTGAGGGATTTGGTTGCTCCTTGTTAACTGCCTATTATCGACATGCTTTTTGTTGTCATAGAAGAAGGGCAACTTTTGGTTAAATTCATAGAGCTTGAATAACATTGTTCCACCCAACTCTGACACTGCACGCTTTTGTCTTTTTGTCAATCCATAGGCAATAGAAAACAAAGTCAAAGTGATACTTAGATGCTTTCAATTAAAAAAAAAAAAAATCTTGTAAGAGTCTGGAACTGCTATGATAGTTACATTTATATTTATAGTTATGCATTCAAATATAATTTGTGATCTTAATTGATTTATATCATGCTTACAGGAATTCAAGTTTAAAAATGTGTTTTGATCAAATAAACAATAGTTTCGCTCCCCACTTCTCCTCAAAGATTATGATGGGAAAAGGCATCCCCCTGATCCCCTCACGTTTACTTCTGCTGCATGTAAACCATTCTTTCAAATGCCGTCAACATCTCTCAACAATCATAATCTGTCACTATTTAGAAGAACAATGAATCTTGTGAAACAAGTTTGTTGTTTATGAGGTAACATGTACTGAATGAAAGGTAGAGAATGTCCTACTATTGTGACAGCATCAAATTAGCAATGAATTTTCTTAAAACTGACACTTTAGCTGCCAGTTCTCACACAACTCCCACACTTCGCTGTTTCATCACATGTGTCTGAGGATTAATTTTTAAAGTGTAAACACACAACTTATTTACCAAGTGCTGCTCATCTTTATTTGAATATATGGATCGTTGAGCATTGAATAAGACTGAATGAAATTAAAAGTAGTAAACACTAGTGACACATATTCATGTATCTTTAATCTGATCCTACAGTAGACTGTCATGTTTATTTTTAATTCTTTTTTTAGTAACTGACCATCAGCGTGGCTCTGTACCTTTACAGGTGAAGCACTTGAGGTGAAAGTGCTTGTTCTGCACCCGGAGCACCTCTCCTTTGCATGGTTGCCCACACTTGTAGCACTGGATCAGGGGCTTCTCTGTGGAGTGGTGATGTGTGTCCTGCGCATGAGCCACTGCAAAGAGACATGAGACATTGACATTACTACTGAGCCGTAACATTGATGAGTCACCGTGGCCAGTGCAGGTTTTTTTTTTTGCGTGTGTCTGACGTTGCCACTGGCCTGTTCATTTGAGGACACGCTGTGCACAAAAGACTCAAATTTGCTGCATCACACTAACAGCGGAGGAGACGAGCAGCTGCTCACAGCCTGTCATAGTCAGACAGAAAAAGAGCAACATTGAGCAGGACAGCACAACTTGTGATTCATGGCCAGATAGGCTCTCTCAAGAGGGTGCAAGCTAAATATAGTCAGTCTTGATCAGTGGAGGATGCACAGTCAAAATGCTGAGGAGAGCAGTGCTCAGTAAATGGAAGACTAAAGGGGTAAAGTATTGATAAAATCTGTTTCACTATTAAGTTTAATGTACTTTCTTCCTCAAAGTAAAACATAATTTAGAGTTACAGGCCATTTGCCATCCTTGCCTTGCTTATGTCCCGGGCAATTATTTGATTGTCTTTGACATGTCAGAAAAAATATTGAGTTTAAAAACTTTAATCTTGAAACACAGCATGACAGTCACATGGGAAATAGACACACTCTCCAAGTATGCTTAAAGCAACATAATTACTGAGCTCATGAAGAGTGGAGAACATAGAAACAAACTCATGTATGGATAAAACAGAGGAAGCTTCATGTTTCCCATAACTGAACGTTATACTCTGGTCAACAAAGTACTCCAAAAATTGGCAGCTTCGAAAGAATTAATGTATTTTATATTTTTGCAATATAAACACATACACTTATGATGAATTTTGAGTCCTCAATTAATCTTAACGACAAGATATTTCACTGAGAATCAGAAAAATAAAAAATAAGGATTCCCATGATGTGAGAATGAAAGTACAACTCAAGCTCTAGAGCCAAAAATATGATTTATTGGCACCAATTACAGGGTAGAACGAAAGTAGACTTTATTGATCTCCATCCTACTCACAGTCATCTTCAGCTACACATGCTGGAAACAGAGGGGTACCAGAGTACGGCAAGCAGGGAACAGTTGGGTTCAAGGGTCTTGCTCAGTGACCTGTCAGCAGTAGGATTCAAACCTGTGAGCAACCGACCACAAGTCCACTTCGCCAACTTCTCGGCCACTGCTTTATTCAATTTATGTATGTTTTGGAAAATGTCCATGTCTGTAAGCAACATGGCAAACATTCCTGACAGCAGTGTTACAATAACCAGCTCATGAAGTCGCAGCACAGAGAGGACACATGGACTGTTTCAGCTCATGATTCAAGTGCTTTACTATCACGTTTGATATCATTTTAAAGGGTTTTCATTCAAGCTGACTTGTCTGACAAATACTGAGGTAACTTCAGCTCTTTAAAGAGGTAATGATACACAGGTTCCTTGATCTGGGGTTGACTGGAGGAGGACCGATTCAGGACTTCTTTGGGATATATACATTACATACAGAGAAGATCTTCTCCAGATCACCATCAAATTATCTTTCCATTAGGTTTTCTATGCGCCAAGTTGAAGTTACTGAAAAAGAATGTGGATTATTTGACTGTAAGACTTCAGGAAATGTATCATAATCCAACAAACTTTTATTGTTAAGAATTTCAGAGGGACCTATGCACCACTTTGTACATTAATCCAATACAATTTAATGTTGATGATGATAGATTGAAAAGGAAACTCCTCTGGTTATAATAGAAGAAAATCAAACCATCAGCAAAGGTTATATATGTTTTCACTGAGGTTCTCTAAAATTCTTGTCATCTTGTTTATAATCTCTACCAGAGTGAACATTTTTATTTGAAAAGTTAACTGTGTTGCTCACATGAGAACTGTTTAATGGTAAACCTTTCTTATATCCAGTGAGAACAGATATAGACCTCAATTTCTTAGTGTGAGGTATTGTGTTAATTGCATGAGACGGCTATTATCAACTTGCTCTATCTCTACAAGCAGCACCAGTTTTATCTTGAGATCCATGATAAGTCAGACCGTGGCCCTCCCCCATAAAAAAGTTTAAGCGTCGCTGCCACAGAAGGACATTAATCCGACACTACAGTACGGTACAGTACTGCTGCAGTGCCGCACTGCAAACACGCAGCTTATCAGCTGTCTGAACCCAGCAGATTATTTCACATTCAGGAGATTTAACTAGCAAGCCAGCTCCTCTCTCATCCCCTCTTTCTGTCTCTTTTTCAAACAAGGATGTACGCACACAAACACACACACGCACTGAGGGTACACATGAAAGGATCTGTGCTCTTTCTGCTCTGCGATGAATCATTAGTCGGCACGGCTAAAAAAAGACCCCACCAAAGACCCAGAAATAACATCCTGAAATGAACAATCGATGGACTACCAAAGAAAGGCATTACTCTAGATTATTGATGAGTCGCCCTCGCTCGCATCCCACTTCTACAGTTGCTGTGACATTTTACCACCAAGACATGGTGTGACTGCAGTGTGATCATTAAGAAAGAAAGCCCAGTATGTGGACTTTTTAAAATAGGGCACTGCAACCGGCTTTGATAGTCCCCCATGGGACTGAAATACGCACAATTACCAGAAGAGAGCATCGGCGTTTTTACTAATTTACAATGAAAAGGTACCGAGAGCAATTGGGAGATGGCGAGACAATAAAAAGAAACTAATGAAGAAGATGAGATCGCAAGAGGGAGGCAGTAAAGAAGGTGGGTTATGAGGGGAGGATCTGTCTCCCCGGTGTCTTCGATGTGATTACACTCAGCGGGACAATGAGTCATCTCTGGGTGAACCAAACTACTGTGACAGTGAGCTCAGTCTCAGCAGCTCCATGTGTGACATAGCACCTCCGTGGAAAAACACTGGCCATCTGGATAATCACACACTGCAAAAATATCCAATCAAACAAGTGATTTTAAGCCTCGCACACATGCTGCGATGACTTAAAGGCCAACTCCAAGTTATTAAAAGTCTGTTTAAAGAAATGTTTCTTAATTCAGTTTTGGATATCAGTAATCATATCGCTATACTCATAAAACTAATTATGTTTTGAGCCAGTCAATCACAACAACACAGTGTGATAGGCTCTTAATTATTGGCAGCTGTATTAAACAAAAAATATTGATAATTGACTGTGAACGCGGAGCCACCAGTAGTCACACCAAGCTGAACCACAAACTTGACCTGTGAAATGTGACGGGTGTCCACATGCTGGGAGAGTTTCGGCTGCAATTATTCTGTCAGCCTTAATTTTGTCTGAAGAGTAAGTGTGACTAACCTGAGGGTCTGTTTACAGCCCGTCAAGAATGATGATTTTGGCCCACATCTGTTGGGGATAAAACATCATTCCTGAATCTCTCAGAATTAATGTCATGAGTAATTTGATTCCTACTGACTGAAAGGATCATGAACATAATGACTTCATCAAAATCAGCATTTAGCACCTTTTATCACTTTACAGCAGCAATCTGCATGAGGTGAGTATCAAACTCTATTTATATATCATTCTGCTTCAGGACCGCACATTTACATAGACGATAGCTTTTACAGATTTTAAGCTATACTTGTCAATAACTTAGTTGAGATGCATATCGAGCATTCCTTTCTACCACGAGTAAGTACAAAAATAAGAAAGTGAAAAATGCGTGGACATGGAAACACCGCTGATGGAAAAGCCCAAGCAAAGGCCAAAAGTGGCTCCTCCCATGCTGGGCTTCACTTTCCTGCATCCTCAAGCTGCCGAGGAAGAATAAGCCTCAGTGTAACTGGCTGCAGTACTGGAGCGTCTAACCACAGAGATTATGGAGCTGGCTGGAAACACTGCATGCAACAATAAGGAGGCCAAACACATAGATTCTTACATGCAAGTGACCAATGACTTCATTGAACTATTGAATGAGAAGCTCAAACATCCTATAATCGACAGACTTAAAATAAAACATGGACAGATAGACAGATAGACGGATGTCACAATGTCACTTGGGCAGTATTCAGACATAAAGTGGGACTTTTGCCTCTCCTTATACTCATGAATGTATGATTATGTCTTTTATGGATAAGATGTAGCAGTTGTTACAGTAGAAAAGACATCTGAATATCCAAGTTACTCAATAAAACAATCCTCATTCTCTGAGAGCAGACATTTTTACTCTCCAATGTTCTTTGACATGACTAAAAAAAGTACCAAGCATGCGTCTTTCCTATAAGTTATACAAGTTATGCTACAGCCTGACAGTTGACAGAGAGAACAAGGGAAGGTCTCTCTGCAGACGCTCTGAGTGAAATGTGTTTTTGGGTGGGGGGGTTTTTTCCCACTGGGTGAAAGTGGGAATGAAGTCTGAGCTATTTTCCATACGAACAGTAAGTATCAAAATTGTTATAAGTGTTTTCAGGGGATCTTAAGGGATACATTTACAAACTGTTGTTTTAGTGTAGTGAACATGTAACAATAGCTTGTAATGATTACCAGTGAGGCTTGACTTTTGTCTGAAAACAAGTCTATTTATTTATTTACACATTTTTAGACATAATTTGTAACTGAGATGAATAGATGGAATTAAACTACACAATGTCATTGTATTCACTTTCATTGCTTCTCACAATATACACAAAGCAAATTTTGTGTGACTGTCAATCACTATATATGTATTTACATTTTCTGGCACCTTAATTGCTTCATGCTCCTTTTGAATTTGGTTTTATTTCCACTGACTTCAGAGGAAAAATTTGCAGAAATCGACAACCTTTACAACCATACGGTGAAAAATACCTTTTGTCAACATTAATTAGCTGTGCTATTAATCTAAATAGTTCAAGCTTTTTCGCAATAACCCATCAGGCGGTGTTAATTCTCTCTGTAGGTTTCCCATTACGCAGTCATTTAATTCGTCTTTATATATGAAAGAAACATTACTCAGAGGTACATATAAGGTACATATTTGTTCTGATGCCAACCATTTCTCTCTGGAGCCCTCTGACTGTCTATTTTTAACATTTCAGAGTGTTGTGTCGTGACAGTGGGGGGAAAAGCCCAGCATAGGGGAGTCAACACTGCTCACGTCATGACAGTTTGTCAAAAATCCAAGACAGATGTTTGGGTCTCATGCACAGAGGATCAAAAAAGCTGAGGTTTAGATGGCACTCTGAGGCTACTGTGTTTTTCCACGTCTCTCCCTACTCTGGCACTGCAAAGTGATTTGTTTCCCTAAACAGCAACTACACAGCGAGGGTGAAGAAAAATCAAGCTGGGACGGCTTCTTTACAGTGTTTCATAAAAATTCAAACAAGTCAACAGAAAAACTGCAGGAAGAGTTCAGATCACTCCATTCTATGGGATTTGTTTGAACATACTAGAATACATGTGCAGTATTTAATTCAAACGTTTGTCAGCTTTCTACTCTTATAAGAGCATGACTTAAAGCACTTTTACCTCAACAACACAGATATGAAATAAATCCATTAGTGAATCTTTAGGGGCTCTTGTGTTAGCACTGAAATAGCACTTGATTCTCGAGAATGTATCTTATATAACGCTATAAATAAGTAAGGATGTGGTACATGTAGCAAGCTCAGCACAGAGCAGCTAACTGTGAAATATACAGTAGTACATTTTTTTCCGACTGCTGCGAGGATCTCTCGTTCTGGGGTGTATGTGTTGGCTGTGCTGACAGAGTGATCTGTCCTGCCTCATCACCGGAGGATAAAGTGACTGATATGAGCCTAAACATACAATGAACACACAGTGCACACACACACTCACAGAGGCTGGTGCTGAGGGAACAATAACCAGCAGAGCATCCCAAAGCCAGGCCCAGAGAAAAAGGGGGCTGCTGTCTCCACCTCTAAAACCGACCCACCCCCAACCCATTTAGCTGCGTTGGCAATAATAAAGGCTTCCAGATTATACTCAGGAGGGAAGTAAGAGGGGTCGCTTTGAATCCCCTGAGGACAGATTTTCTATGGCACGTGCTTCTGGCCAGGCTGGTAAATAACAATAGAGAGGGGGGTATATTGACAGAAAGTGCAGGATCTGCTGAGGAGGCAGACTTTCATTTCCTGTCATGGGACCCTGACAAACTGACAAACAGAAGTTTGGATATGTGTTGAAAAAAAATGTAAAAAATAGAGACGGGGATTCAATTAAACAATAGATGAGATGCAACAAACTAATAAAATATTCAGAAGCTCTCTCCATTTTGTTGCTGCAAGATTCACAAAGAGAAAAGCCTCTAGAAAAGGCAGATAGCAGCTATTGTGTGCGTGTGCGTGTGTGTGTGTGTGTGTGTGTGTGTGTGTGTGTGTGTGTGTGTGTGTGTGTGTGTGTGTGTGTGTGTGTGTGTGTGTGTGTGTTTGTGTGACAACAGCAGACACTACTCTTGTGCCAAAACTAGTAGTCCCAGATGTGTCTACAAAGTCAGACAACAAAACACACAGTTTTCACTCAATATTCAACCACAACAACCAGTTTAGGATGGAATACTCAAAGGGGGCTGGGTCTGACCCACGTTTAACATCAAAGGGCATAAAACATGCCCACCATGAAATCCCAATGTGTGATTGGAACGGGTACGTGTTTTGGGGGGAAGGGCAGGTTGGAACTCTTCATCACCCAGACATAACAAGAAGCTCTTAACCCTCCCCTCAATGAATATGTATGGATGGATCCAACAGCTCCACACCCCCTCTGCCCCGCCACCAGCACCCCAGACAAAGCACTTCAAACGCAGGGTACGAATTGCGAGGTGGGAGGGGGACCTTATATCGGCCTCCACCAGGCCAACCCAGCATTGAATGCGTAATCCTCAGGGACCTCAACTCTGAAAAATATTCTCCTTTCCACAGTTGAATGCCATGGTGGAGAGCGTTTGTTGTTGGGCAGGTACATGATAACAACAATACTCTGATAAACAGAAGCAGAGACTTCCAGTGCAGCCAATTGTCTAAAAAGATAATGGCAGCTTCATGAACCCACAGAAGCCATTGTGTTTATAGAAGTGGAGCCGAGGAAGGCCTTGGCATTCTGCCCCTGAATGACAGTCCATTTAGGCCTCTCACGCCTGCGTCGTATTTCCTGGGATTATCATACTGATTGATACCAGACAGCGAGGATGTTTGTTGACTGACACAATGTATGGCCACAGTCTGTTATTTCTTTCATGTGATACCACTCTTGTTGTTATAACCCCAATATTTTAGGTCTCCGCACGGCTGACCACTTATCTCGTCCATATATTCTGGTCCTGTGTGCCAGCTGTACAAACAGCATCTATGAGAATGTGTGTTACGTTGATGTCTGCGAAAGGGTTTAGCTCCTCTTTTCAGAGGGTTACACACTGGCAAGCTTCAAAGATGAGGCACCATTGCAGTTGTCTGCAGCACTCTGCAAAATCACAGGAGGCAGCTACAGAGGCACATGACATTAGACTTTTACGTCGAAAGAAAAGGCTAAAGATTGTCAGAGCAGTCGGTTGTGGGAGAGCAATGTACATGTGAAGAAGGTTATCTGAATTGCAGGTCACTACGGCTTCATAATGCTGAGAATATCACAGACAAGAGTATATATAATTCAACTAGTTTATATGTGTACAAATCTCAGCAAAGATCACTCCATGAAAGGTTCTCGCAGACCTTATAAATTGCAAACTATTTCAAGGTATTCCTGGCTATAAAAATAGGACAGTTGCCTGCAAGCAGACAAAACGCTAACACTGCAATCTTCTGATAATGATTCATCACTCTGAGCTTACAGTATAATTCACTATTGGGTCAGCTGTGCATCCTGACAGTACAACAGCCCACCTGGCCTCAGACAGGTTGCATTATGAGCTCCCTGGGGGATAAATGACGATGCTCCGGTGTGCAGAGACATTCACGTGGCTTTCTGCAGAAAGATTCTAAATATGGATGTCAACCCTGACAAGCCCCATCAAATCCCACTAGACACCAAGCAAGGGGGTGGGTCAAGTCTGCCAGCATTTCTCAGAGGGCTGAAGGAGATGAACATGTGGCAGCCAGAGGTTACGGGTGTACTGCCAGAGCAGGGACTCGGCAGCAAGGGCCTTTTTTCTTTTGTGGCCAGTCCAATCCACATGAAGGGAATGGTTTCAGAGCTGGATGCCGCCTCCAGTCACCACCCTGCTGTGCTGTCAGATACACAAACAAACCTACACACTCTTCTTTGTCAAAAAAAAAAAAATGAAAACATGTTTCACTTGGTGATGGATATATTCTCAGACAACTTACCAAAAAAAAAATAATAATCACATGCCCACACACAGAAACTGTGTTTGAACCACAGAACAAATATGACTGACTTAAGAAATGTGAAGAGATCATAAGTGTAATTGTATTGTATAGCTACTTAATAATGAGATTAATGTCTTTGACATTAATTCACAGCCCAGCAAATTGACTGGAAAAGTGATGTAATACTTTTCTTTTTTTCTATTACAGCTGTTGAAGCAACAGAAATAGTTTTAGATGTAAACCTAATTTGAATTTTTGCTCCTTGACTAAGACGGATATTGCTTTTCAATATGTCTTTATCGTATGAACCTTGCTGTGACCCTTCCAAACAATGGTCAGCCCAACTACCACATGACCTGGCAAATTGCAGGGAATGTTAATATCCTTCAACGATAGCCCCCCTCCTGACTTCACCTAATTTATCCCACACAGCTGGGCGACCTCGGTTTTAGGCGGAAACAATCATCTTTTTTCTTTTGAGAGGACACTATGAATGGGGCCACGGCTGACAACAATGGAGTGTACCTTTTAGATGGTCGCCATGGCAACGGCTGCAGACAGAGGGAGAGGGAGAGGGAGAGGGAGAGAGAGAGGGAGAGAGAGAGAGAGAGAGAGAGAGTGCGGGTCCATAGCTCTGCGCAGTGTGGCTCCCTACACTAGCGCTCCACTTTTGATCGTTACATGTTATCTTCCTATTCAGTCTGAGTAATAAAACGGACCGTTTTAGACAACCGCTCCCACATCACATCCCTGAACGTGTTTGCATTTTGCTTCCTGGCTCTCACACAACAAGCCAGATGCTATGATCCAGTGTACATTTACATAAAGCCTGACGCTGCCAAATCAAGCAGACTCCCGAGCGAAGCGGCAACGAGAGAGGAGGGCGTAGCATGTTCAAGTCCGCTAAAGTCTGCTCTTCTGAGAGGAGGTGTTGATGTGTTGAAGGTGCACATTTAGAGCGTGCTGTTAGTCATGCTTCTTCGGAGGAAAGAAACACACACACCCACATGAAAGAACACCACGTCAATGTTACCGTCACTGTCGCGCGTCTCCATCTCCAAAACTGAGCAGAGCAAAGGAGGCAAATTCAGTTGAACTGGATTTGAACAGTCACACACAGCGGTGCGGATCCAGACAGATGCACACCTCTGAAGATTGCAGACAGCCAACAGCACGACAAGCAAAACAAATCCAATCTAAACATGGCAATCGCATGCACACACTCATGAGCGCCGGAATACCTTTTTCTTTGACCATGACCATTGGAATCCAGGTAGAGCTGCACCAAAAAAGGCTCTGAGAATCAATCACCAGCAACACAGGAGCATCGAGATCCTTTTTTTAGTCAAGACTGAAGAGCAAGAGAGAGACAGAGAGTGAGAGAGAGAGAGAGAAAGAGCGAGGTGTCGGCGCTGCTCAGCTCTCCTTCCAAAAACAGATCGACAGCGTGGGGTTTGCCTCCCGACTGCCTGTTTTCATCCCATCCCTCTCCTCCTCCCCCTCTTCCTCCTCCTCCTCCCACACCTCTTCTCTTCCCTCCTCTCTCTCTCGCTCTCGCTCTCTCTCCCTCGCTCTCTCTCTCTCTCTCTCTCTCAGCCGCTCTCTTGTGTCAGCCACCTCCTCATTGCAGCAACCAGGTGGCCGCTGCTGCTGTGTGACCAAAAAACAGTAAACCCCAGCTTATCTGTCCAGATAGAGAAATTTCCCCTGGGACAAAAAAATTGTCATCTTGGATTGTTAAATCTATACATCAGAGCCTCTTAAGCACACACACACACACACTGCGGTAACTATACATGAGCCGACGTTAAAGGTTAAAATAATGTATACATGTAGGAAACATGAACTGGGCTCCGACCTCCTTCTCTCATTCATGTCTTTCTATCTCTATCATACACATACATCATGGCTTTCCTTCACTAAAACAGGGCAGTAGGTGGAAATCAATCATTTGTTTCAGTTCTGTAATTAGCCTGCTGTGTTGCCAGAGTGGTTCAGTTAAAAGAAAAAAACTTGTATTTGACAAATACATTTAGAAAATGCATCTCAAAAGCCTTAAAACTGTCAAAACTAAACCATTGCTGTAAATTACTGGCTGCTCTCTGAAAAAGCAGGGGTTACAGCACTCAATTAATGATACATTTGAATTAAATACACATTAAACACATCATTTCTAATGATGAACATCCCGTGTAGAATTAATAAGAATTGAAATCTATTGTTATCCAGTTAGTTCCAATCAACCCGATCATCATCATGCATCAAAGCCAGCTTCAGCTTGACTGGCAGCCCTGGTTTTGTAATGATCCCAAGGCTTCTGAAAGGCCATATAATGCATGAAAAGTGCATGACAGGGCAGGAGAGGCCACCTGAGTTAAAAGGTCAGACTTATCGTGATCTTTACCATAAGCTTTGTATTAATATCTCCGGTGGAGCCTCTGAAATCCAATTAGACGAAGCACGGGAGAGCACATTCCTGGCTGCACCGTGAGAACATACAGGCGCTTATATCATCTGCCACGCACATGGCCATATGAAAGAAAAAAAAAATGACACTTCTTGTCAACTCAGCAGTTTAACATGCACTTCTCCCATAAAAACGTTGCAAAATAAACAAAAGCGCCATCTGTTCAGGAGATGACAAATGTCTACGACACAGACAATTTATGCAAATCTCTAACAATGCCAAACATAGTGCTTTAAATATTGAATTTGTCATGTAATTTGAGGAGATTATCACAAATATCAGATTTATGGATTTACTTACAGATTTATTTCACTACAAACGCCACACAAACAGTCAAGTGTTTTATAAGAAAATGTTTCAAAACAAACTCCACATAATACACACACACACACACACACACACACACACACACACACACACACACACACACACACACACACACACACACACACACACACACACACACACACACACACACACACACACACACACACACACACACACGCGCCGATTAGGGACCAATCAGTTGCAGATCCACCTCTACTTCTGCACATATGAGGGGTAGGAACATGTTTTCATCAGCACCACCTCTGTAATTGCTGATGCAGGCGGCTCGTTATGCATGCAGAGCGCGTTCATCCACTGCAGCGTCAACTATGCCACCTTCTGGATATCCATCAACATGCATCGGTTTCCACCGGGGCGTTTTCTTCTCATAGCAAGTCGGTGAGGCAAATGGTAAAAATAGTTAACTGACATTTCCCCAGGCCTCCACCCAATTTGTTTTTTCTAAGTATAGGAATATATTATGAGTACTCCAAGAACCTGTTTATACTGGCTCTTCACAACACAGTTGGAGGAATGCTGAATTTTCCAGTACAGCTACTTTCTGCTCAACGCAACACAAAGATCTCATGTTACTGTGTCCACTATAATAGACCTATTATCATCCTTCCTCTTTTAATAAGAGTCGGAGCTGGAGGACATTCATGCCACAAAAGGTTTGCCAAGAGCAATTTCTGAGGAGCAAAGCCTATTATCTATGGATGAAAGGTTTCTACTGTACCCAGCTCACCTATGGGTGATCCATGTGTGACTGTCCATTAATAACCTGGTCAGTGAACTACTGCACAACCCTCATATCACAGTACATTAATCTGTTATCATATGACATGATCATTTCACAGGCGGTTGCGCACGTCAACTCATTTAAAGAGCAAAGTCACAGGTAGCGCATGCAACAGTGTTTTGTGTGGACACCCATGCAAAGCCAATATCAAGGTTTTTAAGCAGGAAACACAAATGGAAAATATGTGTCTTTGACTCTGAACTTTCCAACCCTGGATGATAACAAGCACTACACCAGTTTGCTTCCATTTTAGAATCAGTAACAGTCACCAGTGCAACCTGGTACGTGCCTTCATAGTGTAACTAAACCTGCACGATATTATCTGTGCTGTTAACAAGCTACCCTGAATACGCAAGAAAATTGTTTTCACTCCAACCAAATGGCCATCTTTTTGTGCAATTATTTCAGTAACACACACACACACACACACACACACACACACACACACACACACACACACACACACACACACACACACACACACACACACACACACACACACACACACACACACACACACACACACACACACAACACATTACCCATTCACAAGCCACAGGATGCTTGGATTGATGACTCATTTTAACAATTCCTTGAGGTAGCGTCAAACACTTTGGTGACCGCTAGATAATATTGCCTGGAAAGCAAGAGGATAATGCCACTCACTCAAAAACAATCAATGATTTAATTAATGTAGAATCTTTGGGTATGGTGGGCAAAACAGGAAATTAAGTGATTCAACCTCTGTCAGGTCAACTTTAAAGGTTTCAGAAAATCTTGTTTTGTTATGGATGAATTTTTAAGGCATTTTTATGTTCAGAAGTGAGAGAGTTGCAGTGAAATGCCTGCAAATTGCAGTAAATATAAGGGGCAACCAAATGTCTGATTCACTGATGAATTTCAGCTGTCAGGGGGAAAAAATGTAATGGAAAACATTAGCCATGACCGCTGTGACCCTCAGTCATTTTGGAGATGTAAAAAATTTGTTAGCGTGGGATGTTTGTCATAAAACTTCAGATTTAACTTAAACAAAAAAATTAATGAGTTGCCTGTGATTTGTGGTATTTAGTCACAGCAAATAACAAGCAATGGTGAATTTACTTCTGTATCTGGCATGAAGTCAGAGAATGCATTAGGTCTGGAAATCTCAATCTGTCCTCATGCCCATGTATTAATCCTGATGTAAGCCACCATGTCGCTTGTTCATGTACTGTTGCTTGGCAAAATACAGCAGGGCTGACTTTGCATATGGGTTTGGATTATATAACTATGGTGAGAATGTTAATTAATTCCCTGCCCTTTTGGGGTTTTTTTTACATTTCCAGTAAGACTTTTAGGTGTTGATGAGTTATTGTTGCATAACATGTGTGCGGGAGCCCTTACACATACACACAGGTCAGACGTGAAAAGCCTAAAGAGGTGTAATCACTCACTGTCATCCAATTAAAATGACGTCATCTCTGAACAACAACTAATCAATTCACTTTCAGAGACCCACTCGCAAACAGAATGCAAAGCAAAGTCGTATAATAAAGGACCAAAATAACAGCCCCATGTGCAATTACTAACATCTGCCAAAGGGGGTAATAGGAGACAAGATGTTATGTTTTTAGTGTCTTGAAGTATATGATGATGATGCACTTGCATTAAATTACACCTTTGCATGGTAATGGGCATTTTCTTTA
Source organism: Blennius ocellaris (assembly GCF_963422515.1). Lineage (NCBI taxonomy): Eukaryota > Metazoa > Chordata > Actinopteri > Blenniiformes > Blenniidae > Blennius > Blennius ocellaris. The sequence goes on from NC_137662.1 coordinate 9,955,915, forward strand.
CTGGTTATTGATTAGGCAATGATCATTAAAGATGACGGATGCTACAGTTACAAGTCAGCTACATCTTTAGATGGGTGGTTATAATGGGAGATGAGTGAGTAAATACTCCAACCAGACTCATTCAGATCTTTGGCCTGTCCTACCTGTGGCGACATCATTCAGCCTCTCACTCAGGTAATAGTCATTTGGATTGAGGTAAGGAAGCTGCTCCATGTACTGTTTAGGAATGAGGTAGAGGACTTCAGCCACGTGCCCATCCTCGATGATGGACATGCGCTTGACCGAGCTCTTGCGTTTCACTCGGACGCGGTCGACATTGTGACTGCGGCTGGAGCTGCACAGCTTTCCCAGGCTGTTAAGATTGGGCAGGGTGGGCATGGCGCCTTGCTGCCCTTCGACCGTCCCTCAGAGAAGGGTGAAGCACCGTAAAAAGATGTCAGCCAGTGCTGGGCTTCAAACCCACTCTGAAATCCATACGTCTTTGGACATCAAGCGTGACGGCCGTTCATGAAGACACAAATGAAACGAAGAAGCCCGTGTGTGACAGATAGGTAAAGTCACGACTGCTCATCTTTAAATCACGAGTAAGTCCTGGTGAGGCTCCGACTGAATCTCCTCTTGTGGGGACCCCTCAAGGTTGTCAGGTCAGACGTGTCACAGATGAACTGAAGCGAAGCGTTGATGTCCACCTTGAGCTGCAGATGCCACGCCACAGGCATCAGGTATGACAAAGCAGGCTGTTGCAGGTAGAAGGGAATGAGTCGTGGGGAAAAGAAGCTTACACTGTCAGTGTCTTCAGTCCAACCAGTCTAGTGCCTTAAGCAGCTTTAGAGCTGACGTCGAGCCTATGATTATCTTCTGGGTGGGGTTAGGTTGATCTACGTCAGGTTTACCCATTGCACAGTGGGAGACTCACCACCTGATCAGAGTCATTTTTCTCACATCTGTCTTATAACGAAATGTCAAAAACCTGCAAAAGCAAACATGCCGTTATGCAAAATTACACTCCCAAACAACAAGATGTGTATTTCTATCGATGCACTTTGCATTACAGTCAAATGGATCAATGCACACCAGCAGTGTTCCAAGTCACACTTTCAGGGTGACAGCCTTGGGTCTCTGCCAGTCCTTCACAAGGTCAGAACCAGCAAGGTCACTCCTGCAGCCAACAAATGCACAAACCCACTGTTATTCATCAGCGTGATCAAAAGTGTAGAAAACGCTCTAACTCCATCAGCGTTGGAGTTCAAACACAAGCAATTCCTCTCCATGATCCGACAAGATTGACAAAAACAGTGCTGGGATTTTGGAAGATGTAATTCAGTAAGAAGGCATGTTCTGGGGTTTTAATCTTCAGACAGTTTAATGCTGGGACGATTTGTTTTTCTGCAAGGAGTTCCAAAATGTTCTCACTTTCCCCCCCACCACAAGCAGGCTTTCTTGAGCCAAAGATGCATTAACATTCCTTGGAAATGTAAGGGATTTTTTTTTTTTTTGACTCCCTCAGTGTTCTGGTGGAAGGCGAAAAGATGGATGATGCAGGGATGAGACTCCATGCTCAGCGGGCTCCACAAAACTGAGTAGAAGGCAAAGGCCTCTTTTTTTTTTTTATTACATGTTGGCAAATGAGGGGACTATAACGAAAAACCTTTTTCACATTTAACATTATTTTGGCAGATAATAATGAGTAATGTAATGAAAAACACAGCAGACAGTGACAAATCATAAAATATTCTTCTCGTCTGGAGACCTCATGCTTTGCCTGCCCTTCCGATTTATTGAATTTCCTCTTTGCCTGAGAGGACACGCAGACAGGAACGCAAGAGTTGGGCTGGTGGAGTTTACAATCACATTAAATAACTTGTCGTCCAATTTGGTTCAATTTAGCTTTCGCTTAAAACTTCACCTTCATTCAAGGAAGCGAGACTTTGATTGAAGAGAGGTGCCACAGTGTGATTGGGAGGTATAAACAAGACGCACACAATCTGACACCCACGCATGCAGACACACGCACCTGAGAGTAGCTGAGGATATGGTACTGTGCTGCGGCGAAGCACTGCCCTCCACTTGTCATCCCCTCTGTGGTAGCTTTACCACAACTACCCACGCACTTACAAAACAACACATACATGCTTGAGAAAAACAACAACACCGCTGCCCTCAACATCGTGCAAAAATATACATCTTAAACATTCCCACAGCCTCTGCCTCTTTTTCCATCCTGATCTACAGCAAACAACTCCCTCCCTTCCCCTTCATCGGTTTCTCCCCCCCCCCCGCCGGTCTTACCATCCAGCCCGAAGCAGGAGGTGATTTTTTGGGCGTAGTTGCAAAGCCCATCGTACCCAGGCTGCTGCTTCACCGTATTCCTCTCCCCCATCTCTACACACTCCCACACACACCGTCCCGTCCGGCGGTGCGTTCACTCCTTCCCCTGCTCGTCAATTATTCAGGCTTTTGCCAGGACACATGCATGCGCGCGCACACACCCACCATCAAATTCGCACAGAGTGAATAAACACATACACACACACACACAGAGAGACAGAGAGGGAGAGAGGGAGAGAGGGAGGGAGAGAGAGAGAGAGAGAGACAGAGAGAGAGACAGAGAGAGAAAAGTGCTGAGGCAGAGGGTCGAGCTGTCGCAGCATGAGCAGCCCTCTCCAGTGGTCGGATATGAAGGAGACATCAGATTGGGTTACTGCAGAATGGAGCCATGCCTCTTTTTTTATCCACCATTGATCATGCAGATTGCACTGCAGTGTAACAGGTACACTGAGGAGGATGTGCTCACTTGGCTCAAGGATAAGGGCGGGGCAGAGCAGGAAGTCGGACTGGGACAAAAATGGAGAGGTGCAGGTATGGGGGGGTAGTCACTTTAAAGTCATCCAGACAGATTAAAATAAACAGCACAACAAGCTAGTGCATTGATTTGCAAAAAATATCCAAAAGTAAGCCATTTTGCTAATCAAAAACATTTCTATGGTATTCGTTTTTGTGGTTGCAGAATGAAAGATAACCACATGATACAAATCTTTAAAATCAAAATGGAGCAACCTACCTTTCAAAACAGGAGTATAGCTTCAAAATGAGCACTTGTCTGAAGTGCATGTTGATTTAAGATTCTGCAGTGATGCAGCCTTGAGTGGTTTAATAGAGCGCGTGGAAGAATTCACCCACATTTGTTTGGCCAACCCAAACAGCAGAGAACCAATGGCAGCAAAACAGCCGAAACATAAAAATAAATGTAGCGATTGTGCTAAATGAATCAACTATGTTCGGTTTTCGAGCCTTCCAGAGAACTGGACCTTAGTCGAAGACGTTTCATAAAGGAAACACAATAAATCCCTCAAAAGCTGCTACGAAAAGTGACCTTGACCAGCTGCACTTAAGCCCCACTTGCTCTGGCTGAACCGCTCAATGGCCATCAATAGCGGGCCCATATCGAGCCACTTGCTCTCAGGTAGAATTGACCGGGATAATGGTCTGCTTGGAAATAAATAAATAAACAAAAATCACATTACGGGATTTGAGAAAGAAGAAAACAGCACAGGGAATATGATGAGACCAGAGAGTACCATGCCCACAAGGGTGTAAGTTAGGGGGACTAATGGAAGAGCTTCACTATCAAGGTAAAAGCTGATGGCTCTTTAGCTGATAACGTGGTCATGGAGGGGTAGTGGTGGGCATATGTGTGTGTGTGTGTGTGGGGGGGGGGGGGGGGGGTTCTTTTGAGACTGAGAGCACAGTAATGGCTGATGCTCATAGGGGGTGGAAATGTGGAAAAAGTGTGCTACTTTTTATCCCTGGTCTTCTTTCAAGTGCAGAATCACTCATCTAACATGCTTCAGGTTTTGCCACTCTGTTTCTTATTTGAAAATATTGCATTTTCAAATAATAATTGAAATAATTAAATATTTAAATATTTAAATCAAGGGATGTGATTTATTTTTGCTATGTAGGAAAAGACTGTCTGTAATGCATACATTGCATAATACATAATGATTGAAAACAGCAAACTTTGACAGTGCATTTGGAAAAGTTTGTCTCTTTGCTTGAGGAAACGGGGAGACAACACAAGTCCAGTCATGCAAACTCTGCAGACAAAGTACTCTGAGCCTTGCATTCAAACTGGGGATTACTCAATGTGAGGCAAAGGTGTTAACAACCGCTGTGTGGCATCCAGTAAACGATCACACAACCTCGCATTCACACCTATGGTCAATTCAGAGTAAACACATAGCCTCAAATCCATGTTCGTGAACTGTGAAGAAATCAGAATATCTGGAGAAAATCCAAGCTCGGATCTTTGTTGACATTGCATATTGCACACGTTTGTTTGCTCCCTCCCTCCATCACAGCAGTGTATGAATGAAAACTATAATCCAGAGCGCATACCTTCACCAATGCCACATTTGGTTGCAGAGCTGAATTAGCATTGATAGAATGTTAGCCGTTAGCTCATATCGATGCTAACTAGCCTGTCAGATAGGAACATGACTGGGTGAAACACTGGGCAGGGGCGCACAGATAAACCACTACCCGAGTCAATGCGCTCACACCAGTGTTTCTGGATACTTGCAGAACCTATATATTAACTGTGAGGTCTGGAGCGTCTCCATAGCAACAGATGCTGATCTCTTTTGATCTCCTCCATGAGGGGCCTCTCCCATCCTCTTTGTATGGGACATTTTTTCCACTGCTTTTTTTGAGATTCATTCAGAAATAGTTTGCCTTTAACGTCTCAAAGTCAAATCAATTGGTTCTTGGATGATCGCAAATCATCTCTAATACATACAAACCAATAAATAAATAAATACACGCGGCCAAAAACATAACCTTCTCGCCCAACTTTAGCTGGTGAAGGTAACAAAATTATGCATCTGTCATGTAAACAGACTCAGGTGAGAATGTAATTTTTTTTAGGATTGTCACATTTCTGTATGTATTTCTCTGTTTTTCTGTCTGTTGAACTTTTTTTTTTTATTATTACACATTAATCACCACACATTTCTTCAAACTGTGCAAAGATACCATGCGACCACAGGCTGGGTAGTCACTTTTCATGAATAATGATTGGCTGTTTGCAGGGCTTAAGAGTGCTAATCAGATCTGTATACCACAGGGGGCTGTCACACAGTGGGCTCAGGGCTTCATCGATCTTCCCCTAGCATCCATAAAGGATGGAAACTGTAAAGCACGTTAGAAATAGAAGGAGTTGAAAGCTTCCGGCTCGATCCATAGAGAACCTGATGCAGAGAATAGCAAGATTCCTGATGAATGGTGAATAACTCCATAACAAGATCAGACAAATTGCGTTGAGTCCAACATCAGATTTCTTATAAAGGTGCTTCTTCCCAGTTCAGAATCAGCGAGTCACACTATCTCATCGTATCCTGTATAGCAGGAACATCTGGAAGCTCTGATAGAGGACACAATCACCTGACGCCAATTCCAAGACTGCACAAAAGCCCAAATGAGAACAAACATGATCCACATGCACAGCCTCCATACATGTTGCCTTATTTATCTCCAGTAAGAAATGTCAATCAGGAAAAACAGCTTTACAACTCAGACAGGTTGAGGATGGCAGTAACACCCATCTGATCTCACCACATTGAAGTGCTCAGCAGACACAGTGGTAATATTATTATTATTATTATTATTGAATCACATTTTACAGTCTGCAGCTTTTCACTGATGACACCACAGTTCTGGCTCAGATCACCATCACAGCTGGGAATTTATTTTTAAAGTGATCTATTTTTAGGTTGCACAGAGTCTAAATTGGTCACATCAGGAAAATAAGTTGTCGGCTGTCTAAAAAAAGGCTGCAGCGGTGGGAGCTGTAGTTTCAGCCATGCACCGGTGTAGCCTACTTACATGATCTGAGTCTTTATCACAGCCCGATCCTCCGGAAAGACGACGCAAAGGGGCTCTCTTCTCCATTGCACCTATTCTTCAACCAAGACCCCCCCTTTCCTGACCTCCTCCCCCCCTAGAATTAAGACTTTTTTCTTTTTTTTTTAATCCCGGTGTGATGTTGTTATGAAGGCTTCTGCGGCAAAAGACACTCACCTCTAGCAGACATGCCCGGTAGGTATAATCTCTCTTTCTTTGCAGAGATTACTAGGAGCGGATGGAGGAGCGGAACACAGCCTGATGTTACCTCTGCTGTGAGTTTTTGATTGTCATTTAGCGGGTTTTAAAGGCAGGGAGGCGTACAGCCTGCGGTGTGGTTTGGTGGACTGGACCTGAATGCGCGATGGGGAGAGACTGAGCGCTTTCTGGCGGCAGGGCGTGTCCTGCAACACACAGCATCCCTCTGCTTTTTATCCCACCCAACAACAACTTTATATGTCCACATCTCGACGCAGCTTCGAACGATTGCGTGGTTATTGTGAACGGGGTTGTGTTTGCGGACCCCGTGTTGCGTTAAAGCCGCGCAGCCAGTACTTTCTGTCTGTCCGGGATGACTGTGCGCTTCTTCTGGACGCAGCAGGGTTTTTTTTGTTTGTTTTTTTGAAGCCAAATCATAAAAGTTGACAGGCACTCTGGAGCAATCCGTGTTTGTTTATTTCCTCGATTTTATTCGGATTTTTTCAGCGACGTAATATATATATTTAAAAAAAACAACTTTCCGAATACAAATTATGTGAATGTATTCTAAAAGCAGCTCCAGAATTAAGTTGACTCCACTTCGCTTCTGCTTTACGAAATAAAACCATATAATTATTGCTTTTAGAAAAGCCCACATGGAATGATATATTTTGACCTGGATGTTGACGAGCAGCCCTGAAGTCTTTATTGGTATGCGTTGATCGTTGACTGGAATGTCGGGTGTTATTTTGCGGTGCTGCGGCGCCCCCTGCTGGATACCAGCGGTACTGTTTGGCGAGCGAAGTGCCACCGTGTCCACACACACACACACAGTGAGCCTACGGTGGAGCCTGTAGACGTCTTGTTTACAGTGGCTGTGCCAGGCCTGTGAAGTCCCCTGCTCCAAGAGCGTGTCTTCCTCCTTTTTTTTTTTTTATTGCTCACGTTTTTTCTCTCGTAAAAGGGTCGTTGCATGAAACCTCCAATCTGGATCGAGGCGGAAGCAACAGGAAGAAGAAGATAGAGGAATTCTCTCGTTCTTCTCGGGAGAAACTCGTCCAGTCGAAGAACAAGATGTTCTCCAAATTCACGTCCATCCTCCAACATGCAGTGGAAGCGGTGGGTTTTTTTCCTACTCAAGTTTGAGACTTGCTCTTTCTGCGACTTTTATTTTGTGTTGGAAACTTCCTTTTTGTTGATCAGCGTCAGCATAAGGCTGCTAACTAGCAGGCTAGCAAGTTAGCCTCGGCTAACGTTAGCGTTTTGTGTTTACGTTGTGATTTCGCCTTTTGTCCTCTTTATAAACGACAAACTGTTCGTATTTGACTGTGTATCCCGTTAGAATATGAAGTGACTGCTGTCCTTTAACGACCTGTGTTCAGGGAGATTCATAGCGTTAGCCATTAAGCTACCGTGAGCTAACGTCGCAGCTAGCAGTTCCCTTCCAAACAGAAAGGTCTTATCATCATGGAGTGTAGTGTCGAAATCCATGGACAGCCTCACTCCAGCTTGTGCAATCATTTTAAGATTGCAGGAGAAGCATGAGGGTCATTTCCTCTGGTCCTTTTTGAGAGCGTGGTGTAGAAACAGAGACAGCTTCACTGCTAGAAACTCTTGTGTTTTCAAGTTGCTTCATGGGAAGGATTCTAAGAATCAAATACTGGAAACCTTCTTGTATATGCTCAAATAGAAGTTTCCTTTTTTTAATCCCATTATTTAAGTAGAAATACACCACCAGTAGATCGAGGCCAAATCTGTGGCATTAAGAGCCAAAGTCTCAAAATGTGCAGGTTGTAATTGATTCTGATCAAGTCTCAGGTGTATTTCCCTGAATGGAAGTGACAAACTACATGTTTTATTAGAACCCGAAAATATGCTGAACCTCAACATGCTTTCTTGCAGCTCGCGCCATCACTGCCTTTGCAGGAGGACTTTGTCTATCACTGGAAGGCGATCACACATTACTACATCGAGACCTCTGGTAAGGAAAGCACCAAATTATTATTTAGTGTTTGTCTTGATTACACCCCCAGTGATAAATACCAGTTTACTGTGTGAGGAGAGTATTTTGGATGCAGATGTGTTTTATGTTTTTTTTATATACATGATTTGTCCTTTTGGATATTGCATATGACAAATTGCTTTCTGCTTTATCTTTTTTTTTTTCTTCCCTCGGTGATAATAACCTGCTCATGTAGCTCCTCCACACATAAACCGGCTTTGCAAAGGTATTGCCTTTGGAAGAAAAAAAAATGGAAGTATTCCTGGAATGTCATAGTGGGAGAGTTGGCTTTAGACTTCAGTAGCTTGATGGGGCACAACACCGACTTCATTTTTGCCTATGAAAATCTATGCAAGGAGAATTTGTATGCACCTTTGTGAGATTGTAAACTCGGTCTGTAATTCCAATCTGATCAAATGTGATATCTTCTGCTCGTCCAAGGTATTTTTATCCGGCATTGTCTTGTCATTGTTTTGTTTACTCTATGCAGAGCTTCTGTGCTTACATTTCTTTTGAATAACTCATGATAAACCTTTTTTGATCTGGGTGAACTTTGGTTGTGAGGTCAGTTTGGAGTAACCTGATCCTTGTCAGCCCCGCTGCTATTTTAGGATGTCATGGTACTCTTACTTTGCTTTTTCTTTTTTTTTCTTAGTTGCATCAATTCTCCATCTTCAAAAAAGCTACATGTCATTTTACTTCATTGTGGCATTTTGTATGTTGTTACATGAAGCAGGTGAATGAGTTCACTTTTAATCTCTTCTAACGCCGTCAGCTGTCGGTTGGTAAACCAAAGCTTGAAGTAAATAAAGTCACGAGGCATTGTGGTATATTTCTGCAGTTTTCTGCTGTCAAAAAATGAGAAGTAAACAACTAGAACCACCAGTTACTGTTATTAATACATATTTGAGAACAGGATTTCACTGTGAAGCCACCTTCGGAAGTTTGACTAGATAAACAGATTCAAGCTTCCCAACGACTTTTCACAGAGCTCAATGGAAATCAGCTGATCAGAAGACTATGGCAGGCATTCTGCCTGGTAAACACAGAAGCCTCGCAGTTCTGCAAAAAAAAAAAAAAAAAAAAGAATAATAAGGTGCCTTGTGCTTATGGTTGGCTCCTCTGCATATGCCTGTGTGTCCTCCTCCAAGATGATAAAGCCCCCGTCACAGACACCAACATCCCGTCCCACCTGGAGCAGATGCTGGACATCCTCACACAGGAGGAAGGGGAGAGGGAGTCTGGGGAAACGGGACCCTGCATGGAGTATCTCCTCCACCACAAGATCCTGGAGACCCTCTACACGTTGGGCAAGGCAGATGTAAGACAGTGATGCGTTGGTAACTCCGTGCACACATACATAGGAGACAAGATGATTCCTGCATGCGATATTAGTGGAAACCTTCAATAAGCTTGCGCAGTCAGCTGCTGTCGTGGCATAAGGTTTAGAAAGGTGACAGCCGTCTGAGCTGCATTTCCAGATATCTTTGGACCGTTAACATGTTGTCTTTCTCCGACTCCCGTCAAGTGTCCTCCAGGGATGAAGCAGCAGGTTCTCACCTTCTACACAAAGCTGCTCGCGCACATCCGTCAGCCCCTCCTGCCACACATCAACGTTCACCGGCCCGTTCAGGTGAGCGCCGCCGCAGCCTGCGTCTTACTGCATCATTGATTGAAAGTCTTCTGAGAGCTGACAGGCTGTGTGACGTTTGTCCCAGAAACTGATCCGTCTGTGCGGGGAGGTGCTGGCTGCTCCCACTGAGAACGAAGAGATCCAGTTCCTCTGCATAGTCTGTGCCAAACTCAAGCAGGACCCGTATCTGGTCAACTTCTTCCTGGAGGTGGGTTGTTCTGACCTCACAGAATATTTATCTATATTTACCTCTGATAAACACATTTACAAAATTGTGAGCGTGGCCTCTGAAAGCATACAAAAACATCAAAGCCTACTCGGTTAGCTATGTGATAAATTATTTAATGAAAAGCTGAGATGATTATTATCACGAGGAGCTGCAAGAATTTCATCCTTATTATCAAACTGTGACAAAGCACTTGTACAGCACAGACTTATTAGAATTACGGTGACTAAGTTAATGAAAACAATGAATCATGCATCTGAATCATTACACAATATGCATATATTACATTTTTACGACCAAAAAATAAACGTTTCAATTGATACCAGGCTCAAATGCACTTATATTGAACTATTACATATAGAATGGAAATACTTTTTAATCCCAGAGGGAAATTCTTTTACGGTGTTGCTCCTCAGCGAATAGAATAAATATAAGTTAAAATGAGATCAGTACTACATATTTATATATACAGGCCACATATATACAGGCTTTTGGCCACAGGAAGGAAGGATCTCCTGTGACATTTTGTAAAACCTTTAATTAAATCTTTGAGAAAAATACGAGGACGGGCTGCCAGTGGCTCATGTCTGCTCTACACGAGGAATCTGTGGCCCTAAAAAAGACAATGTTCTTCATATCCCCTGCCAACATGCTACTTGGAACGTTGTTTGCAGAATAAGTCGAGGAGGCCCGAGATTAAGAGCCCCGTGTTGACAGAGGGGACGAAGGAGAGCGCGCTGGCTCCAGACACGGGTCAGTCTGCAACGGAGGGGCGGGCCGAACGCCACGACGGGCCGCAGGCTGCAGCCGCCGCCGCCTCCAGCCCCGCAAGAAACAACAACAGCAGCAGTAGCAGTAATTACAATCTGGTCTCCTCCCTGCTGAACCTCACAAAGAGTCCTGTAAGTCGTGAGGCGTGTTGCTGATTTAATCAGTTATGTAAATATGGCAATGACGGGTGGCATCGATCCCCTCTCTCCTCAGGATGGCAGGATAGTGGTGAAGGCGTGCGAGGGCCTGATGCTGCTGGTCAGCTTACCCGAGCCCGCCGCGGCCAAGTGTCTGACTGAAAACACTGAGCTCTGTGAGCTTCTGACGGACAGACTGGTCTCCTTTTATAACGCCCTGCCACAGTCCATGGACCCGCTGGACATCGAGACTGTGGAGTCCGTCAACTGGGGGTACATTTTACATTTATAGTATTAGTTTCAATATCACACAGATTACATTTGTTTCCTGGAATTTAATTTGGAAAATGGTGGAGTTGTTTAAGATTCAGGGTTAAATATTCACCTCCTGATGTTCTGCATGACAATTATAACAAGAAATCAAGAATAGCTGGATGAAACCAGCAAGGCTAGTACACTGGAGAGTGAATATAAAACTGTGTATGGAATAAGCAAAGTGGATATATTTTTAGAGCCGCTTCAATAGATCTAATACTTTGATGTTTTGTTTTTTTTCCCCTCCTTCCTCTTTCAGTCTGGATGTGTACAACCTGAAGGAAGACGCTGCGGTCTTCACGGGGAAGCGGGCTCTCATCTCCTTCCTGTCGTGGTTAGATTATTGCGACCAGCTCATCAAGGAGGCCCAGAAGGTTCTTATCAGTGCTGAATCACTGTTCTGACACATTGTATTGTGGCTCTGAAGGGACGTGATAAAAGGCGTTCTTCGCCACACAAAGTCATTTTTCAAGTTTGAAAGCTCCCAAGTCTGAATCGCTCGTTTCTTTTTTTCTGCGTTTCCCCAGTCAGCAGCTGCGGTGATGGCGAAAGCGGTGAGAGAACGATTCTTTGTCTCCGTGATGGAGCCGCAGCTCATGCAGACGTAAGCGACGCCCCGACTCATCCCGGACTGATCGTTCGCGGCCCCGTCAGCGGCGCGACGCGTCGTGACTGCTGGCTAACACAAGCTGTTCTGTGGGCCGCCGCAGGTCCGAGGTGGGCATCCTGACGTCCACGGCCCTGCTCAATAGGATCATACGGCAGGTGACGTCGGAGGCGCTGCTGCAGCAGATGGTTTTCTTCCTGCTGGGCGAGGACAAGGAGGCGGAGACTCCTGCGACCATGGCTCAGAGTCCACTCAGACACAGACTCATCGAGCACTGCGATCACCTGTCAGATGAGGTTTTTATCACCCAAGTTGTTTTCCTTTTTTTTTTTCTCCCCTCAAGATGCCAAGAAACAAGTCATCTTCACGGGTGTTTTTGACGTTTCTGTGACCTTCACCATCACTTCCTCATGTTATTTATCAATTATTATTGGGTGAAGTCTTGTCCAGATTCCCCAAACTGCCCAAAACATACATTTGATTGATTGAAAACATTGATGACTTACCTGTGCCACGTGCCTGTGATGGAACAGGCACCATATGGAGCGATCCCTCCAAAGATGGCTGATAAGAGCAGGATGTGAACAGCTGCTGCTGCGATCACAACACCAGATATGTGCAGGACCTTTTAACAGAAAGTGGTACAGTAAAAAGTGATGATCTAGTGATGTGCAACGTTAGAGTGACACTGACTGTAATTGTTTGAATTCCATCTAATGAGTGAACTTTTACTATAATCTAAAAACAAAATCTGCACTTCTTGTTTGATATTAAAAAGTACAAACAGCCTGTGAGGAGTTCAGCGTTGGTGAGTCACACGATGAACAAAAAAACCATAAATTTTAATTAGTACGTGACAGAGCTGCTGCACGCAGTTTTCCTCGCACAAAAGACCAATGAATCATCTCTTATCTCTTTGATGTCACGAGCCGCCGCCGCCTCTTGTTTCGAGCAGGAGCTGAGTGTCTCTCTCTCTCTCTTCCCTCGCCCTCAGATCAGCATCATGACGCTGCGGCTGTTCGAGCAGCTGATCCAGAAGCCCGACCAGCACATCCTGCACAGCTTGGCGCTGCGCAGCCTGGAGGAGAGGAACTACCAGGAGAACAAGCCGCAGGAGGAGCGCGAGCCGCTGGAGAACGGGCAGCCCCACGACGCCGTGTAAGGAGCTGCTGGGACCTTCCACCGAGACACACAAACACAAAACCAGTGAAATAAAATCAATGCATCTATCGGCTGCCAAGTTTTCTGTACAACGTGGGACAATTCGATCATAAACTTTTAGACATAATGAACAATTAGCTTTTTTTATTGTATTTAGCTTTGATGACAGTTTTCACTCAAAAAGCTGCAGATCTCAATGATTTGCCATTTAAAAGGATGTTCTTCGATATAAAATGACTTGCATGTCAATTTGATTTGAATGAGTCAAAATGAAACCAAATTGTCTTTGCGGGGTGCGTTTTTCTGCCGTGTTTGATGATTGATCTCCAAGCTGCTGTAGAAATGAAGCCCGGAGAGGCAGCCTGTCACATTGGAGCCTAAAGGTGTTTATGTTGTGTCGTCATGGTTGCAGATACGTTTGGTCTGAAGCTGAATTAAATTGGAGGCATTTCTCCTCCAGGAATCTAAATCAGACCTCGGATGTAAACAATGTCGTGAGTAAGCGACGTGTGTGTGTGTGTGTGTGTGTGCAGAGACCTCGAGGAGGATCCGCTGTTTGGCGACGAGCTCTCTCCGGACAGCCGGCTGTCTGGCTCCGACTGGCTCAGCTCGTCCCCTCAACCCAGTCCGGACCACCTGAAGTCTGACGGGAAGACGGAGGTGCACAAGATCGTCAACAGGTCTGCGGCAAAGCACGTCGGCATCTGGCTTCCTAAACGTGATGTGGTCGTTTAATGAATGAACTCTGTGGCCGGCAGTTTTCTGTGTTTGGTGCCCGACGAGGCCAAGTCATCGTACCACGTGGAGGGAACCGGCTACGACACCTACCTCAGAGACGCGCACAGACAGGTCACGGCTGAAACCTTCCCACCGTCATCAGTCTCTGACCAGGTTTTACTCCGGTGAGGACTGATGAGATCGACGGCAAGACTTTAAATCCAGCCTCTCCTCATTGTCCTCCGCAGTTCAAGGACTATTGTGGCGTGTGCCAGCGCTGGGACTGGAGGGGGGCGCCAAAGCCTTTGGAGAAGTGCAACCTGGACAGCCCGTTCTTCGAGGGCCACTTCCTCAAAGTTCTCTTTGACAGGATGGGTCGCATCCTCGATCAGGTACATCGGGTTTGACTTTAAATGACCCCCAGTGACCCGGGGATTATTTGTCAGTTGGTTTGTGAACATTGGTTGCATCTCTACTGCTGCAGTTAACTTTCAAATTTAAAGCAGGACGCAGGTTCAAAGACACAAAGCAGATCACAACTTCGGAAGCTCCAGAAAAGCCCCTTGAAATATTTGAATCAAATGTACAGTAGTGAATCATAAACTCTCCAATTTAACTTGACTGTAGAAGATTTGACTTTCTGTTCCCAGATTTTACTTTAACTTCAGCTTTTATCAATTTTTTTTTCTAAGGTGTTGTTTAAAGTAACTTCAGGATATGTGAAGGTATTCAACGAAATCTACCACCAAATGAAAATGGATGGAAAATGCAAGCAACTTGCTGATTATACAGAGGGCTTTTATACAAGACGAGCAGAGAACTGTGGAGATGAAGGAGACAGTGAAGGTAATCGCCCTCCCATCTGTCTGGCAGCCGTACGACGTGAACCTGCAGGTGACCGCCGTCCTGTCCAAGCTGTCCTTGCTGCCGCACCCCCACCTGCACGAGTACCTGCTGGACCCCTACATCAACCTGGCGCCCGGCTGCAGGTCTCTGTTCTCCGTCATCGTCAGGGTAAGAAACGATTCCTCACCGTCTCATCTTTTTATTCTTTAAAAAAAATTGTTTATTTCTTTCTGTGGAATACATTCACCCACAGCAGGATTGAAAGTGAAATGTTTGTCTTCGATCTCTCCTGACTGAAAGACTGAAAACTCTCAATAATCAAATGAACTGACTATTGTGTCATAATAAAAGGTTTGGCTTCCTTCGCAGCCGTTCATGTTGGAGCGGGAAGATTCTGCTCTGGGTTTCATTGTCATAATTCCAAGGAATGTGGGCGTGATTCACCGGTGTTGTACTTTCACCCAGAGATGGAGGCAGGGGACTGAAAAGTTCCACTAAAGTACAGTTAGTGTTGCTGGGATTGTATTTGGTTATTAAATCTTTAGTTACTTAAATTAAAATAACTATCGGCAGCAACAATTCCATTAATTTAACAGTATTGGATATAGAAACGGGGCACAAGAAGCCTCTTCAGTTCCTTTTGTTGGCGATATGCTTTAGAAGACGAAACTGAGTGTACTAATAATTTAAAAAAGCAGTGATGTGCGTTCCTGCGCGCTAGGTTGTGGGAGATCTCATGCTGAGGATCCACCGCATCCCCGACTTCACCCCCAAGCTGCTGCTGGTGAGGAAGAGGTTGTTAGGAATGGAGCCGGAGGGCATCAAGTACGTACAGCGACGACTTTCCGGGATTTTAACTGTGTGACTGAAGTTGCTGACCCTCACTCACCTCTCCGTCCGTGCCGCAGCATCGACCACATGACTCTGCTGGAGGGCGTGATCGTGCTGGAGGAGTTCTGCAAAGAGCTGGCAGCCATCGCCTTCGTCAAATACCACGCAGCTGCCTCGTCCTCGCCGTAAACCTCCCCCCCCCCCGCCGCTCGTCCATCTGCCTCGGCCCGGGCCGACGGGGTCAGGATCCAGGAGGAGGAGGGGAAACGATGCTTCAATACTGGACTTTTTGGGAAGCGGAGTGACGGACCGCCGGTGGAACCGGGGTCGGAGGGATCGCCGTTAACTGGACATGTAAAGCCGCCGGGACCTGAGCACAGACACTGCCCAGCCGGCAGAGGAACCTGTGGAAGAGGACGGAGGTCGACAGGCAGATACAATTGTTCACTGGACTCTTCACGGCCTCTGCCACTTGTCTCACTGCCCCCCCCCCCCCCACACCCCCGACTCATCCAGCCACCCGCCATCTTTCTTTCACCAGCCAGAAGATGACGACCCTGTAATTATCGCATCGTGTATTTATTTGCCGTCTCGCCGCCGCCCATCAGAACATGTCATTGCCTTAGTGTGGGATCGCACCTCTCGGGTTTGTTTCCCTTGGAGACGCGTTTTTCCTCTTCCGCCCTCACATGTTGTCTGTTTGAAGACAAGAGGACACGGAGAGAGAAAGCCACCGTCTTCATCTGTAGTTACACTCAGTATGTCCGATACGGCACCAGTCTTTTAAATGCCAAGTCATCTTATTTATTCATGCGTTCACGTTGCCTTATTTTTGTTTAGTTTTTTTTAAACTAATGTATTATCAAGGGGAGGAAAAAAAAGAATTCTTAAGTGTTCAGAGTGACGCCTGAGCGAACAGACGCTCCCCACTTGGTCTTTTCTCGTCGTTTCTTTACTTTTAAGTGCTCGTGGATTCAAAGTTCCGTCACTCGTCACCCAAAGATGTCGCCATCTTCAGCGAAAAACGGCGAATTTGCAAATGGAATGCGGATTTGCACACCGACCTCGTCGCATTGCACTTGTTACACATCGAGTCTGCATTTTCCGATTCGTCACCCCCGCTCTCGATCCGCCTCGGTTTCACCATCCGCACACGCCAGCGTTTCGTTTTTAAGAGATAATCTTACCATTGATCGACTGTGCTCCCTTTGTCCAGTCAAACTCCGTAATTTATTTGTGCGTCGATCAATATTTACTTGATTAACCCGTGTCTTAATGCAGCCACAGTGGTTTTTTATCAGCTTCCGACATCGAAACAAAGCCGAGTCTGTTTCCAAGTTGTGAACAGTTGAATCAGTGTGTGGAGTCCCATCGCCTCGGGTCGTTTTCACTAGAAATCATCCGCTAATTCAGCAGAACGCCAGCGAAGATCAGGAGGCAGGCGAGACGACGTTTCAACCACATTCCCCACAAGTCACAGCTCCTCGGCGGGTCGACAACTCTCTGTGGAAGTTTGCGTTTACTAAGCAGTATTACTCCTCGGTGCTGTCGCAGTGCGTTTAAAGGACAGAGCCTCCGAAATTTGAATCTTACATGGTAATGCAGAGTAATTTACCTTTTTGTGTTTGTCTGTTTTGCTTGCTGTGAGTTTCTCCATCCAGATCCCTCCTCAAACCCCCAAAACTACGCGTATGCAAATGTTTGCATGGGATCAGATTTGCACATTGTCTTCATCCGTGTTTGGAATGTAAATACTCACTAACATAAAGCTTTTAAGTTCTCCAAATATTTTTTCTTAAACCAAAAAAAAAAAAAAGAGGAAAAAAAATCTGATTTCACATTTATACTTTAACGGGAAGCTTTTTTTTTAAAATTATGAATCATGCACATTTTTAAAAAAAAAACTCAACTTTCCTGTACAGCTGTATATTGTACGTGTACAATAGCAATAGAGATATACTACCTGCATGCTTCATTACTCGTTTTTGTTGAGAGAACTCGTGGAGCCAATTTGTGATGATTTCTTAGCTGTCAGCACTTTGACGGGGAGAGAAGATGCCTTATTCACTGTGGGTCTGGGAAGGTTTCGGCTTCACTGCAGTTTATCGTGATCTTCTGTTACTTTCAGTCAACGTGTACAGGATTTTTGGGGGGGGGGTGTAACCTGATGCCAGTTTAATCTCACTTGTGTCGTCTCTCAGACCGATCACTGTATCACCTCGAGTTGTTTGAAACATTAAGGCGAGGCGAGTCGCATGCTCGCTCCTCCGGCTCGTTCATTCCTCATCACTGCTGTTATAAAGCGTCTTTCAGGACAGCGTGGTTTTTGTTTGGACAGACTCCGTCCCAATTAACTGCTCATGATTCTCTGAACAGGTGGTTGTGTTTCATCTTGTTTTATTACAAAATGTCTGTACAATAAAACAAAAAAAATACACAAAAATAACCATTTCGCTCAGTGACAAAGTGAAAACCACAAATTCCACTCGGTAATTCCCCCTTTTTAAAGTAAAACTCATGTGAAGTGAATGGCTGTGACGTTTCTTCTTTCCCTACGCAAAGCAAGAGCTGCTGGACGACACAAGAACACAGGCAGAGCGGCGAGCGTGGAGAACGGCAAGTCTGCACGGAAACTTTGTCCCCTCTGGGGTTCTCTCTGGCCTCGAGCCGCCGAGCTCACTCATCCAGTCAAATCTGTGGAAACGAGTCAAATCTCACTGCCGGGGGATCGAGTGACGAGTCCAAAGTCATGTGAGGCCCGGCCGGAAAGAAGACAATCCTACATCTCCCTCGCCTCGTGGGGATTTAGAAAGAAAGAAAAGAGGCACTATGGCGCAGAAAGAAGGCTCTCAGTCCAACGACTCGTTGATGGTTTGCTGAGGAACAAGCTGAGACTTCACTCAGCGAGGCTCTCGGCCCTTCAGAAGGGCGAGATTAACATCTTAAAAGCACCTCAAATGAAGAGATCCTTTAAAAAAATACGCGTGGCACTGAGCCTGCACTCCAGAGGAAATGATGATAATCCATTGATTGCCGAGTCTCTACAGTGTCAGTGTGCATTGGATGCCCTGACTCAGCATTAGTAGCGTCATTAATGCTGCGATGCAGGCGAATCAGCAGGTTTACGAAAGATTCATCTTGATGTCAATTCACTCCACCGTGGTTCAGAATCCAATGAGTCTGAAGTCACTTCACCTGGAGGAAATGAGCTGCGACGACAGCCGTGATATTCACGCGTGAACGCTAAAGAAAACAGATGCTTAAATGCTAGATTACAGAAACGTTTCAGATTGTCAAAACAGGACTTTATCCACACAGAAAGGAAAAAAAGAAAAAAGAAAATCCTAATGAGAAACTAGTTGATCAATCGCTGAACCGACTCTTAGTGACTCATGACAGCATAACAGGCTCACAATACTTCTCCAGAATCTCCATAGAGCCACTTTCGGATGTGTTGGGTGAAAGTGTCCCGTCAATATCGTGTCCGGTTTGCATGAAGCCCGTGTTCCACATACCGCTTTTTAATGCTTGCTTCTTCCTATTTTAGGTACGAGAACATATTTGATACTGCAGTGACCAAAGGCTTCATCTCATATTGCAAAGTGTTTTCGTAAACAACCCTGCAGCACAAACGAAAGCCTCCGATACCATGCCATTATTGTTTTCACTTTTTTTTTTAAACACCATACATTACGTACTACACGTCTCAGAAACAAGTTTCTGACGTGCTGCTGATTTATCGAGCATATATTTAGTATTGCAATTCAAGTTTGCGCCACAAAGTGGTGCACCGAGTCAGCTCATGCTGCATACCTCACACAAGTGTCTCCCCTACCAAAACTGTTTAGCCTTTTCAAATGTGTGCAAGGCGCCAACGTGTTGGGCAACGTCTCCAATTGCATCAAACTCTGGATATCTGTGATATCACAAACGACGATCTTTGACAGGCCCATGAAGGACGTCATAGAGCGACCGAACACTGACACCCACGAGACAAAAGTGGCACAACTTGAAATGTACATGGTGCTTCTTTAAAGCAAAAGAAGACTGAAATTATTGCCAATCCAATTTAATTTCAATGGACAATGTGGCCGTCGTTATGCTGTCAACGGGTCTGCAGGGAAGTCACAAAGGGAAGGAAAAGAAAGAAAGACAAAACTTAGAGAAACATCCAGCGTTCTTTTTCTGTCGTGTAGTGAACAGCATTAACAGTATTTCAAGATGTGATGGGATTTTCTGTTAATTTACATATACATGTAAATAATTCCATTTTCCTTATCCAAATCATTTTCATGTACATACAAAACCACTACGTAAAAAACAACTACATGCCGTCGCACAAACTAATCCAGGCTTAAAACACAAGTTATCTTTTAAAAAAAATTATGTACATTTTCCAAATGCCAACCCCCCCCCCCCCCCCCTTTTTTTTTAATCAGTGTTTTTATAGGTCAATAAGCACCGACCCGCCATTTCTATAAACCCCAGATATGCGCTTTATACACACACACACACACACACAAAGTGCACAAATTGCTCACACTGGAACATTCAGACACACAAAATGTCTCTTTGGCAGGTGTGAAGCTGTGGCACCTCGCAGTGTGTGTGTGTGTGTGTGTGTGTGTGTGTGTGTGTGTGTGTGTGTGTGTAGTTATACATTATCAAGAGAAACAAAAACACACGCACACGCAGAAAAATAACACCATCTAACAGCATAAAAAATAGCTTCCAATGATTGATATAGTGATATATCTCCTAGGCATTTGTCGAATATATATATGTATATATATATATATATATATTTATTTATATACCAAAACATACTGTATAAGAGTCGGCCACACATATGCCCTTGATTGTGTCTGTGTGTACATTGACATCACATTCAAATGTGTGATGTGAAACTATCAGAAGGCATCAATAAATAGTGTGTGTGTGAGTGTGTGTGTGTGTGTGTGTGTGTGTGTGTGTGTGTGTGTGTGTGTGTGTGTGTGTGTGTGTGTGTGTGTGTGTGTGTGTGTGTGTGTGTGTGTGTGTGTGTGTGTGTGTGTCCCTGGGTCTGTCTTAAACAGCTCCAGCCGTCTGTCAGTCGCTCTTGGAGCTCTGTGCGGCGTCGAGGTGGACCACCTGGAGCTCCGTCAGGTTACTGCTGCTGCCGCTCGACTGCTGGCCAATCACCATCTGGAAAGAAGCAACGCAGCGGTGTCAGGAGGCGGCCCATCGCGAGTCATCACGTCACACAGCCCCCCACCACAGATGGAGATGCTGCCACACGGCATGCTGCCTGTCGTGAAGGACCGTGAAGCTGCAACAGCTGCTGGCGCTTTCTCTGTGACGCAGGTTATCGGCCCTCGTGAAACGACGTGTACGACGCTAACGGAGGCGCTCCATCGCAATACAACCATCTGGTTTCACTTCTTCTTTATGCAACTGAACGGTGGTGTGGATGTCCATGCACAGCTACAGTGGCGCTGGTTCAAGTCGACTGCATGTGTGTGTTCTTGTGTCAAATGAACACGATGCTGGCCGAGCCCCCCCCCCACACTCAAACAGAAATGCAACAGGTGAGGAAAACTGGTGTGTCCTCCGAGTGCCGGTGCTCTGGTTAGGATGCATTAGTGCAGTCAACGTGGCATGCTGGTTGCAGAGGGAATATGAGAGTTTCACTTGTAAAATGCAGATCTTGCCGTACTGGGTGTAGCTGCACTGCAGAGACGGGAATCTGCACCGTGCCGGGAGGTGCCGTGAGGAACACCTGAGAGACGGCGCCTGGAAAACACACGCCAGCCCGTTTAGACATTGACGAGTTGCGGCGCTTCCTCTCCGCGGCGCGTCCTCCTGCATCTTACCCGTGTCTTGTGCTTGTGCGTGCGACACCTGCATGGCCGACGTGCCCTGGGAGAAGGCGTTGAGCACGGCCAGGCTCCCGTCTGACAGCGCCGGCGTGGAGGCGTACATGACGGTGTGGGGGCTGGGGTACATCATGTGACCCGCCACAGACGTTGGCATTGACGAAGTGACAATGGTTGCCGGGAGACTTACTGTTGCTGGAAGGAAGGGAGGGAGGGAGGAGAAGGTAAGTCACACAGAGGGCAAGAGGTGAGTGCACGTGTTGGCCAGCAGGTGGCACTTTATGTCTAAACTGAGTGAGTTATTGTTTCCTCTTGGACATAAATGACACCACACAGGAGAAAAAATAAATAAACTGCACCAACAGTTAAAAAAACAAAACAAAACAGGACATGATCACTACAATCAATCAGGAGTGTCTAGTTGCTTTCAGATCATTGAAATGGAACCTTTCTTCAGTGCATCATATTAGTCCCCACCGATCGCCTGGAACAAACAAAATATCCTCAACACTCTGTCCACACGTCACGTTGGGTCTAAGTTTTGTGCTCACAGGAGGTTACAGTTCCTTAGAGCAGTGGATACCAATATGGGATCCTCCTTGGGGGGGCGCTAGAGATCAGAAAGGAGAGTCCAATCATTGTCCTGCTTTGGGGTTGTTGAAATTAAATTTGGCCAGAATCGACCTCCTGCTATAAAAGGTATGATCTTGTGTTTGTGTGATCTGATCACAAAAAGAAAATTTTCTTGTCGGTCGCAAACATTTGATTCCATTTCATTTCGTACCATGACACCATTCCTGTTGGGCTCCTTTCCTTTACGGGGCTGGACGGCGCACACCTGTGAACGTTTAGCTGCTCTCCTCGTTCTCATCCGCACACAGCGAACTTCATACCGTGTCCAACGTTTATTAGATTCATGTCATATATTGTACCTCGATGAGAACTGATAAAATTGTTCAAAATCGCTCAGTGTGCAGGCGGGTATTAGAGACAATCTGCGGGGCAATGTTGGGATGGCAGGAATCTGAATTTTGAAATAACAGTGTGTTTTCGTGCCATGTTTATCCTATTCCAATTGTCTCCCTCCACCATCTGTTGCCTCACTGCTTCACATGGAGCTGGTTCGCTGGTGAAATCCACAAACTGGGTGGGTGTTGAAAGGCATAACAGTGTGACCTACCGGTGGAGTTGGAGGAGGTGTGGGAGATCTCAGGGCTGCTGTCACTGTTGGAGGCGGACTGAGCGTTGGGATGGACCTGGATAGCCTGGAGCTGCTGGGGAACTCCAGCACCTGGAGACACACACACACGGCATGAAGACACAATGAGGAGTTTCAAACACTCTCCCGGGGGACTGCAGCAGCTGCAGTAGTCATGTGGCGTTTGGGTCGGGACGCAGTGTGGTTGCAGTGGTGACAGGGTGAGCGTAATTCAGCACCGCGAGCTGAGAGAGAGAGAGACGGCGTCGTCCTATGAGGAGCATTCAGTGCAAGTGCATGATGGTTAGTCACCACAGAAAAGGGAGCAGGAGCGGCAGCAGCTTCATTATCAAGATGGCGGTTAGTGACGGCAGGCGGCGTGCGGCATGC
The DNA here is from genome assembly GCF_963422515.1 of Blennius ocellaris. Lineage (NCBI taxonomy): Eukaryota > Metazoa > Chordata > Actinopteri > Blenniiformes > Blenniidae > Blennius > Blennius ocellaris. Next base: position 9,978,703 of record NC_137662.1, read on the forward strand.
AGAGCAGGTCACCTGTGAGGGAGACAGCAGCAGGGAAGCGGAAGACAGCCTGCTGTCCCTGCTGTGGCTGCGGGGCGGCGGCCAGGGCCTGACCATGCTGCCCCTGGAGGGCCAGGGAGTGCTGCTGCAGCTGGCTCAGAGGAATGGTGGGGGTGCCAGGGGGGAGAGGAGTGCCTGCTGCAGGGTACACACGCGAACACACGCATACACACACACACACACACAGGGATCAGTCTAAATCTGAAAGGACAGCACAGTTTGAAAAGGCACTCATGAGCCAGGAGTCTATCATCCCACCAGTCCACCTTCACCTGAAGTTACTTCAGCAAGTGTCTCCATGAGCATTTTTTTCCCCCTATCCCTTCAAATCAAACATCTCCATAAAAACCTTCACATGAAAAGATTGAACCGCAACGAAAAGACGTTTTACTTTTCAGGAATTGAGGAAAAAAAAAAAAAAACTTAGATTGAGTCTGTAATATTATTATTGCAAAGCTTCCTTGATTTTTTTACGGGCTGACCGTGCCGTGCAAACACCCAAATAGAACAGAATATTACATAATAGTCATTTGTTATCAGTGAAGAAACAATGAGATACTGTTTGGCAGCTCTTGTCAGCTGGCAGAGCAAAGTAACCAAATAAAAATGACACATCAATACAAAATGTAGCAAAGGAACAAATGAATAGTGGAAACTAGCAGATTGAGGGGTTTTTGTGAGGACGGGGGGAGGGGGGGGGAGGCTCCGGCTGCCTGGGAAGGTAAAGTTGTCTCACATTGTCCCGGGGCTGCAGACAGCAGCGGCGCTTGTATCTGAACGGGTTCGGGTGGAAGTTTAGTCACTTCTTTTGTCAAATGTAAAAACAATCAAATCTCATCTAAATCTTTTCTGAACAACCAGCAGATACTCCGATACTTTTGTCTTTGAACATAACTCTGGAGGGACACCCTCAACATTTGCTGGTGTGTTCTGGTGACAGTTGCTGGGGGGTGGGGTGGTGGTGGTGGGGGTTCAAGCTGTCAAGCAGAGAGGTTTCAGTGAGGGAGGGTGTGTTGATCCACCTGCCACTGCTGCAATGTGCCAGACAGGTGGCGAAGAGGAAAGAGATAGAGCGGGGCGAGCGAGGGAGGGACAGAAAGAGAAGTGTGAGAAGGTTGAAGAAAGAGGAGCGGGATCGTGGCTGGCTGTCCTTCACCCGTCAGTCAAAGTGACACTCTGGACCCATTAGTGGGCATCATGTGTCCCGTCCTCTCAAGAGTACAGTGAAGACAACCTGCACACTGCGACGCCTCGCACTTAACGGTAGCGAGGAAAACGCTGCTGAGGCGGCAGGTCTGTTCAACTTTACGACGCCATCTTTTGTGATGAAACAAAAAGTGTCCTGGTGCAGCTTGTCTGAGTCAGCAGGTCAATGTCTAACAGCCTGGAGATTTTGTTCACGTCAGTGTCGTCATTTTGGTGAGACCCTGCAGCTCCATCAGGTGTATGGCGGGGGAAATATGTGTGCGTTTTACGGCTCTGCCTCATATATTTCGATGTTCGGCTCCGTTATCGGGTTTCATTGAAATTTGGATGAATTATGTTCATGAAAATTACAACCCAGTGTTCCTGAAAAACGAATGTACCTCCATTTTCCATCTCCTTTCCCACATCCCCCCCCCCCCCCAATAATAACTGCATAATGAAAAATCACTTGGAAAGCTGTTCTAAAAACACTCTGGGGATCCCAAAACAAAACCTGCTGGCCCAGACCCTGGCTGACTCATTGAGGGACGGATCCCTCGTGCGTCTGTGAAGTTCCCCCTTAATGAAAGGTCATGTCGAGTTCAGGACGGGTCTGTCACGAGGCTCTGACTCCACCAAGTACTCCTCCATTATAAATTCAGCAAAGCCACCCATCCTGTATTGAATATTCATGGATAATTATTGGCCTTGTTCATCAGCCCTCAATGCCAGCTCCATTGTGCCCCCCTCACCTAATTATACCTGTCCCCAAGTGACAATCAAAGACAGGGCCGGTTGCCAACAGACTCCCCCCCCCCCCTGGATACAGGGGGCTTTGTAAAAATGCAAGGACGCCGAGTGTCGGTGACGGGGCGGTGAAGAGCTGTTGTGTGATGTAAACAGCTCGGGGAGAAGAGGCACGACGGCAGCGAGACGATGGCCGGGGTCACGGCGCCGCGCCATTCAAATTCTAATCAGCTAATAAGCTCAATGGAGCAGCGACGGCGTCGGAGCACAAAGACTGGCAGGAGAGTCACTTCAACTCCAAAAGATGAGGTCAAGACAAACTCGAATGATTACAAATGTTGAGTTGTTGGACACGAGGTACCTACCGGGCATGAAAGTGAAGCCACTGGGAAGCTGCATGACACCCGTCGAGGCGCCGGCCGTCTTCAGGACCGTCCCGTTGGCGCTGACGTTGCTGTTGGCCGAGACGGGGGCCAGGTAGTTGGTGATGGGGAACGAGGGGCCGCTGCTCACCTGCATGGTGGTGGAAGTGGTGGGCACTGTGGACTGGGAGCTGCTGGTGGAGCCCGGGAGGCTGGCAACTGTGAAGGTGGGCTTCAGCGTGTCCTGTGGAAGAAAACAAAGTCTGTGAGGGGGGGGGGGGCAGGAGCAGAGGGTTGGGTGGAGAAAATGTAGGGTCACAATTTACAAGTTCTTTACTCAAGGAAGAGTAAAAAGGTGACAGCTGTTTGCTGGTTCAAATCCCTATACCACTGTAGGTCGCCAAGCAAGACTCTCAGGAAGGACATCTGTGTAAAACCATGAGCCACGATGATCACATAATTCGATGTCGCATCCAGGAAGGGAAGAAACCACACCACCATCATTCAAGTAGTTAAAATCTCTCACTTTTAAGTATACTCATGGTTTAAAAAAAAAAAAAGTGTTGCTTTTGACATTTAGACTTTCTCTGAAGATGGATGCCATTTTCTGGTAGATAAAGATTTTCGTTTTCAGAAATGAGCAGATAGATATTGATAGACAATGTTCCCAGACCAATTCGTGTCCTGGGGGCTCATTTTTAAAACATTGCGTAGGAGCCTTACTACATGTATGGCGCATGTCAAAATATTATTTATTTTATAAAACCATGCATACACACACACCTGCACTCACTTTTCCCATTATAAGACCACAGTCCACCTGGAAGGTTGCACAGTTCATATCCTGCGCTCAACGCGCCCACATTCTACCATGAATGGTCAATGCAAAGTGCCTCATGAATATTTTTGCATATAAATACGCCTTCCGATTGATGACATTTTGCACTAAATCGAAGCAGAGAAGAAAAGAAAAAGGAATTTCAGAGAGAGCAAAATGGAGGTGGGGGCCAGGAAAACAATATTATTTGGTGGCATCACTAACGTCGGAGAGGGAAAGAGACACAGATTTGTTGGAGACCACAGCAGAGACCTGTAAAGTACAGATCTATATTGCATTCAGTAGAAGATGAACATGTGACATATGAACATAGCGCTGCAAATTCAATAGTGGGCCTAATGGTTCACTGAAGGAACATCTATAACACTGCAGCCTTCAGTGTTTATGATTACATGGATCTATATTCTGATGTGCAATGCCATTAAATGTATGAATCTAGATTCAATTCACCACCTCAATATCTGCGCTACCAGTTTCCTCCGTCTCGAAAATCATTTTAGTAATGTGCATGTGTGCGTATCAAAGTTGACGTACATTCTCCCGCCAGGTTTATCGTTATAAATCACAACTTTTGTATGGGAAATGTCGTGCCCATCTTCCAGGCCCCTGTTCAGTAAATTTGAAGCCAATAAGTTATTCATGTTATTCACAGATATTCATGTTTATATATCAGGGATAAAATGACAAGTTTGGCAGATAATCCAAATAACGCTTTACGGTCCTAGGACCAAGTTATTTCTCACCTCTGGTGACAAATATTACACCTTAGCATGGATCAAACGCTGAAAAACACGTGAGCCTACAATTCCCAGAATGCAACACAAGCGAGTTGCTTATTAGACTGCTGCTGGTGTTGTTCCAATCCGTTTCACCACACGTTTGACAAAAGAGTTCAGATTTCATCTAAAGCAAGAAAACAAACCAGCAAACACCCACAGTGAAATCAGCTTTGCTCATTTAAGGTGCCTGAATTCAAACCAGACAACTCGTCTTACCGCGCTAACAAACACCAAATCCTGCCACAGCTAAAACTAACACCGGATTCACAAGACGACACCTCAAACAACACCATTAATGGGGCTCTACCTCTTTGTGCTGCGAAACGCAGGCAAGGTGGGAGGGGAAGCCTTTAATTCTTGCTGTATTTCAGGGATCAATGGATGGCTGACAGAGACCAGAGGGGGGTTTTAATAGTCGCAGGGCAAACGACATAAACAAGGTGGAGAAACAGGCAGGGACCCCTCTAATTGTGTCCATATGTAAAATACAAAGTGGAGCAGGGAGAGTTTCCCACAACATCCCCCTCGCTCAAGTGAAAGCAGCGCAATAAACCGACTTTCCAATAAAACCACAATAAATAAAGACTCAAAACTAATAGGACATAATGAAGCTTGCTAAACTATTCTACTACAGTAAGATGGAAACATATACGAGCATGACCATGCGTCCTCACCGAGTCAGCTGTATTAGCGCAATTTAAAATGAAGCCACTCCTCAATGCCACTCCACTGAAAAGGAACAAAAACACTGTTTATCCAAGTCATGTTATTTTGTGGAGTTACTATGACAACTGGCAGACCATGTACCGCGACATCTCTGCAAAGGAAAAAGAGACATCAGAAATGGGGGAGAGAGAAAGACAGAGAGAGAGAGAGAGAGAGAGAGAGAGACAAACTTTGGATCAAAGGTGGAGAGATGTAGCAACGCACTGCATGCTGATGTGGTCAGCCATTGAACGTGATGTGTCGGCGAGTGGGCTGCACGATGAGCGCCGGGTGGGCGTCGGGCCCACACTGTGCCCACCGTGTCATATTCAACGCTCCATCACACGATACTAATGATCCCTAATACAACGGGAGGCGGGCTTCATGGCGGAGGTTTATCACGGTGCTGCGTTATTCCGACGCTTTGATTCTAGATGAATGAACATGGATACAAAGACACGTCAGAGAGGGAAACGGAGCTTCAAGGGACAAAATCAGAAATGCAGCTGTTTTACCACACTTGGCCTCACAATATGGACCATCACCACAGCCTAGTTTCTTATCCATACAGGCATTGTGGATGAACCAACGTGGATCTACTGTTGCCACCAAATTCCCACCTTGTATTGAGGAGAAGTACCCCAATTTTCTCCAGCTAATCCTTCATATACTTTATTAGTTGTTTGATGGTAACCGTAAATATAAATATAATTGAGGCATATTCACATTTGATTTAATTTCCCATATTGCTTCGAGAACAACAACTTCTCTGCAGTACCCAACCAAATTGATCAATAAAATTCTAACTCTTCTTCTCTATATATCTGAATATTATCCAGGTAATGGACAGAATTGAAGTTGGCAAAAATTACACTGTAAAAAGAAGATGTCCAATCAATTTATTTAATTGGGAGATTTAGTGTTAAGATTTTCTAAAACAATGTACGGACCTCATTTATAAGACTTGTGTACGCACAAAACAGGGCCTGAAAGATGTGTACACCACTTTCCACGCAAACATTGTTATTTGTAATAATAAACTCAGCGGGACCATCATCATCATGCCACTGTCCTCTCTGCCTCCACCTTCAGATCAGACACTTCTCCACCTCTGCAATCACAGGTCTTCCGTGGCTCTCACATTATTTACTGTGGCGACGACGTGCTGCCAATCACTTGTTTTTCTTTCATGAGTGATGCCACTGCTGTGACCACCAAATAATATAATTTCCGTGGCCTCTACCTCTATTTCGTTCTCCGTGAGATTTCATTTCATTTTCACCTTCTCTGCATTTATTACGGGGGAAAATGCCATCAATCAGCAGGCTTATTCAGATATCAAAATATTCATGAGGTACTTTGCATTGACCATTCATGGTAGAATGTGGTGGTGTTGGGGGTGGTGTTGGGGGTGGTGTTGGGGGTGGTGTTGGGGGTGGGGTTTTAACTGCACAACCTTCAAGGTGGACTGTGATCTATAAAAGGGAAAGGTATGTGTGCACACATGGTTTTATAAAGTACATTTTTATTATTTGACGTGTGCCGTTTTTAGGTTTTTGGCACACAAAGACTTTGTTTGGATCCTACACAGTGTTTTTTTTCTATAGATGCTGCAGACCTCAAAATGAACTGCAAAGTGTCATTTTAAACTATTTTTGTAGGAGTATTAAGATGTATGGAGTTTTAACATTGTGTCAATGTGCAAAGATTACACTGTAGCTCCGTGGGACTTGCATTCAACAGTGACAGGAAATGCGGGGGGCGACATGCAGTTGGGGGTCCTCTTGAGCACAGATTTGAGCTCAGGGCATGTGCAGCCATGTGACACACACTGAGCACTGGTGGTTCACTAGGGATCGCCTTTCCTGCCATTCATCTTATTATTTCCCTTCAGGCCATGAAGTGAAGTAAAGTTGAATGAAAATGCATCAAAGAAGTACTCATGTTGAGCACTTCGTAAGGAGAATTACAAAGTTTTGTTGTCACATGGTTGAATTTGAGGCGAATATGTCAAGTCGAGTCGGTTATTTTCTTCAAGCATCTAAATATGCTTTTTGGCTAAAAAAAAAAAAAAAAACATTTCAGATCAGGTATTTTTCACTCACTTAAAAAGCAAGTCTATGTTTCTAGTTGACATATTAATTATTTGGTGATCGACTCTTCAATGTCATTTAATGCTCGACTCTATTGGAAGTTTGCATACGTATCAGAGACCCAACGCCCCTCAGAGCAATACAAAAGAGACACGTCAAAAGTACAAGGTGAGTGTCCGAAAGCACGACCACGATTCACATTCACACCAGACAAGCTCACTCTTAGTGAGCAAGTACATGAGTGCACGAGAAACACAAGGAAGCGATGGTAATAGAGAGAGTATACAGACACAGGCGAGGCCAACTTCTGTCTTTGTAAAGCACTGTTGGTTTTTATACGTGACCAATTACATGGGTGAGAGGTGGACCATCTAATGTGGACTCTGCTGATAAGGCCTTACGGCCCCACACCACCTGACAAACACGGAAGTGGAGCTACTGTAAGGACAGGCTCACCTGCTGCCGCGGCACTGCATGCCTACGCACTTGTCAACCGTTGTAAGGGCCATTTGTTTCACAAGTGGTTTTTTTTTTTTTTTTCAGGATAAAAACCTCAGCGGCCAAGTAAAAGAAAAAGAGTACTAAAGCGAAGTCGCCTGGACTGCACCAGGCACGTATGGAGGAGCAGGTGCCGTCTCATACAAGGTGCTGGCCCGGATCACAAGAAACCCCAAAGTGCCTCCGTGACAGAGCAGTTTGTGAGCTGGGGGAGCTCGAGGCAGGCCGTTGCCGAGGGGCTCCGACAGTCCAAAGTCCTTCACCGCTTTAGTTAAACAGCAGCTGGAAAGCCTGAGGGGGAGGGCCTCGCATGACACTCACAGTTGTCCTGCCCTTTTAACCCAAAAAAGAAAGCTGAATAAATTCGCTACAATGCGATTTGCTGCAGCGCCGCCAGACCGACCGCTCGTCTCAGAGTGACCGCTCACAGAGCGAGATGTGGTTGTCACCGCGGCTTCAGGACAATTAATGTTCACTAAAACTCATCAAGAAGATTACATGAGCCACTCGAGGAACACAAATTGAAAATGTGGAGTATTTTAAGAAAAGCCAATGATTGTTTGACCCGTGACAGCAGTGCAGCATATTCTGAGCCAAGTGCTTGCGGAGCAGAGTCAGACCGGTGTGAGGTTCGGGACAGAGGGACAGGAGAGGGGCCAACAGTACAAACAGCTGAGGGCACAGACAGCTGGGGGGAAACCTGAGCACCTCTGATGAGGAATTAACCCTTTCCAGTGGGCCCATGTGCAAAGGCAGCCGCCAACTGACACCGAGCGGTTCCCGGCACCGAGGACTGCACAAGACGTCTCGTTTTCTGTGGCAGGCCGAGATGTTAAATGTTGATCTCTGGTTGCCGGTGCCGTCCCCGTTTGTCCATGTCGTACTGTCCTCATCGGTGCATTTCTATATTACACTGGCGAGCGGAGACATGAACGTCGGCTCAAGAGATCCTGCAGGATTGCCTCTCGGGAGGCACAACAGTGTGTGGTCGTGTTGGTTTTCAACCTGTGTGGTAACCAGTCGGCAGCTATCTCGGTGACCTACTGCTTTGTTTGACCAGTTCCATGTGTCTCCCGTTTGAGCTGGTGGGAGTCTATAAACGGTGCCGGCTTTCATTCCAGAGTCACAGCAGTGCATAGTAAACATAGGCCACGGGGCTGTAATGCATTCTTTCATCGCAGAAGTGAGATAAAGCCAAAATCTCTGTGCCATCCCTTCCTCCTTAAGTCCTGTCCTTCACCTGCTTCTGTTCGCATGCTTTTACGGATTTATTAGAATCTGTATGTGAAAATGGAGACCAGCTCCTGTCAGTCCTCTACAAACATACTGGAGCTTACAACCAGTCTTTAATGTAAAAAAAAAAAGCACTTAAAACTAAGAAAATAATTACTACTATATTAGATGCAAGTCAAGTCCACAATGATGTGATGCATTTACTGACTTAATAGTCACAAATATTTTGTATGTGTGAATATTTTTTTGGGCCTTGCACAAGACGGATCTATTCATTGGGTACAGTGTAGGTGGAAAATACTGATTTAGTGAATATTGGTGGAATTTAAATTGGATAAAGTTGCATGAGGCATTGTGAAGGACACTGCTGGTGAATATCACAGTACTTAGTTCAGCTCAGTAGTTCCTAGCCTTTTCTCCTGGGGGAACACAACATTACCTAGATGAAGCCCCCCCCCCGCCCCCCCCCCCCCCTGTACGGTGGTCTCTGGAGGATAGAATCCCAGGAGTGTGAGAGGATGTGGGCCCCCTCTCGTCCTGGTTTATGGTCTCCCACTTCCTGACCTCGATGGCCTCCTTTATCCACCGTTTGAGCTGGTTTTCCTCCGATGTAATGACCCTTCCCTTATTCCAGTTCATGATATGGTTGTTTCTGTGGCAGTGGTCGGTAATGGCCGATTTGGCATTTTCTTGTTCTTTTTCATCTTGTGAGTCAACCTGCCGTTTCTTTTTCACATTCCGTTTGATGTTCTTTCTTTCTTATAGTAAAAGATCCGCCCCTTTCGCCAATGTACTTTTTGTTATATGATTTACATGGGATTTCCTATATTAGGTTGCGTTTGTTCTCCGGGTCCGTTTTGTCTTTAGCGTGTACAAGCAACTGTAGGAGTTTTGTGTGTGGTTTCACTGATGTACTCATGATGTGTTTTTTCATTGTACATTGTGTGGGTTCCGCTATCCCTCGGAGGTACGGGATGGTGATCTTGTTTATGCTCTTATCTGGTTTTTCTGTCTGTTTTGTTTTCCTTTTTTTATTCTCGACTTGTTGTTCTCCTGTGTTTATCGCCCATTGGGGTATTGACACTGTGTGAGATACATTCTTGATGCGTTTTTCCTCCTCTTTTTTTGTCTATGTCATCTGTTATGATGGCAGCCCGTTCATAAAGTGTTCTGATTACAGAAAGTTGGTGTGCTGTGGGGTATTCCGATGTCCAGAGGAGGTACTGGTCCATGTGTGTCGGTTTCCCATAAACTGATTTTTATACTGCTGTCCTGTCTGTGGTGAATGTTCATGTCCAGAAAGGAAAGGGTCCTGCTAGTTTCATCCATGTTGTTCAGATGGTCTGTGAGCGCTTCAGTTAGTCCAGTTTTTTTTAATCATTTCCAGGATGTCATCTACACATCCTTTCCAGAGGGTGGGTCTGCAGAGTGCAGGTGCTATGTTGATGGCGTTGGTTTCCAGGTCCTCCATGAAGAAGTTGCTGATTATTGCAGATAATGGATCCCCCATTGCAAAACTTTTTTCCCAGTATATTTTACCTCTGAACTGAGAGTACGTGGATTTGGTAAAAAAAACAAACAAAACCTCACCGTGTGGGGATGCCTTCAACTGTAAGGTTTGTGCATTTATTTAAAGTCCTGTCATTTTTTAAGCATTCTTGTACAATAGGTACTGTGACATCAACAGGGGTTTCAGTGAATAGCGATATGACATCATGTGAAATGAGGATTTCATCCATTTTCTATTGTTGTAACATTGTTGAGATCTTGTTCCAGTTGTTTTGAGTTCTTACAGTGATGTTCTTTTGTGCCAAGGAGGGGTTTGATAATATCTACCAGATCTTTTGAGAGGTTGAAGGTGACAGATCCGATGCTGTCCACTATTGGTCGCAGTGGGGTGTCTTTTTAGTGTATTTTTGGGGTTCCATATATTTGTGGGGTGATAATGGCTGGTTGTAAGTTGTCTTATTTTGTTTGCTTCCAGAATGGGTTTTAAGTGTCTTTTTCTTTTGGTCCGAGGGATCTTTTCTCAGTATCTCATTTGTTCCGGTCCTCGAACATCGCTTCTATCAGTTTTCCATATTTGTCCGTGTCCATGATGACAGTTGTCCTTACTTTATCAGCAGATAAAGTAGTGATGGTTTTATCTTGTCTGAGGGCCTGTATTGCTTTTTTCTTATTTCTTAGTGATGTTGCCGTGGGTGATCTTTGCTGATTTTAATGTGCCTGCGACTGTGTTGCCAGGTTCTGCTTTGCGTCGTAGGTCCTGAATTTGTGACACGCGAGTTCGGTTTGTGAGGATGAATTAGGGGGCCCCACATCCTCCCACACACCTGGGATTCTATCCTCCAGAGACCACTGGACGGCAGGGGGACGTGGCCGACACGTCATCACACGCCAGCTGACACTGAGTAAGGCTGCAGATGTAACTGAAATATGTATAAATATTATAAGCAAGGTAAAAAAAATAAAAATACTTCCTGCATTCACCTGTCGTTAATAAAGAATCCATAACCTATGTATTTAGAACAACAAAATGTACACAATTGAACTACTCCATACAACCCTATTCAAAGTTATTGGACATATAAGTGGGTGCTTTAGTTGAGTCAAAAGTAAACAAAGTTATTATCAAATAGTAATTTCAGTCAAGTAACCCAAAGAAGGTGACCTCTTGAACTTGAAGCTTAATGGAAAAAAAGCAGGAACTGCAGGTGATAAGTGTATTTAATCAACTTTATTTGCACTCTTTTCCAAACAGTTATCTGCATCGCTTCATCAGCTTGACACTGAACTGCTGCTAAATACGCTGCTTGGAGATGCCAAGTCAAGGTGATTTTTAAATTACAAATTTTCACAAACTGTGCTTATGTTTACCTGTCAAGAAAGCTTTTCAACTAAAGCGCGCCAATTATAAGATGTTCACCGACGCTGACCCGTTAAGCAGAGTTTTGAGAAGGATTGGAGTCTGTGGTGCATTGGCATTTAGCATTTTTATTTGTTTTGTAACACTTGCGTCCAAACCAGATAGATACTCTCATGACATCTCAGCATACACAACAGAGGGAGGAGGAGGAGAAGAAATCACGTTTGTGACATCGCCAGCAAGACAATCAAACCGCGAAGTAAACAAAGGTCAAATCATGTTCCTGCAAATACAAACCTCCTCCTCCCCACTGATGAACAGAAGCTCCCTCGTCTCGGCATCTCGGCAACATTTGCAGAATTTTGAGCTCCTCACTGCTCGATAGTGTGATTCTATTGATGCTTCTGTTCTGTGTGCATTTATATAAACATTTATATTTACCGTGTCTGCTCTGTTCACACAGCTGCCAAGTGTCAAGTAAGCACAATTACTGGGTCGCTCTGGAGTCAACATGGGGGGGCTACAACAAGTGGGTTTACCCGGTTGACATCTCAGGACAAACCAGGTCTTTATCCCCCAAAAGGTTCTGTTAACATTTTAAGGTGCCACTGTTCATTTTAGGTGTGCCAAAGCATTTTACTGGCTCCAGGACAACAGAATAATTTACACATTACAACAGGTGGGTTGATCATTTCAACCCAGTCTCCCAAAGTAACATTATTTTTTAGTTTTGTTTTTTTTTTCAATTCGATTCATAACTACCTTTATGACTGCAACACACTTTGGGAAAAAATAACAACTAACCAGAGCTTGACCTGAGGAAAGACTCCACTTAGTATAATGAGGAACCAGAAAGCATCAAATGAAGTAACAATTTATAGTTGCAGGGGTGGAGAGCCGAGTCCGCTGGAATAAGCAATGAATCCTCTGAGCTACTGAGCGCACCCTCCACAACTTGCCATGTAATCCATTTTACTGGACGGGGACATTATTTCACTCCACGACTCAGAGGCCCCCCAAGTATTCTACACTTTGGCCTTCCTATAAGCAACTGTAAACATGTGGGAAATCCCAATATAAATGGGATCACTGGACAGAATTCAATAAGTTCTATCCACAAGAGACCATGGCCAAGGCACTTCACTGTACTTTGTTTATCGTTTTCCCCAATGAGCTGCTGAAAAAGAAAAGAAGCCTCTATATAGGGTAAAAATATAAAAACCTTTGTTTACCTCCCAACACCCAGACAACAGATAAGAAGCCCGTCTTAAAAAGGAGACGGAAATGAGAGAATAATTAAAAAGAGAAGGACACAAATGATTCCCTATTCATGAGGGATTAATCACTCCAAATTGAAGGTGACAACTGGCAGGCCGGTCCAGTGCTGCTGGGAGAGCCCATTGTGCAGTTCACTGGTGGCTGGCCCTCATCTAATCTCCCATTTGCTGGCTCCCATCTCCAAGTCTGTCACCCTGCCAGCAACATGGAATTCGCAGCTCCATTTGGGACTGCTAAAAAAGGCAAGGCAGCCCAAGTGGAGGAGGCGCAGCCAATGGCGGCTGACCTGTCCAGTTGCTTGCTGTAAAATAAGGGGGTGGATGAGGGGGGTTGGGAGGCTGGGTGGGTGACATAACGTTGCTCCCCCCCCCCCCCCCTTCTAAACACTTCCAACACGTTTCGTACGCAGTTATAAATGAGCTACAGGTTGAGTGGTGGAGTTGTTCTAAACCTGCCGTGGGGATCTGGATGGCGGCCTCAGTCTGGACGCTTGCTGGTCGCTGTTGTTTTGAAGGCGGCGTTGGCAGAGCCAGAAGCGATCTGTGCTAATGAGCAGCGCGGTTAATAAAAATCTCCAGGATTACAACAGCGACGATCGTCAGCCAGAGCAGACGGGGTGATTGAGAGAGGGAGAGGAGGAGGGGAAAACCAGAGAAGACTGACACAGAGTCTTCAGCTCGAAGATAGACCCATGAGTAGCAGCCATGAGTTGTGGGATTTTCTCTCGCTCGTCCAAAAATAACCCGAAAAGCATAAAAACATCTGTACAGTCGGGCAAGTTTATTATTGGCCGCAAACAACTCGAAAACGTCTATGGAGATGCGGGAAGGGCAGAATGGGAAGCTCGTGCCTTGTAGTCCCCTACTTTCCAGAACGTTTTTCAGCAGCCCACAGGCTGTTTTACATGTACAAACAGAGCGGCAACACAAGAAAAGTTAGGATTTCTCACACATAACACAAGACGCACCCTTCAAGTCTCATCGTTGGCTCAAATAAAGAGACTCTCTAAGGGACAATAAGCCGATTCTGCTCTGCGTGACGTCTCGAGGAATGCGTCAACCACCAGTTTCCAGAGCAGCTGCCATGTTCAACCACAATGAAATTCAAGAGACAAAGATACATGGCAGACCAGCTGATGATGGATGGCTGCAGTCAGATGTAAACATGAAGTCGTGTTCGGAGAAAGGCAGGAAGTGTTGAAATTATTTTTTCTTCAAAGTCAACGTATACATAATGTCCCACTGGGACATGAGAATGACTCCGTCAGGATATTATACACAAAGCCCAACTAAAACATGGCTTTAATATCAATATGGTAAACAGATGAAAAGCAATAATCAACTCTGCTGTACCGGCACTTGACACGCAATATTAATAACGGAGCAGCTGGGAAATGCATTCGATTGCTTTCCTGCCTGGAAACATTAAGCTTGGCTGTGTTCAATGGTAACAAAATCTACTTACCCGTACCTCAAAGGATCCCCAACCAAATAGTGTCATTATTTTCTGACTGAGCGCCGCTAGCATAGTGCTATGAAGCGCTCACCTGCACCGGTGAACTGGTTCTTGTGACAAATAATGATGCCTCTGGTGACGCAACCAAATCACTTGACAGCTTTTCTTCTATCAGACATCGGGATCATGAACTTCGTGGCACAGATGACACTCATGATCTCTTGTAATGAGGTTGCACAAGTGAGCGCCCAGAAAATGTAAAATGTACATTTTATAAGATAATTTGTAATTGCTGCCGATAGAACAGAGCTCAGGATAAAAAGCGTGATGTCACTCATCTTCTACAATGATGCATTGTCCTTTTTTTATTAATGTAGTTACATGATTATTTACTTCTAGTGTCTAGGAAATTTCCTAGAAATAGTCTTTTTTCAGTCTCTCAGTTGGGAATTTCCATTCCAAGACCTTAGCTGAACTTAATAAAAAAAAAAGCTATACAAATAAGTTGACGCTTCGTCATACCTAACTGAATTTTGGCTTCACGTATTGCCTGTGTAAAATGACAACACTGTTGTTTCGACCCTCTTCATTTTATGTGTACAAATCATATCTACTTCACTTATCTTCGCAACTCGTTCTCTAAACTCTTCCCTCCAACCGGCCGTCACAAACCCCGTGTTGTTTAGACTAGCTCGGACCGCATGCACGACACACTGCTCTCGTGATGAATAGCGTTCAGATGCTGCAGAGGTTTGCGCGGCAAGTAAGCAACGAGGGCGATTCCTCAGAAATCGAAAGGCTCTGAATCAACCTGCCGTGCGTTAACCACGACAGTGTTGATATTGGCATAGATCACACACCGACAATTACTAGTGCTGCTGGGCTAGTGGAGCTCATGCGGCGCAGCGCGGGTGGAATCAGAGGTCACGTCGTCACCGCGAGACACCTAAATCGACCCTTGTGGTAAAATGGAACGGGATGAGAAGTATTGCTCCAATGTTCCCACTCTGCAAACTCATATCTACATCCATACCTCCCCTCCATATCAGAGAGGGGGGAGATGGGGGGGTCTGGTGCTGGGGGTGGGGGGGGGGGGGGGATCACAGGACTCCAAAGACAGCTGCAGCTTATAAGGAATGTGAGGGGCCTCAGCCAAGAGTGCAGGCAGGGAAACCATACCATATATGGCAACAGAGGCAGAATCTAATTTTTATCAATGAGCAGAACGGGCATGAGAGTGGCTTAACATGCAAAGGTTGATCTCTCATCCCTGACAAGTGTGTGGTGGGTTTTAGTTCGCACCCTGTAAAAACACCATGCGGGCAAACGGGCCTGGAAGTGTGCGTCTTCAAAGAGGTATGCTTAAGCTGTGCAAACAGCGCGCGGAATCTCGGCTTCCAGCACGTGATTGAACAAAAGGTGTGTGGACAGCCAAGCGTGTCTGGCTGTTGATACATGTATTGCTCAACCTCAAGCTTTCGGAGGACGCTCACAGTGCTGTGGCGAGAGGCAAAAGATCCAATGTGCAGCTTTTCGTCAGGGATGAACAAAGACCAACAGCGTAACTCAATCAGAGAACGTTTCACGTTTTCTCATGACTATTTTCAGCCATGATTATCAAACGGCTGGCAAGTATCTGTGTGCAAAATGTGTGATATTCGGATATATACCAAGCCAGCTCCATCAGATATAAACAGCAAAGTCCTGCGTATAGCAGGCAGTACGTTTCTCATCCTAACACAGCCCAGACCTGCAGTGATTTATCTTTTGCTGCATTACAAGGCTTTCCTGGATAAGAGGTCAGAAAGGTAAAGTGTAGATCATTCCCTTTGGTGCAGAAGCAGAATTCTCCATATCTCATCTCCTGTCAATCCACGGCACTTTGAAGGACTTCTGAAACTTTTTTTTTTTTTTTGGGGGGGGGGTCTAATTAAAAAATGGTTTGGTGCTCAGAAATCAAACCATGATGTTACACCAGAGGCCCCCCCGTGCAACAGGCAAAAGTTCACCACTGTGTTTACAATAAGACAAAGATTATTTTCCACAGCTGCTTGTAGGTTTGATTTATCGGTTCTCTTCCTCCAGTGCAGGCCTTTTCTGGAGAGATTTCCCACTGTACCCATTAATGACGCTCTATGGCGGTCTATTTGTTCTTTTTCAATTCGCACTGCAATGAATGTGTCCATTAGAGAGGAGATAGACAGTGAGTCACAAAGACTTGTGTGCAAGTATCTCCGTTGTTGATCTCTGGGGAGTCATACTGCAGGTACAATCAGTTCTAGACTTCTACAGCTTCCCGCTGAGTGCTTACCAAAGTAAAGCAACTCTTTATTCGGAACACTGCAGCCACCACACAAGAGTTTCCTCACCTTTGTGTCGCCCATGCTCTCTGACTCCGACACCTGGTAGGTGAGGTCCGTCTCTTCGAAGCCGGTGGCACTCATGCGCTGGTCTGTGGACGGGTCAGAGCGCGGCGGCGAGTCCGGGGAGTTCAGGCATGTCTGGATCAGGGCTTTGCCCGTTTCGCTGGTGATCATGGGCTGGAGTTTGCGGGTGGCGAATGTGTAGACGTGACCCGTCTCGCTGGCGACGAGCAGCAGGACCTGCGTTCCCGTCAGGGTGGAGAGTTCATAGGCCTGGCAGAGATGGAAAAACAAAACGTAAGCGTCTGACCGAGAAAGAACCGGGGCCGGGAGCCAGGAGAGAAATCAACATCAAAAAGAAAAAAGTTCACCAAATTAGGGCTTGGATTACCTTCACATCACGCACAAATTAATCTCAACAGGGGAGAGAATATAAGAAGATTTCAAACATGAATCTGTGGGAAAAAAAAAAAGCCAAGGAAGCGCAGGACTATAAATACTCCTGTAGAGAAGTCTGACGTATAGCACAAATGAAACCAAAATAACATGAGATAAGGCTCCCAGAATAGAGAGTGTGATATAGTTGAGAGACTGATTGCGGTGAAGGTCTGGTTTGTATTAGCATGGGGGGGCTAGTAGTAGCGCGGTTGTGATGGCGGACGACACCATGAATTGTTCCTAACGTGCAGAGGAAGCTGTGAGACGCGAGGCTTCATCACACCCTGCTGCCTTTTCACCCTTTAACCAGCCCTGGAGATGCTTGCGCTCAAACTCTCGGGGAACGGGGGAAAGACGCACAGCTTCGACTGTATTCAGCACACGCGCACAGAAACGGCACTCGGAGTGAACTCCTGAAGAACACTCTTTATCTAATGAGTCATCAGTTATGTGGAGGATGCTTCAGGTGCTGTGAAGACACAGTGCCATTACCATCACCTTGGCGAGCGCAGCCGAGCCGGAGCTTGCTGACAGATGAGCCATTGTGAGCTCGAGTGCGATGCTTTGGGACCATCAGAGCAAAGGCGAGGAGATGAATCAAATTCAAATTAAAGCCTTTTTATTGAGCAGTTACACAACCACACATTTGCCCAAGTCTACTTTCTCTTCTTTAACGGGTGCGTTCATTATATAGGCATTATCTTCACTATGTGCGTGTGCACTAGCTGAAACAGACAATATAATTGCCTTTTGTGTGTAATAACATGGTAACGCGGGAGATAAAGGCTAATGATGACTGCAGCGCCTACTTGTTTTACCTGAGCACTTCAAAGTTTTTCGGTGTGCGTAGTAACGACCTGCGCTAAAAGTAATCTCTTGTCTCAGCAAGTGCTAATGCAGACATACGCATGCACTGCACCGCTGCTGTCAATTCTCTCCCACTGCCATCTCCCTTGATGTGCTGCGATGCCAGCTACCGAGGCCCCAACAACAGAGTCTCATGTCTGGCCAACATCCAAGACAGAAAAAGGACTAATTTGTCAACTTAAGTGCGCTGTTTGGCAGCGCAAAATAGACCTACACAATGCTTTAATAAGTTTCCTTGCTCTGCTGATTTTCACATAAATATTTATGACTGCAGGGGGTGTGTGATTGCTGCTGGTGTTTTCTCCGACTCTAATTGGTTCCTTAGCCGCACAAAACTTCAGTCAATCCCATTTATCAAAACGGCAAAGAATAAGATGCAGTCACAGGCAGCTGCATGCATATGTGGCTGTGCAATTAAATTAAAAACAAGGCAGCCAGACTTGGGATCATATTGTTCAGCATTTGTACTGCTTATTGTCGGTCCACTGTAACCAGGCATAACCATGATGTGAGAAGCTTCTGCTGGATTGACTAAAGGCCTTCAGTCCTGAAGTGAAGGTCATCAAACAACTGTGGGCTGACGCATTAATACCGTACAACAGAAAAGCACAAATGTATAACCTCTGTTGAATATATGCGTTGGTTTAACTCCTGAGAATGAGCATCACATCAGATTCTTGTGATTTTCTGCATTATGGTTTTATATAAAGCTGGCCAAATAAATTCTAAAGGCTTTTTATTGTCAAGACAAAAGAACATGTGTGGTAAACGCGAGGCTGTCTGAAGTGCAGTCATGTTTCAGATATCAGATGGAAAGCTGGATGTAAGAAATCTCCACTCAATCAGATGAAGTTTTGTTATCAAAATGAGCTTATTTATTCCAGATTTTATCGTCAGAGGAGAATGGGTCATGACAAGGGTTGCAGGTCTTTTCTAGCAGACATTGACCTCGGCGGGTTAACAATGAATCACCGGGCAAGCAGAGAGACACAGACGATTTGGACTCGCCAATTAACCCAACAAGCATGTTTGGATTGTGGGAGGAAGCCATTGCTCTCAGGAGGATAGAACATGCACATTTTACAAAACCGCTTGGATTTTCTCTTTATGGAGGCCACAATTTCTACCCTCAGGATCACCAGCTCACGCCCTCAAAAGCATATACACGAATAATTAAATACACACGGTATAATTCAGCACCGAGAGGAACTCGCATAAGGAAAACATGTATACTTCAGACAGAGAAGCCCCGAGGCAAACGTACAAGATTACACAATGTTAAGTATGACGCCACCAGTCAATCAACATTTCTTATTTTATTCATTTAATGAGACTTGTTTACTCCATGAGATTATTAAACCAAAAAACAGGTGAATATTTTAAGGCTCAAACAGGGGTTATTTACACTGTAGAGGGTTGAGTTACGACGAGCTGAATAAAGCGTCTGAACAAGACCCAGCATGAAGAATATTTGCTTCATGTTTATCAGTTTGATGCACTGACGCATTAACTTGCTGTTGAAATTAAATGATACTTGAGACTCAGAAACCAAACACTGCTTTGACACTCTTCAGATTTATAATAATGCCAAAATGCCCAGTCTGCCAACTTTAAATATTAAATTCCAAACTGAGAAAATAGTATGATGTCATCATTAAAAGAAATGAAAATGCATTTTTTTTTAAACATGTAGAAGCTGGAGCCTTAATCAGAAATCAATTATGGATATGAACAGCTGTTAAATGAACTTTCAAGCGATCAATCAATGACTAATGTTTTCACAAAAACAAAAAGACATTGCAGTGAGGAAGTAACTAGTCACATTAATTAAACATTGGCTGCATTCCAGTCAGCTCATCAAGACCCTGAAGTCCCTCGAGATGCTGTCTCCTCATCAACACTTAGGACAAAAAAACATTATCTCACTCTGTGTACAAGTTCATATATATATACACGCACATATACGTGTGTGTAGAATGAAACAGGCTCAATAAACAGTCTTGAATCATCTACTTGTGCCTTTTCCTGGAGCATCTAAACAGAATAGGACAAGAGTGGATGTTATTTGTAACACCTGTGCTTCTCCTGCTGTGACAAGTCAGAAATGTCTGCTATAAACAGCCTGCTGACTGCAGTCACAGCCAGCAGAAGAAGTGGAAACATGCTGCTTTTCGGACCCCAATAAAAGGAACCACAAGTATCAAATGAGTAATCTTGCACCTCACACTGAGGTAATAATCTGTACCAGTCCAGTGTTTACAGGCGAAGCCATCCGCAGCAGATGTGTGAGGTGAACCAACAGGCCCGGGCTTCTGTGCTCGTTTCACCCTTCAACATGAAACTGGGTGCATCCCAGAAGCCAGTTTGAGACCAATCTACTATGAATCTTCCCACTCCACCCACCTGTCAATTTTCTGCGATGGCTGGCATAGTGTGGGCAACATTTTCAAAAAATCTCCATCCCCACAGTGTGTCATATAGTGTTCATGTTGCCAAGAGCCTACGTAAAGACACCTCAGTTTCCACGACAACAGTCAGATACGCAAAAAACAAAAATAAAAAACAAATTCAGCAAGAATACACAGAGCAGGCGCTCTGGGGACAACACAAAACTCTTGGATTACAAAAAACCAAACATATCTCACAAGTGTTTAAAGTCATAATGAGAAGTGGTCGCGTCCACGGCGCAATAATGCCTGTACTTATGGTCAATGGCTGATCTCATCTCCAAATAATCAACTCCAGAAGACATGATGCCAAACACCACTCAGCAATGCTTCATTATGGTAGTGATTGTGTGGGGAAGTTGTCAATTTCCAGAGAAATACTGCTCTGTGGTCAGCAGACAGTAATGGGGGCAATTAGGGCTGCCATACAGCATGCCCTGTCATCTTTAATGTTGACCGCTTGTGTGCCAGGCTCTGCTAACAAAACTGAAGCCAAGGCCAAGTGCAAGTGTGTGTGTCACAAGGTACAGTGCTTATAATGCATGTACAGACAGTCCCTCAGCTCCTGGCTTCTGTTTGAGTGCTCTTTGACCGTCCTCTGATGCGTGTCCCTGGGGGTTTAGTCAGCTGTTGGCACATACAGGCCGACTGCTGCTCACCAACACATGGCTACAGCCTGTAAGCAAAGCCCTGCTTTCACAGAGAGAGAGAGACAGAGAGAGAGACAGAGAGAGAGAGACAGAGAGAGAGACAGAGAGAGAGAGAGAGAGAGAGAGAGAGAGAGAGAGAGAGAGAGAGAGAACAGCCTGTGCACCCAGGGCCCGAGATAGGGAACTACTTGCAATAGTTGCAGGCCCTTCACTCGGGAGCAGAAAGGTGGAGGGTGTGTGCGCGCACATGAACGATTGTGACAGTTTATTGGAAACGTGCATGCAAGAGTGTCAGTGCGTGTGAGTGAGGCGGGTCAGAAATAGACCTGTCATTTGCCCAAAGCCTATTTAAAGCCGATAGCATGTCACGAATGCTGACTTCCCCACATCAACTGAGTCACTCTGTGCCACCCTGACTTGTCTTTTTCCTCCGTTTGTATTCATTAGCTTCAGGTCTAAACTGTGCAAACTCACTATTCACAACATTATTTTGCAGCTGCCCCCATGTTCCTCTTTAGCGAGGACCGTGTTGCTCGTCAGAACCACGAGTGGATGGATGCTGTGGTCCTCGGGCAAGGTGTTTGTACCTGGATGAGCTCCTCACTCACCTTCTTCATGATGCCAGTCTTCCTCTTGCTGAAAGTCGTGTACCGCCGCAGCTTGTTGTCAATAAACTCCATCTTTATCTTCACGCGTCCACGTGTCTTCTTCCCCGGCTTTGCCCCGGCGACCCCTCCGGGCACCATGCCGTACCCTCCGGGAGGAACCCCTACCTCCTGCCCCGCCACCGCCGCCTCCATCTCGCCTCTCTCCCGCTTCACCCCTCTCCTGCTGTCCCCGAGTGAACCCACCGGGTCGTCGTCGTCTCCGGAGTCAGAGTCGTTCTCCGAGCCGCTGCACAGCGGAGCGCACTCCCGCTCCGAGTCGAAGCGGGCTCCGTGAGGCAACACGACTCCCGCGTTCAGCCCCACCATGTTCCCCTGGACGGCGGTCTGCAGCGGGTTCACCCCGGAGCCGTTCCCCGGTCTCACGCCCCTCGGACCCCCCGGGCCATTAGCTCCCAGCATCCCGACGGCGTCTCTCTCCCCGGGTCGCCCCGAAGCGCCGGTGCAGTCGCTGTTCCCCGGTAGCGCTTGCCCTGCTCTGACGAGAACGGGACGGATCCCGCTGCCCACGATCCCCGCGCCGTGCCCGATGGTACCTCTGCCCGAAGCTGACCCGTTTCCAGATGGTGCCGATCCGACCTGGCTCTGTAACATTCTATTCACCGGAGCCGAGGGAGCTGCAGCGGGCTGTGCCGAGAGTGGCCGGGAGAACGCATACACGCCTGGGTCACAGAATGTAAACAAAGCAGGCCGGTCGCGGGTTTAGAGACTCCAGGAAATCACCGAAACAAACTTTGGAAAGTGATGCTGCCCCCAGGACCCTTCAACCCCGGTTCAGTTTGGTTCACCCTCCTCCTCTATTTCCAAAACTCCGAGCACTTTCTCAAAAAGGAAAACGCGAACAGCGCCCGCCATGTTGCTCCGCCGCGTGATATAGTCCACAACATGTGGCTTAAATAACACAAATATTACTCTTTTTCTTCAACATCTGTTTATGTTTTTTCAACGTCTGCCAAAACATCTCTCCGTCAATATCTTTGACGTGCAGGAATATACCTAAATTTAAAACGCCGAACGCGATAGCGGAGTGATACCAAAGCCGAGGAACTACTTCCCTCCTTATAAAGAGATACAACGTTTCCTTATTTGGTGCTGTCTCTCCTTATTTGGTGAGTCACAACGTCGCCTTCCGATTGGCTGGGGATTATCTGAGCCGCGCTGCTATTGGTCTGTATAATATGTTCATTAGAATAAATACCAAAATGGTTGCGCTACCGCTCACGTCACAGGGTATAAGCGGGGCCACCGAAATAACAAAACGTCCAACTTTTTACTCCCCATAATTTGTTGCCATCATGTTCCACCACTACCCACGTTCTACAGAATGCTACAAATTCCAATGTATGTATCCTTTAAGCAAAAACTCTTGTATCAGAGTTTGAACATACAGCTCATGGGGCAGAACAGGCTCGCCAGAAGCTCCAATCTGGGTCCAAATATGACCTTCTAAAGAGGGAAACGACAACAACAATGTTGCCTTTAGAAGAGGAACAAAGAGAGATTCAACACAACAATGTGAGCCCATCTGATACAACCAGTAAAAGCATCAAATATCATATCTTTCAGGACAAGTGCAACAAAACACAAAGGAGGAGCTGCAAATTGAAGATATGATTATTTTTATTCATCTTGGTCAAGTTTTTATATGATATCGTTTATTATATAGTTTCTATGCATTATATTTCAGACATTAATGCACATGGTTTGGGGCTAATCCTACTTCAAGCAGAGTATGGTTGATAATTTCACTTGTATGCAAGTTGCCAGTCAGCCATATCCAGTGATTGTAGGCCTGGCAGGCCAATAGGGTGAGCGTCACCACCAAGAAGTTAGATTGAATTCAGTTTCAAAAACATCTTTAGTGAAAAAGGGGATGTAAACAGTAAATTATTCCAAAGATTATTTGGTAATCGGTGTTTAAAAATGGCATACCCCACCCACATGATGCGACTGGCAGGTTCAGACAAATGACATTTGAAAGTACTCACTAATGTCTCACAAGCAAAGGGGAGTTTCAATAAACATTATAAAAGCCAGCGAGTTGGAATAGTGTCAATAGTGTCAAAGTGAGCTTAAATATGTGTCACATGATCCTAAAATGTACCAAAATAATTTCCCCATAGATAAATACATGAATAAAAGAGGAAAGCAATAAAGTTCATTGTTTTTTTGTTTGTTTGTTTTAAAGAAATCCAATTCAATACAGGGAGAGCAAAAAAGTGAAAATTACGCAAAAAAGCAAAAGGTCTGGTTTTATAAAATATTTGAATGTCATGCAAATATTTTGCTGTGAACAACGCATGTTATTGTCCACAGGAAGTGATAGTACTTGCAGAAGATAAACGTCGCCCTCTATTGGTGAAAGTTTTGATGCCATAAAAACGCAGTGAATGTTGGAGACTTTAGTATGTTTTCTAAAAAATAAAAAAAATAAACCTTACCCCAAAAGCAACAGGATTTAAAAATGTATATTTGAATTCATAAAACTAAAAGTTACATGCCTCAAGTGTGACTTGAACAAAATACCACTAAAGAATTAGTTTGTCAGATCAACATGTTACATGTGAATCACAGGCAATACATGTCTGAGCCTTTTTATTTCAATTAAGGATAAAGCGCACTATTCCATCACGTTTAAAACAAGTGGCCCTTTTTATGATTCTGAAGTCACTCAATTCCAAATTGGTAATAATGATAGGATAATAGCCTAAACTGCAACTGTTTGTCTATTACAGATTTCTTTTAAATCCACAATTTGAAAGACATAAGCACCAAGACAAATCTGACAGCCTCTAAAACATAAAGTCCAGGAACATTTAATCACATTTATTATATTATTCCCAAAATACAAATGAGTGGAAATGCAGCTTCATGCAGAAGCTGTCACAGAAATCTGTCATATAAATCCCAAAGCCTGGTTACCATGGCGAGGGGTTTCATGAATGACGGAGCTCACAAATGGTTTAACACACTTTGGATTGAAGAGACAATAAATGACCTAGAATGTGTGTTTGTACACTAAAGCTATCTGAAGGAAAGGCAGCAGTCTCCGGCATTGGGTAAAAACACTGTGAACCTTTATTGACAGCAGCATGTATACTTGTGTAAATATCTGTGATTACTTTGAACATTTGCTGAAGCAGATTAAAAAAAAGGGGTTTAGGTGTGAGTTCCTAGCATTCATACAAACAAACCGTTACACTAAAAACAACGTATAAAAAACAGGTTCATAAACAAAGGCCATTTGCATTTGATTAGATAATGTAAAAAAAAAAAGAAAAGAAAAGAAAAAGAAAGCGGGAAAACAGTTAAGAGAATCCTTCATTGAACAGGCACTTAAATGAGTACTGGTGACCAGCAGTCACTCTTTTGACCTCTTTTGTTAGGTTTGTGTATTTCAGCTGCTGGACAATGAATATGTAACATAACTACCTCGCAGAAGTACCTTTCTATTACAAACACAGATTAAAAAAAAATAAAAAATTCAAAACAGAAAAAGACAGGACCTTCATCTTAAATAAACAGGCACCTGCATGTCCTTCTACACAACATGATAGACATTTAAAAAAAAGGGATATTCTTTTAAGTGAAGTTAGTGCATGGCTTCTACATTATGTACATTGTCTGCCGTGATGGTCCACTTTGCAGCATTGCACAGAAGAGCTGGACTGTGAGAGAAACTGTGATTGGACCTCTGGAGATAAAGAGCTGCATCCCTGCGGCTGGAACAACTTAATGTGGTAAAAACGAGTGTTGTTACCCGCGAGTAGTGACAATAAAAGCACCTCAAAGTTAATACGAGAACAGAACACACTTGTAAAAAAAAAAAAAACAAAGGAAAATGTATTAAGTCCACACTGGCACAGTCTCGTCTATTCCAAATGTTCCTTGGCTGTAAAATGCGATTGATTTTGTTGTTGCTGCTGTTCCTGAAGAGTTCAATGATGTGGACGATGTTTCCACCATCACCTCCACACAAGTTTCCTTGTGTCGTAACAGACGGCAAACCTTCATGCAGTCCCTGATCTGTTTCTTCTTTTAACATACACTTTAGCTTGAGAACAAGTTACACACACAAACGGGGTGGGGGATTTTGTTGTTGGGTTGAGATATGAATTGGATCAGATAATACATTCTCACTCAAGAAGCCTCAACGCCCCCACTAAAGTCACATTTCCCTCCAAGATGTGGACCGAGACTGCAGGGATGTCGCCTGCTGATGGTGCCACGACGCGGGTTGAAGGTTTAAGGTGAGCGTGCACGGAGGGGGAGAGGCACTGAAGCTGCGAGGCTCCGTGATACAAAGCGTTTCTGGGATGGAGCGGGCAGCGTCACAGTGTCACCGCAGACGTGGGGGAGGGGGGGGGTCGTCCATGCTGCGGTTAAGGCAAGCTCCAGGCACTGCTCACACGGAGACACTCATACAAGCATGAGTGCGTTTCCACTGATACGAGTCTCATCCACACACACTTTTTTTTTGTTTTGTTTTGTTTTTTTTGAAATGCATATAAAAAGTGTTTCTCCTCAGCCCTCTTCCCTGAAATGTGTGAGACTAATAATCCAGCATTCCTGTCTTTATTTTAAGGAGGGGTGAGGTTGGGGGGGGAAAAGCCCCCTTTCTGCTGTGCGCTTGAGATGCTGGAGCGTCTTATCTCAGACTTTGCTGTCAGAGGGCAGCTCTCCGAGGGCGTGAACGATATCGGTGAAGGAGGGGCGCTCTTTGAGGCTCAGCGCCCAGCAGCGGCACATGAGCTTGTACATTTTGGAAGGGCATCCGTCTGGAACGGGCAGCTTCAGCTTCCCCGTTTGCAGACCTGCAGGGCAGACGAACCAGAGACGTAAAAACATAGTCACCGATGAGAAAACCTTCTTTGTCCCTCAACACGTTGATTTTTTTTGTGCGCAGACACAAAACTTGCAGGACCCCACTTACCTTCCAGCACCTCGTCGTCGCCGAGTTTGGAGTACGGCATTTCGCCGTGACTGAACACCTCCCACATCAACACTCCAAAGGCCCACACGTCAGATTTGGTGGAGAAGTCGTCCTCGAACACAGACTCGGTTGGGAGCCAGCGCAGCGGGATCCAGGCCTGCCTGTAGTGGTAGTACTCACTGCAAAACACGAGAGAAATGGATGGAAATATTTATATGTAATCCTGTGATCGACATGAGGGGAGTGTCTTTAATCACAGACCTGTTGTAGACGTCCTTGCTGAGGCTCAGCGACGACACTTTGACGCGCCTCTGGCTGTTGATGAGGCAGTTTCGGGCAGCGAGGTCTTTGTGGACGAAGCGATGATTGGAAAGATGCTCCATCCCTTGAGCCACCTGGACACAGATGGAAACCTGCGGGGAGAGAAAGAAAGAAAAAAATTTAGAAAACTAGCTGTCGAAGCAGAGTGACATTTAACAAAGAGTTGAACAAGTTCTGGACATGATGCAGAGTATTTATTGGCTGCATGAATAAAGAAATCCATCTGCATGACAACAAGTGTCCAGGAGATAAAAACACAATCATTACACCCACTACAATATGGCAAACAAGCAAGTATTATGTTTAAAAATGCTTTGAAGCAAGATAATTGAGCAAACGAGTTCAATAACAACCTCATCAAACACAAACTTTCAATGCTTTAGCTGACATACATGCCATAAATCCATTGTTTCAATGGTAACTGATGTGCTGAACACACGTTGACACTTACTTTGGTCTTGGTGCTGATTGGCTGAGACTTGACTTTGTCATCTTTGCTTTTGGAGATTCTCAGGAACTGCTTCAGGTCTCCCTGAGGAGTGAGAAGAGCAAGAGTAGAGCTCTGTATCAGCTAAAGTCAGCCAACTTCTCTCTCTCAAGTCATCCATGCAGTGACTGCAGTTTATATCGGCGAACCTTACATTTGCTGGAGATGATGCATTAATTACAAACGTTGCTGCAAAGCAACTACAAAAAATATCACTAGTGAAGCTTTAAAAGCACAAAAACAAGAGTGTGTTTACATAAACCTATTCCCTTAAATGGGCATGAGATATGATCATATGGTGAAGTGTAAGCTCTCAGATAAATGTGCCTTTGATTACAATTACATTCCAAAATGCCTCCATGAGTCCACGACCAGCCATGTGTGTTTGTGTGTGATTACCAGGTCGTAGTACTCCAGGATCATGTAGTGCGGCTCTGCCTCCCTGCACAGGCCCAGCAGGCGGACCACGTTTGGGTGGCTCAGCTTGGCGAACATCTCGGCCTCGCGGCGGAAGTCGAGCTGCAGCTGTTCGTCTCTGGACTGCAGACTCTTCACCAGCACCACCGTCTCCTCCTCAGCCTCCTCGATTCCCTTGGCTTTAGACAGCAGCACCTCGCCGAACTCCCCTTTACCTGGAGTCACAGTGAAATGACGCAGGTCGTCACGTCATCGCACGGAGGGGGTGGCGTTCATTTGAGCGAACGCACGGAGGAAGGCGCCTACCTAAGGTGGTGATGGTTTGCAGGTTTGCCCGAGGGAAATGGAGCTTGTCGTTGTTGACGTGGCTGTGGCGTTTCTCCGTCGCGGCTATGGTGCCCATGTTGGTGAGGGCTACCTCTTCCTGGATCTCAGCCGTGGTGTGGCCGTTTTGTTGGACGGCTCCTCCTGTGAAACACAGCACACATTGAACCAGGTTAAATTCAATGACTTTTAAAACTCAACTGATGTATTTTCAGAGGAGACTTGAGATGTTACACATGCATATGTGATGGCAAAATGCCCAGATGAAGGGTCAAAAGACATGCATGCTAAGTTGTGATGTGGTTTTAGCGCT
This sequence comes from Blennius ocellaris, assembly GCF_963422515.1. NCBI lineage: Eukaryota > Metazoa > Chordata > Actinopteri > Blenniiformes > Blenniidae > Blennius > Blennius ocellaris. The sequence continues at coordinate 10,007,006 of NC_137662.1, forward strand.
CGTAAATAACATGACACATTTGAAATGTGTTGCCTTTCCCAAGATTTAAAGTTATAACAAACCACAGGCGACAGTTTGTCTATAAAGGTAAACGCTATTTCTTATTTATCTACCGGGGATTGCGCACTTTTCTGGAGATTATCGGACATAACACAGCACTGACATCGCCAGCAGATGCTACACTGAGCCAGAGGCCGAAAAAATGGTATCTTTTTCAATTAACTCCATAATGTGAGGAGAAACATGCAAACCAAAAACTACAGGAACTGAGCAGCCTGAGAAGAGACATCAGTATGATGAGAAACCAAAATGAATTTAAGAAGGCACCATCTGGAGAAAAATGTCAGGTCGAACACAATGCATCCATAAAAGTGCATTAAAAATATAAAATTTCTGAATGTAATTATACTTTATAGCTCGACATTAATAAAAGACGAGAGTTAATATGCTACTCAGCCCAAGTGAGACTAAACACGGCGGTGTGTGGCCAATCAATTCAAACGCTTTTGACACCTCTGGATTGATTGGTAACTAAATTGTATGTGTGTTTCTGTGTGTTAGTTCAGCCTCCATAATTGCCGAACCACTTGTTGCTCTCCTCAGCAAGACCTCCTTATTTTACATTGTTGCATGTAGTTACCCAGGAAAAGCACAAGATGGCAGCAGATACTAAACGTCTCTCTTCCAAGATGAATCCACTACTTCAACCTGCCTGGATCATTATTGCCCAAGCCATAGTTTGTGGTCATTCATACCATTGAGGCACTCCATCTCGGGCTCCTCTCCATCCTGGCCCTTTTGGGTCCTCTTGGCGTTGCGTCTCTTCTTGCAGTAGAACATGAGCCCCAGCACCACGATGATGTAAGCCACGGCGGCTCCCACAGACAGCCCGATGGTTTGGATCATCTTGTAAGGAGCCTTGTCGTCGTCGTCTTCACTGAGGTAATGTGTTGGTTTCTCTGTTGGGCGCAGGCAACAATTATGGTCGAATCTAATGTACTTAGGAAGTCTGATAGATCTCAGAGTGGGGTTCATCTTTCAGTAATGGTTTTTACATAGTGTGTGCGTAGCTTTTATAAAGAAAAAGGTAATTGAAGAAGATGCAACAAGTGACAAAGTTGCCACACTTTGACCTACAAAGCTTCTTCAAAACTCGGTTAAAATGGCATCCCGCTCTGAGAGAAAATTTAATTCTAAGTGTGTGACTGTAATTTTCAGCTTTAGCCGGCACACAAGGAGCCTCAAGAGTGTGAAATGTTATTAGATCTAACCTCGGTGACAGCTGTGGCGTCAGAGATGCGGCCGTAGTTATTAACCTGTCGGCATGGCTGATGGAATGAGGCGGGCCGGGGTTTAATTAATACCCTTGAATAAGACGTGCGCTCGATATGTGCACCTTTGTTCCGGATGAAGGCGCTCCGTGTCCATGTGAACGCACGGAAAACTCACCGACGACGTAGAGCTGAGCCACGCGGTCTTTGATGCTGCAGCTGTTTCCGGCCACGCACGTGTACCTGCCCGTGTCGTCTGTGGTGACGTCCGAGATCAGCAAGGAGCCGTTGGCCATCTTCTGGAACCTAAGACCAAGAAGGAACACCAAAGTGCTTTTCATTTCTTTCATCATTGCCCCACAACCGTCTTTATCAGGCAGACACTTCTGGTTTCTTCGCAAAATGATACACAAGAGTTTCACACAGCAGGGGACACAAGTTGACATGAAACAACCGGATTTCAAAATAGAAGATGTAGATGAGAGAGAAAACTGCTCATATAGATGTTAAGATATAGATTATCATGTTATGTGAAGATTTAAGGTGTTACAGCTCATCTCCCTCAACAAACTAAAAGAAGCAGTTTCCAGCTTTTTGAACTTTCCTGATGATCAAAATCTCCAAGGTGCAATAAGCAAGTTTGCTTAGAACATTGGTAAAATATCATAAAACGTCACACTCTACACGACACCAGTTGAAAATGAACAGAAAAAGGCAAATTTTCTGTCTTTGTTTAATATTCTGAAACTTCAGTGGAGGCTGAGTTCACTTTCATGAGAATGTTTGATACTTCATCCAATCTTTACTAACTTTTGACTTTCATCTTGCAGAAATAAAATAGACTGTTGCCAAAAATGTGCAGGAGAATTGCTGGCAGTCCTGAACGACCTCGCTGACCCACACGAAACGAGTTCAGTGAATCAGACCAGACGGATGCTGGCAGAGCCGCGACATCCAATGAAACAAAGACTCTTGACCTTGATCTTCACTGTTCATGACGACAACGAAGATACTCCATTCAGATGACACATTTATCTTATATTAACTTAATGATGGCCCTCATTGTCAATACATAATTGCTCAAAAACATCTAATTTGTGTGCAGTTTACAAAATCTTTACATCTGACAAATATCCATTTCTCCAAGCAAACTGCTTGGTGGAAATATTTTGTTGTCATAAATGCACTTTAGTCCTGAGCAAGCAGAGATTAGACCCGTCCGCACAAACTGTGACCGGACATGGATGAGCATTTACCTCCTGTTCTTACTGATGTCCAGCGTCTTGTCCTTGACCATCCAGTGGATGTGAGGCTCGGGGTCGCCGGTGGCCTGACAGTGCAGGATGGCTGTGTGACCCTGGTACACCGTCGTATTGTCTGGCTCCACCTTAAAGCGGATGTACACTGAACGTGCACACATGTTCAAGCAGACGTTCATTAATGTGGCGCTCACCACAGCTGGGCTGCAACACTTCCTTTACAGACTGAAAGACTGTGGCAGCTGTGGTTTGGTTTCTCACAACAGCCCAAATGCATTTCATTACCAGGCCGTAAACAGGCCATTATTTACACAGTAAATGCTGAAACTTGATGAGAATGATCAATGGCTGTCTCTTTATAAAACCACCCTCCCTTGTACTGCGACCACAAGTGCTTTCAATGTGGTACTGATGACTAACCCAGCACCCTGACCCTTTCTGTTTTTCACTCTCTGCCTCAGGGACGACGAGCGAGCGCTTTACCGGCCACGGTGAGGGTCACCAGGGCTCTGATCTCCCCCTGCAGGGTGTTGGAGGCGATGCAGGTGTAGTTTCCGGCGTCGCTGCGGGTGACTTTGGTGAAGTGGAGCTGGCCGTTCCTCTGCTCCACGTGGGGTGGCAGCTCCCCTCCGTCTGCAGGGGGAGACAGAGAGACGGGGGGTGGGGCAGCAGCGGCTGAGTGAATAAATTCAATGTATGGATATGACTCCATGTTATTGTGAACGAGGTTAAATAATGAAATGCATCTCCACCATTCTACTTGCGAAAGACTTTTTACAGGTTTCTAAATATTCATACAGTAGTAGTAATAATAATAATAATAATAACAGATTTGATATGTATAGCATTTTTCAAGACGCTCATAGACAATTTACATCATCATGCTATATAATCAACATCTGCTACATCAGCATTGAAGATACAATATGCTCAACAGTAATGACCAGAAAATGACTCAAAACAGATACTGTACATATATTTGACAGGAGAGTTGACTTATTAAATTAGATTGGACTGAAAAGCATGAACAGACTTGAACTGGATTCTTGGTGTTTTGACAGTTGATTTGACATTATAGAGACAGAACAGAAGCCATGTCATCTAAACGATGCACATAAAATCAGAATTTTTTCATATAATTACATTCTTTTTATACCTTGACAGTATATTTTATAATACCCGAAAGCCTAATTATTAACACAAGTACCAGAACCAGAATGCATAGTAAAATAAGCTGGCATGGTCGAGGCACAGAACATTCGTTTCTCCAGGCTCTGTTGTTCATCCCACAATTGCATGCTCACTACAAATGTGGCAGTAATTGAATCAACAAGATTTCCAGATGGTATTGAATTTATTGCCATGAAACATTGTTACAATAAAAAAAGTTCCGACTTTTTATGTGCAACTTATTTCCCTTGTTTGAGTTTACTTAGCTGCCGATAAATAAGAGTGGCACAATAAAAGGCAGCGATAATGACAGAGTATGAAATTGAACATAATAACTGGTTTTATATCAGCTCAATAAACTGATATTATATTATTATATATTTAAACCAGTCAAATTTCTTTTGCTTCTTATTTTAGTAAATGGCACTGGAGAGACATACTCACATGTAAATCTACAGTGTGGATAATGACTTAATAATTATCACATTTTGTGTCTTTTTTTTTGTAATAATCTCAACCCCTTCAAGTAAAATAACATTTTCATTCAATAAAACAGAATGATATACTTCAGCAATATTTCATCTGTTGTGCTGTTATACTGAATATCAACACCGTCTGGATTCAGGAGTGATGTTAAAGACTGTTAGCTTCATGAAAAAAGTTGACAATATGTGTTTGGTTGTGGTAAAAAGCTAAAATAGGATTAATCGTATATTTTATCTCAAAGTGACTGCATAAGTATTCCGCACTTTTCTTTGTTACTTTGACTCATAACATGTATTTGTACACTTTAATCCCATGTGTAACTACACAAATATGCCTGTAATTGGTGTCATTAACATTTGAGGCAGCTGCGAGGGAGAGTGATACAGCTATGAGTCATCCCGGTGCTTTTATACTGAATATCAAATGTCTCACATGCAATCAGAGTCCTCCTCTGGAAAAGTTCAATATTGTCACTTTATATTGTTTGGTAGCCTCGCTAAGGGAGCGGCGCACGCACCTGCTTTAGTCCAGCGGACGGTGGGGCTCTCTCGGCCTTTAGCAGAACACTGGATTGTGATCTCTTTATCCAGCTCCAGACACTGGGATGGTTGAGGGGTCGGAGTGAATTTCAGCTTCTCTAAAACGGCACACACAACAAACACAAACTGGTTCACATGCAAGAATGAGGGTTCAAGCGCATGCGAAAACCTCTGTTGCTCAACTCGGCCTACTGATGAAAGGACACTGAACTGAGGAAGTACGGCTACAAGTGCACACAAGCACGTAGATAAATAAAAAAAACTCTGAAGTCTATCAGAGGCTGAGATCATAGAAAGCAAAGAAATCGGCCAGACAAAACTGCAACATGTCAGGCTATTTATCACAGTAATGCTGTGACAGCAGACAGGAATTTATTATGGTGATAAGATATTAAGATGAGGGTGAGAATAAAGCAGCCATGCAGGAGTCATATTTTACACCTCCGCGGGTGTTCTGCAGGACGGCAGACTCACAACAAGCACTCCTATTTTAGAAGCACACACACGCACGCACGCACGCACACACACACACGCACAGCCCCACAGGCATGACCACATTTGTTTTTTGTTCTCCCTCTGTGTATTACTCATTACAGCTAAAAGAAGAATGAATTCATTGCACATCATTTTCAAATAGAATAACTTCAAACCGGAACAGTAATCCACTGTGTATACTGATTCGCACTATGATTCCTCTGCGGCTTACCGAGAACAGTAACTCTCGCTTGTCCAGACAGCCGGCCGCCCACAGTCCTGGTTTCACAGCCATACATCTGTCCGTCATACACCTCCACATTGTTGATCCTGAGGGAGCCGTTGGGGAAAATCTTGAAACGAGAGTCCTGGCGGGAGTAGAAATGTCAGTCAGTGAGGTCGTAATGATGTTGCAAATTGGATTGATCCTGACAAGTGTGATGGAAAAGAAAAAAAAAAAAAAAAGTGTGATAACCGACCTCAGGCGTGATCATGATGTTGTTGCGGAGCCAGGTGACCTCGGGCTGAGGGTTGGCCTGAGCGTGACAGTGGAGGTAACCAGGTTTGCCTTCCTCTAAGCGGCTGTCTTGAGGCCTCGTCACCCACACCGGCGCAGCTGTGGACACGCAAACAGTAAATCAGCATGGACACTTTGCACTCGTGTGATGAGATAACACAAACACAAGAGCTCTTCAGCGAGGCAGCGACCCCCAAAAGCCGCACACAATGTGTTAATTACCTAAGCTCTCTGGATAGTCTCGATACAGAAACCCTAATAATCTTTCTGTATCTGATGGAGAGTTTCAATGTTCTCACTGGGCTTCAGACGTGAAAGAATGTAGGCGTTTTTCTAAGTTTCCGTGTAATTAAATCCTTCGTGGATTGATTTTCCTGCCTGGGCTAAATGAACGATAACTAGAATCGATTCCTCAAGATTGTTTGCTGCTACAAATTTTTTTTTAAAAAAGGAAACATTTTGAAAATGAAGATGATCGTTTGCTAAATCCTCATTGTTCACATGTTAATCTGAATAACAGTGTAAAACATTTAAGTGAAATCATATCATACAGAAGAAATTCCTTTAACATTTACTATCATAAACTCAACCAGCATGACTTACTGGCAACGGTGAAGGTGACCTCCAGTGCCCTGCGTCCAGCCTTGTTTTGAGCCACGCAGGTGTAAATGCCTGAATCCCCCTCCTCTGTTGGACTGAAGACCAGATCCAGGCCGTCTTGGTACACCCGGCCTTCTGTTGGCACCCGCTGGCCCTCCCTCTCCCACCACACCTCGGGCTCGGGTCTGCCCCGCGGGGCGCGGCATGGCACCCGCTGCAAGGTGTCCGCTGTGAAGACCTTGGACGCCTTGGACACCATGTCTTCCAACTCTGCGGATAAAAGCAGAGGCAGCATTTAAGCTCCGGTGTCGAAACACTGAAAGTGAATTCCAGTTACACGAGAAGCCTGATAATCATCAATCAGCGATCAAAGGTGGTGAAGCGTCGCAGATTATGATTTTCAAGCGCAGCCCTGAGCTCACTTAAGTCCTCCTAAAGGTTCACTTAACAGATTTCCTGTCTAGATGGGATAAAAGTCCTGTGATTTGAAGAGCGGGCCTGTAGTAATTAGAGAACAAAGCACACAGTAGACGCACTGAGAATATAGGTTGTTCTCGGTATGGGAATTAACTCGGGTCTGTGTGAGGTGGGTCTTAACGAAACTGGCAGCCGCTGTACAGAAAGTAGAACAAGATCTGTGCTGCAAAGACTCACGAGACCTCCGGCTACCGCAAGCTTTAGTACTGTGTGTCCTGAATGGAAGTCATGAATACGTTATTAGCCAACGACGCTGGTCAGTGGCTACGACCTTCTCCGAGTTCAAGACTGAAGTGCAATAATAACAACAGAAGAAAATGCGCATTTCTCTACAGATGAAGGAGAAGCGAGTCTGTGTGAACAAGGGGCAAGCGGGGTGGAGCTATGATGGAGGGACTGTTTAAACTTGTCCCCAAACACTGGATTCTACTGTGACACAATCCCCTATAATGCCTGCAGGGATTACCATCAGATTAAGTGAATTAAGGTATTTAAATGGAGCTGCGGTTCACTGGGTTAAAACTGCAGATACAGTCGTACCTCGTTAATCCAAAACCCTTGGGAGGCAAAAGGGGACCGCTTGAGAGGAATAAAGCACACAGGATGGGGAAATGCACAGAAATTACAGCCCCAAAGCTTATTCTGAATATTTGACTTGCATGCACTTGCATTATAAAATGCTGGCTGATTAGTAAGATGAGAAGATACAGCAGTTTCATGCTGCGCTGACGTCCACAAGCCATTGTGAAATGCATTGTCGCGAGTTAAAGGGAAACAGCTGCTACTGTTATGCGCAACACTAACTGCTCCGATGTGTCTCAACTTGTTTATTAGATGATTGCGCCTGCATGCATTTATCGCGCCAAACATTTCATAACAAACACTGTAGAAGTAAAAGATATAGTCATCCCTGACAAGCAAAACTCCAATCATATTGAATTTACATCACAGCTACGGCTCTAATGACATTCAACACCTCAGAACTTCATAAATGATGGCACATTTTAGCCTGGCCGAGCGACACTACTGGCCTTGTTTGCCTCCTGCCAGGTGCTGCTCACTTTGGAGGGGAAGCATGTTGGGTTAAACAGCTGGACTGACCGAGGAAATAATATGGAGGGGAAGCAGGAAAATGCTGCGATGCGGCGCGTGTAGGGGATACAGCTGGGCCGGATGTCAATAAGGGGATGTGATTATCATCAAGCAGATCTGGCTCTAAGTGAAAGAGCCAGGAGAAGGAGAAGCGAGGGGAGTGTGGAGAGAGATGGAGGGCAGGACAAATATGTGACCAAAATGCCCCCACTTTCGCTCAGATTACACAATCACAGGTGTTTATCTCGCTCCAGTTCAACAAGTGTGTATGTGTATGCGTGTGTGTGTCTCTGTGTGTGTGTGTGTGCGTACCTGCAATGAGGAGCGAAGCTTCCAGTGTAACGGTGGATCCTCTGAGCCCGTGGCCGACACACTTGTAGGTTCCCGTGTTCCTGGGCTTGACCTGAGTGATCAGCACCGTCCCATTGGACAGCAGTATCACTCTGGAGATCAAACGGGCCAAAAACTTTCATCAGAAAATATTTTCCACCGTTTACATATTACATTAAAAGTTCACCTAAAAGCTTTTCTTGCTTTTACAAATAGATCTCAGTAAGGCTGCAGAACATTAGTTAGACATGTGATAATGTTGAGTATTGTGATGTGATTTGAGATAAAAAAAAAAAAAAAAATGCACATGTAAGTCAAAGACAATGTATTTTTGCTTTGAGATTTGTTCTTCAAAATAACTGCTTTTTCTCTTGTCGTTTTTTTCCCCCCTCCACCAATCGCATCTGTGCCTTCAGCCACCCTCGTTTTTTTTTTTTTTTTTGTGCTTTTCACTTCTGCCCACCAGGTATGAAATAATTAGGGCCGTCAGTGAGCTAACATTAGTACTTATCTGCAGTTTTTCCTGATTAAATCACATTTAAACTGCACTTTCAAGTGCCGTCATTTTGAATTTGAGGCGCATGGAACGTGCAGTGCATGAAAACATAAACATAAACTAGAAATTTGCTGTAAATTGTGCAGCCTCAGTTCCCAACAATTATTTCGTCCTGCCAGAGATGCTCCTGAAGACACGACGAGCTCCACGAAAACGTACGTTGACCTTCTTTGTAAAAGTGGCTCCTTACACTGTTTGACTCAATAAGCCGAGTTAATTTACTGTTTGGAGGAAGTGTCAGTGACTTGTCCACAGAACACAAAGAAAAGTGTCCTACATTTTGAGTCCTATCCCAGCAGCTGCCCGCCCCCTCCGGTCTCGGCCTCTGTCAGGCTGGCGGGAGTATCAGTGCCAGTGATGGACTGGATGAGAAGTAATTAAAGGCTGACCTTAAGCCAGCTTCAGGGTATGACAGATAAGGAGCTGCACATCCCACTCAGCACAGGCCGCAGCCCCACGGATAAACCTGCAGCCCATCACAGTCGGGAATGAGAAAGCCATCGCAGAGCAGAGCGAAGCGACATGAATAAGTTAGTGCACCGCTTGGATGCTCTGCAAATCCTGGGAGAAGTTTTCCAAAAGCAGGATCCATCAAGGTCTTTCCAATTCTGCAGCAGATTCCCATGGGGGGGGGGGGGGGTGCTCTGCTCTGATGAGGAGTAGGAAGGAGAACAAGTGGTGGGAGTTCTTGTGTGCAATCCCACCCAAGAGATGGAGAAAATGTCTGTTTCACTCAAAGAGAACTGCTTAAAATAGCTACAAAACACAATGAATAAATAGAGATTTTTTTTTTAAGCCAATCGTTCCTGTAGCTGCAAGAATCTGGTGTTTAAACAAAAAAAAAAAAATGTGCAACTTAATATTTCTGCCTTCGCAGCAGCTCCGACTCAAGAGGCAGAATCAGATTCCACGAATAAGCCTCGAGCACATGATGGTATGTTATTCCTGAGTTTCACATGAATGAAAAATAATCTTTATCAGTAATTTAGAAACGATCTCGGGGAGGTTAGCTAATCAGTGCAGGTGCAAAACAGATGATATTTCCTGCAGAGTGCTGCATTCCTGAGGCGGTATAATCAGCCGGGATCAATCAAGAAAAACAAAGTGAAGAGCAACCTTGAAACAACTCAACCACAAAGATGCTGTGTGTGTTGTTATATTAATGTTTATTACCAGTTCCTTTCCTCTTTCTGGCACCGACTCATTACAACCTGGGTGACCAAACCCGCTTCTGACAACCTCATTACACAAATGACTAACTATTGATATTGGAGTCCTTCACCTCTGCTGCTCTGTAATGGCTGGAAAATGGAAAAGTGGGATCTCACTCTGTGTGTGAAACAGGCTGCCCACAAAGTGACTATGCATGACTATGAGGGGCCACAAACCCAGAGGGCAAACTCGGCGTGACGTATAGAGATTGGTTATTATCTCGCACTTATGTGTTTATAGGGACGTGCTGGTAAGCCGATTGTAGCTCGAGGGATTTTTCCACTCGGTGCGCAAACACTGGAGACCTGTAAAGTCTTCTGCGCTAGGCTGGAGAGGAAGGCTGCATTCTAGTGATGTATAGCAGACCGCAGAGGAACTTTAAAGCGCTGTATTCCAGTAATAACATTCCTTAATGTGCAATCTATCTCAAGGCCGAGGAGAAACGGCACAGAGAGCCGAGAGCCCGATGCAAGGGTTCCACCTCATTGGGTTCTCAGGATACCCGAGTGCTGCACACACAGGAGTGACGCATATATAATGGAGAGTGTGGGATGAGATGTGGGCTGTTGCGAGAGTGGATTTGAAAAACCTAGGGCGAGATGCAGAGTTGGAGGAGTTATATGTGTGAAGAAAGGGAGGATTTTACCGAGACTTGTTCACCAGCAGCTCGTTTTCGTGGTACCACTCCAGCGTGGGCGGGGGCTCGGCCGTGAACTGGCAGTGAAAGGCGGCCTCCTCGTTCCTCAGCACCACCTGGTCCTCCGGGGTGACCACCGGCCGCGGGAAACTCTTATCTGATGGAGAAGACGACAAACATCTGCACGATTACATCTGCAGGCTATCAACGTGCATTTGTGTGGACGCGCGCACACGACACCCATCTGCTTTATTAAAAGTCGACAACAGCAGCGGGAGGCCGGCGAGCGAGCGGCCTTCAGGTGACGGTGTGTGTCAGCACTGACAGGGGCCTCCAGAGGGGGGGGCTCAATGAGGTCAGGGAACTGACCCCACAGCTCATCTGGACCAATACAGCCTGATTTCTTTGGGTCCTCATGAATCATAGAATCACACTGGAGGTAATTTCTTTCTTTTTTTTGTGACAATCTGAAGACAAACGCTTCTCAAAAACCAGCTTAAAGATTTGGGGGAAATGGTACATCAACATTACAGGAAATATTTGGTCAACAAATGTAGCATCGAATCTTATTTCTCCCAATCTGCTTAGATTGCACCGGGAAAGCCCCCCCCCCCACGTAAAAATACAGATCAATCGCACCGACTCCTATCTTTAGACAATTTATTTTGTTTAATTGCAAATATCCAGAGAGATTTCAGCCTTGATGCAAAAACAAATCCATTTTGTATAATCTGCCCCTGGAGATTGTTGCTCAGTAACTGGACACTGTATATTGTGAGTCATCACACACTATTGTAACTATCATTACACTCCACTCCTTTAAAGCTCCCACTTTGCGTCCCTAAATTACTTACAGTGGATACGAGACTTCACTTTGATACATAATGACTCAGAACCTCCACATTAAATAAAAGGTGAGAATTTTGTCAACACCACACCAAAAACATGATCTAAGCTTCCAGTCATTTTTGGAAATGAGCACAGATTTGTTTGAACCTGCGTTCAGTCATTAATTGTAGGTCACTTTGTCTCTAAATAGACAAACTTTCACTGTAGTAGCACTGCTGTGCAACTGTTTGAGTTTCAGAAGTGCACATGACAAATTACTGAGTCAAAAGTAGAATAGCGAAACTTTGCTCTCTGCTTAGAGATTTGTCGTCTGAATGACCTACAAGTACAAGCCACGTTCGGTCAGGTGTGCAGATGTGTTTGCGTTTTCCACATTCCGTCTGGTTAAAATTAACCCTGGTATGACTGCGTTGTTGGTGTGGTGCATTTTAGCTCAGTAAAGGACAATTGTGGAAATAATGTTGCAGAATAAACATCCAAAAAGCAACAATTTCCTTACATCTTTTGGTCTTTTTTAGAAAGAATACGAGCTATTGTGGATCGAAGTTAGAATATCCCATAAGAAATGCAACTTCTACAAGCCCAGTACTTTGGTAAACACGGAACTACTCCACAGCACGTAGTACTACTGCAGAGGGGAGGCTGAAGATCTTGAGCTCAATTTAAACATTTTCATGAAATCTCCCCAGCCGTTGGGAGTGCGAGCAGCTGTTTCGGGGATAAGGTTACTGGCTGGTGTAAAGATAGCATAAAGGGTGAACTCTGAGCACACCTGGCCCACCCAGGAAGTCAGTAGGAAAAGCTCAACCTAAAGATCTGTGACCGCACAATGAAAGCCGGTCTAAATCTGTCAGCCTTCCCTTAAGGTGAAAGCCCTATGGAAGAACGGAGGGTGGCGACTCCGTAACTGGAAACGCAACAATTATCCATTCTTCCTCCTCCCAGGTGCCAAGCTTGTGTGCCTGCGAGTTGCTGTTGCAGGTGGCTAATTGAAGTGGAGCGGCGCATCGGGTTTCATGCACAGATGTGCGGTGGTAAGTACAGTAGTAGCTCTGTGGCACGCTGCGAGGAGAATGCGCAGAGGAAACGACGAGAACTGTGACAGGACCCTGCAGAAAAACATAAAACTCCCCGACACAACAAACAATCGGCGTGCTGCAGTTAGAGTTACCGGCGCGCTGCTGGGGGATCTGATGTTATTGTTCGCTCTGCAGATGTTTAATGTTTTTGCCTCCGAGAGCAGCAGGCTGAGAAAGGTGCTAACACAATCTCTGGTAATTGTGTAAGAAACTCCATCAGTTTTACTTCCTGCTCTCTCTTTCTCTCAGTAATGATTTTTAGATTGGGTTTTTTTTCCTGCCACTATTCACCAATGCAGAAATGTAGAATTTCCACAGGAAGCAGACAAATGCTGATTCTGCTAATGTTCAAATCATTTCTTTAATCTATTCACCAGTTTATTAAGAACATTGCTATGTATTGCTTTTCAAGCAAAGAATATGAGGCTTGGCTATAAAGGGGACCAATTATACTTTATTAAAAACATGTTCTGCCACCTACTTACTGTTACACTGCTGACTGCTAGTACTGAACTTTATTTATGTGTTAAAATGCAAGATTGAATCAGTGAAGCTGGTGTTAAACCACAAGTTCTTGATGCAATGTGATTAAGTACTTGTAGAAAGCGTCACTAAAGCTGGTCTTTCTGAAGAAACAGAATTTCAGGAGAGAAGCAAATACTATTAATTATTATTTCTAAGGCAGAGCTGGAAACCAATGTGTTGCTGTAGGTCCTTCAATGATTTCTTATTGATTGCAAGATTGAGAAAAAAATCAAGGGATCTGGGATTTTGCAATCTGGGCTCTATCATCCTGGAATAATCACAGGAAATCCAGCCAGCCTAATCTTTGTGTTACTTTTTAAACCAAAAGTTTGAGAACTAAACGTATAGAAAACAACAACAGAATATCATTGTATTGTTTATGGGCTGTGCAGTATGGTTATTGAAGAAAGCTCGCTTGCATCTTGCCCAAGCATCTCGCCTGTCAACAGTCTAATCAGAAACATATCGGACTGAATATTGAACACAGCAGAGGCTGGAGCGCTGGATAGGAGAATGACTCACTACTGCCACCTAACACACAATGATCACATTACTTCAATTTCACATACTGCTTCTCCTGAAAGCACGTTTTGTTTACATTCTTTGCCTTCATTCAGTTAACAATGAAGATATTTTTTGCATTATTGTTGTACTGTATGCAACAATACTGCGTAAAATAGTGCTCCACACTAAACACAATGGGGGACACTGGGAGTTCATCACACACACAAAATTACAAAAAAGAAAGCCCCTTTTGGAAAAAGGGTTAATAATAATAAGGTCAAGCTCTTTTTTTTATGTCACAAGAGACATAAACACTCAAGAGATGCACAAACAGACCTATTATGTTGAGAGTGAAGTTGCTGTTGCTGCAGACGTGTCCTGCTGCGTTTTTCGCACAGCAGTAGTACAGGCCGTTGTCATCTGGACTGGCGCTCTTAAAGGTGAGGGTCCTTTCCTTGTTGTTGATCTGATGACTCTTCTCTGTCAGCTTCACCCCGTCTCTGAACCACTGGCACGTCGGCCTGAGAGGACAAGGAGGTGGTGGAAAATGTGGAGGGAAGGGAAGACGCACAAACGTACACAAGGGCATGAGAGTGGCCAACAAGGGCAGTTTTGCGGACGAGTCCTCAGCATGGTCCTTAACGCTGGGAACTCTGAACTTCAGGTGGAGAAGGAGAGGACTCACCGTGGGTGTCCATCAATGTGACAGCGCAACGTGACCGTGGAGGAACTCTCAATATCTCCTTCGGAGACGGGCTCTTTTAAAGTCACGCCGCCACTTTCTAACCCTGTGGTGGAAAAAAAAAAGAAGAAACTGTAAGTGCTCGTGAGGGAGGAAGAGAGGGACACGAGGAGGAAGAAGAGAAGGACAGGAGGAAAAATTGAGTTAAGTGGTTGCCCTGTGATCTGTCCTGGCAGTACACATGACGGCACTAATGGGTGCAGAGTCGGGCACATCGCTATGACTCAGGAGCAGAGAGACAAAGAGGCGAGCTCCCTCATCACTGGGTCAGCTTACATCAGCATACCACTGTCCTGCAGTCCGTACGGCGAGCCGCGGCTCCTTGCTGTGCTTTCGATGGACATTTAATGGCTCCTTCATTGACTTAACTCTGCTAAAAGCGATACTCTGCTGTCAGAGCAGCCCATAAAACAAAGCGGCGAGAAAGCAGGCTTACATGACAGTATCAGGACATGAACATGAAACCTGATCAATTGTGTCTGAGTGACAGACGACACAAAGAATGAAGAAAATAGACGGGGGGGTGGGATTGATCCACAGCTCGGTTATTAATGGTAGCGAGCTCTAATGGTGGAAAAAAAAATAGCAGAATGTGGTTTTAAGAATAAGCTGCACTCTTAGGGCTACATACTGAATGTATACATGAGCTACCGCAGAACAGCATTCCTACATTGTTCAGATTGGTACAGTGGTACGAGGAGGCCTAACCATCATGATGCACCATCGCATTTTATCTTTCAAAAGGACGGCAATAAGTCTGACAAGTCATCACTTTGGTCTCACTCATAAAAGTACTACATTTGATCTGACAGAGAAGCCTCCTTATCTCCTGCCTAAAAAGCCACGCGAATCCATCAGATGAATAAAACATGTGTTTACACTCAAAAGCTACTTCAGGTACACTCCAACAATCTAATATATGACAACAGCCGGCAAGCTCTTGACAGAATGAAGCTTCATGCAAGACACTTTGTATATTTTGATTGCTGCTTTTCACATTCTGCTCTTCTCGTGTATGTTTATGGGGTTTAATATAAAAAAATGTTTAATGTCCTGACATTATGCAAAACTCAATTTTATATATCCACTTTAATCAAAAACTTTAATAGTCTCAAGAAAACGTCCACAATGTGACCAATTTTTAGATCAAACTTAGGCTCAAACGTTAAGCTGCGAGAGTCAGAGAACAGATTTAATCCTCACACCTGTGGAACAAATTCACACTTCTATCAAATCCTGCATACATATTAATACCTGCAACAGTTAAACTCAACATATTATAAGCAGGCAGACAAACTGGCTATAGAGGTAATGGATGAGGTCTGGGATGAGTTTTTAAATAGCATACAACATGACTGCTTGGATAATTTCCGGCATATTCAATTTAAGACAATACATATTCCAGAGAAAAAAAACACACACCTTGCTCAGTTCTGCTAACAACACTGTCCCTGTGATTCTTCACGACTCGGTTACTGTTGTTCCAGACCGCGTGCCTTTAGGTTATGGTACAATTAACAGTTGATTGTGGAATATTTAGTAGTGAGCAAATTTTCTGGCTAGACTTATTGGCCCAAATGACATCCGATCACTGCACCATGCTTCCATTCACAGAGTTCCCGGGAGCGACGCATTCCTTCACTAATGTTTGGAGAAAAATTCAGTATGCCGGGGTGATTGATCTTATACACTTGTGGCCATGGAAGTGATTGAAAACTCAATTATTTGGATAGCTGAGCCAATACTATAGGCAATATAGTATATATCTGTATAAAACTACAGCAAAAGACTTTAACCGATGCAAGGAGCAATGATCTGGGAAACATTACAGTCAAGTTAATCAACTAATTTAAGTCTGCAGTGACTAAAACAGTGTTGCATACTTTTGAAAAAAAAAAAAAAAAAACAACCCAGCATGTGTCATTAACTTGTATGTTTTAGTGACGAAATGCCGGTACAAGGCTGGTACAACAGGGGTTCTTTGTACGGTGATGTTGTGTAACCTCTAAATAAAAGAGGCTCTACTGTACCTTACTGGAATTCCCCTCTTTTTTTTTCTGCTGTGTGCATGTTGCCTAAGCAAATTCTCCATGTTTACACCGAGTGAGAACAAGAACTAATTACTATTTATGTGATGATGTATAAGCTGTGGTTATGTGGGAGAGCAGTTGCCGTGTACATTCGCGGACAGAGTGTGTTTGTTTGGGCTGGCCCGGTTTACCCAGAAGTCCGTGGGGGCTTGTGTACGTACATGATGCGTGCATTAGCGCAAGACATTCCAATGGCTCCTGGCTGAATAATGAAGGCTGCACTTCTGCCTCACCTATGAAATATGCATGGTATGAGCCCACCTGAGACAGAGGTGGAGAGGGAGGCAGAAAAGATGCAGCACTGCCGTGGGGTCAGAGGGGGCGCTGCAGGAAGATCCGTCACTACGACTTGCACTGCTGTGCGCCCTGGGGGAATCCTTGGGAACCAAAGCTACTATAACAAGACCTCCATCTTTACTCGTTTCCATCCACATCGAAGCCAGGCACAGCTCATTAGCATCCTCCCAAAACACATGCCCAACAACTAACTGCCTCCGTGCATGCATGTACATCTCTGATGTATTTGTGTACGTTTGTGATGCCAAGCAGTGAAACACTTGACAATGTTGTGCTGGGAAGCATGAATATGCAAATGCACTTGAACATCTCTTGACAGTGCAGCAGAGGGTGCAAACTGGTTGTATGTCATAATCAAGGTCATTCCAGTCAATAGCTTCAGTATGAGGGGGGAGGAGGAGGAGGAGGAGGAGGAGGAGGGACAAACCGGCTATGGGGACCTGAGGCCAGACGCTCAGACAGACCTGTTATTAGTGCACTGAAAGCAAAAGGGGCTGACGAAACCAGACAGGGAAACAATGAGTCACTTAAAAGGGGACAAGGTGGCTGAGAGTGAAAGACATAACTCTGATCAGAGTCAAAATATCTTGTGATAAATAACTGCAGTTTGAACCAGTCTGAGTAACAGGTGAGTTGGATTTTAGAGCAGTGATGGCGGGGTGGTGGTGAGCACTGCTGTATCACGGTGACAATTTCCCTGATTCAATTCTTTGTGCTGACAATAACAGCTGGGTTCTGATTCATCCCACTGCAAGATTAATTTGGTTAGAGCGGTCAAGAAGACAGATGCACAGTCCCTCTAAATTGTCCATTTGTGTGAATGTGACTATGTGTGACTGTCTTTATTTGTGCCATGTGATGGGCTGATGACTTGTCCAGTTGTAAACTGGCTTTTGTCCATTGATAGCTTGTGACATTTGTCACATGTGTGAGCAAAGTTTTACATTCTAGCAGAGTTAACATGAAGAGCCGAGGAGGCAGAGTGGTAAGACACAGACCGCCACAATGCCAGACACGGCGTTAATTAAATAACTTCTCGCCACATGCACACAACACATGCTGTCCTGTGACTTTCTAAACTTTACACCACTCCTGGCCTATTTTAAAACTAATCCTGGCTTCACTTCATTGCCAGTCTGACCTGGATTTTCTGACACAATCTAACCTTTTCCTCTTCTTGTCGCTGCTCTCACAGTTCAAGTTTCTCCAGCTGTCTGCTCGACAAACAGAAGGCGCTCTTTCATAACCTATTAGTGGCAAATTCTTGCCCATAATCCTTCTCAGAATGCATGACGAAGTGTTGGAGCAGGCCTGGCAGCTAACAGCGTAATTAGGGACGTATAATTATTATGTTGGAGGCAGAGCGGGAAGTCTTATCAACACGCGGATGATAGCAGATGAATTGTGAGGATATTGCCGAAGCAGATGCGCGGACTGTTCATCCATCATCTTGCCAAACGGCTGCTCCATGTGTGTGCGTTTGTTTCACTCTGTGAGCGGATCAGTGGCCGTGGGGAGGGGAGGGGGGGGTTCTGGGTTGTGGCATCACCAGGAGTGCTGGGGATATGATTTGACTGACAGAGCCAGATGGGTGTGGAAATGACTGATGCATGTGCCAGAGTGCTCTCATATTGTAAACATTGATTCTTTTTTTAAAGGGTTGTTTTTTTTTTTTTGGTTGAAACTGGTCTGACTGGCTGTTAAGACGTGTTGTCAGATTTTATCAGCTGTGGCTGATGGAGGTCAGCAGGCTGCAAACGACAGAGAGACGCTGCTCCTGCTAATGCTGTGAGGCAGAGTCAGGAAAAAGTGTGAGACAAATGGAGACTGGGCCATTAAACATGACGGGCTGCATTTTGTCAGCTCACAAAAGGCTTCAGGAAAAGAAAAGACAAAGTTACAGAATCTAAAACGGGGAGAGGGAAAAGATTGGGAGAAGTAGTGATCTGTAAGGAACCAAAAAAAAAACACAAAAAAAAGCCTCATTTGAACAAATGTAGGTTAAGGACACATGCTGTGTGACTAAGCCAAGATGGCGCGTATGTCTGCTCATGTGCATGACACCACAGACAGAAAATAACTGGGCTGTGCTCGCTCGGCTGTGTTTTATTCTAATGCTTTATTTATATTCCTGGGATCTCCGCCCAGACTTTGCAAGCTACTGTCGCTCTACATCTTGTTACCCAGCCTTGAGTGAAGCTGCGCCATCGCACCCAACCCGACGTGTCTGCTGGACACAGCATCGCCACGGAGACCCGGTGACCGGGCGGGGACAAAAGGATGAAGGCTGTGTGTGTGTGTGTGTGTGTGTGTGTGTGTGTGTGTGTGTGTGTGTGTGTGTGTGTGTGTGTGTGTGTGTGTGTGTGTGTGGTGGTGGTGGTGGTGGTGGGTGGGGGGGCGCTTTAAAAGCTTGATTAGTGAAAACAGAAGGGGGATAATTACTTTGAATAACACTCAACTGGCAGGATAGGCCCACCCACCATTAAAAGCAACATAAATTAACTCTCTCCTGAGTGGGGGGGATGGGGGGGCGACAATCTACTCTGGTACAGTCCATGTACAGTGTAAACGGAACCCCCCCCCGACCCCCCCTCCCAACCCACATTTACAACTACGCACGCAAACTTGCATACACATGAGTGATTGCACATGCAGGATTAATGCCAGGGGGTCTTTACTTTAAAGCTGCAAGCAGCTTTATCACCCGTTAAATGTATGTTGGGGAAATATGCGCACATCAGTCACAACACAGGCTGATCCACTTAAAGTGATCTAGAGATAGCGTGACGACCTGCATTGTGACATGGAGACAAATGTATCGATGAACCACAGATGAAGCATATAGGAGCGTTTTATGGTGATTTCATACCGTGAGTGGTCACACCTTGTGGTTGGGAAAAGTGAGCCCTTTCCTATTCATCATCTTCTTTTGCTCCTTTTTAAGAAAAAAAAAGTTTCTTCTCTTGTTAAGATTTAATATCCGAAGCTTCCATATTCTTATATTAGCACAAAGCAATCCATCAGATTGTTAATGTGCAGTACATCAATGCGAGTACATCTCGTTTCACATCAGTTTGGTTGCTTCATGCAACGTGCTTATCTACATGTGCAAATGAGGGATATATTAGCAGTGTTGCGAAATCTACTTTAAAAAAACCTCACATATTTTTGTCCTTTTAATAAAAGGCTCATGCGTGCAGACGCACACATCCATTAACAAGTCCAGATATGGCAATACTACGTCGTATTTTGAATTAGGTGGTGGATAGCTTAGCAGCTCGAGAAACACAGTTTGAGCTCAAGGCAGCTTGTATTTGTCAAGACAATGCAAATCACAAAATAATGGTGGAAGTATTGTTATGTTTCCGAGTGCCTTTGTTAAAAAGACAGCTTGGTGTATTCTGGAAGAGAGGTAATGAAGGCAAAGCACAGCTCTGCACGTTGTAAAACTACAATAATGCAAAAAGGGAAGGCCGTTGGCTACATTTATTATTAAGGAATCAGCTTTAAAAAAAAAAAGTGATAGATTGCAGAGATAAAATATGTTTTTATTCTAGCATCAAAACTCAATGAGCTAAAACACATTACTGTTAGTTGTGTTTTAGCATTTCTTGGTGCAAAAGCACAAGCAGCATGTTTAGAAGAGCAACACACACTGTGGGATCCTGAAAACAAATATAATCTTATTAGTAATTAAATGTCTAATACTCTGCTCTCCCCTGCAGGGGTGGTACTCATTCTACTTGGCTAGTTTTCACCTGAAGTCCTTCCTGCTGGATTTGAACCAGAAACCCTCCACACCTTTGTTGACATTCATTATGTTTTCAATTGGGGCTGCATAATATATTGCAAATGTATTGTTACAAATAAATCAAAATACACAACATAAATATCGTAAAACAGACTGAAATGTAATAAATTGCATGCATCATGTATTTATACTCTGCATGTCAATATATGTGGTCAGAGTGATGCCCGCCCATGAGGTAGATGTGAAAAAGGGTATCGTACTGTTATTTGTACGCTGCGGTTCAATGCACTCCCTTTCAGTATTCTGCACCAGGGATTCCATTCAAAGTCATTGTGCTTGTGCAAAGACAAATAAAGATTCTATTCTTACAGTAAAATACAAAAGCATCAACAATGGATACTTAAACTATTTGTATTTATCGTTAATCATAACTTTATTGCAATACCGGACAACAATATCACTTTTTTTTTTTTTTAAAGAATGTGCTGCTGTTTGTTCAAGTTCCTTCTTAATTTGATGCTCTTAAAGGGACAAAGTGTGCAGAAGCTGAAGAGCGCCGAGTAAAATAAGATGGAGCAAAAGGGAAAATCAGGATGTGGAGTTCAAATGGCGTCAGCATGTCAAGGTGAAGACAGCTAGAAGAGCTGTCGTGGAAACCTTTTTTTTTTCCCTTGTCCTGTCATTAATGTGCATAAAGTGATTCCATTCATCACATTTTAAACAATCAGTTATAAAGATCAAAGAGAGTTGGAGGTGGTTCAGGCGCATTTTTATGATCATGTCTACTCAAGAAACAGAACATCCGTTATCTTAATCTCACTGTGAATCGTCCACATTGCAGCGGTTTCAAAGTGTTTCTCACTCTTATGTGAACATCACATACATTTTCAGTCGCAGGAGGTCAGCTCTTATTTTTAATACTTAGAATTCACCCCTCTCGTGTTGAGCGTGGGAATGCGGAAGATTTAGCAGATAAACAGTTTATTCTCGACGGTGGCAGCTCAGAAGAACTGGCGCTTCATGTCTAACTTGTTTCTTTTTTCGCCCTAATCTGTAGGAGCATGTCAGTCAAGCTTTATTACCTCACTAGATCATGTTTAATTGCAGCATATAAAAGCGGCTCCCCTCAGATTAGATGTGTTTAGGAAAACCGACGAGCCACTTTGATCTATCTGCCTAAAACTGTGTGTATCCGAAGACGCTGCTCAACGTGGCAGACCACATCATAGAGATAGTCGAGCTGCCTGCGTCGGCCCCTCACTTCTCTCCCACGAGGTCGAGACCCTCATCTGTTCTTGTGATCAGAGTTTGAACAAGTATCATCACCGCGAAAGGAAAAACCTCCCGGCTTGAATGTAGCAAGAGAGGAGAACATATTCCAGATGGAGCCATTTTTCACCCGTTTTTACTCCCCCCCCCCCCCACCTTTGCTCCTGCCATCACTCTGTGTCTGCGGAACACAAAGACTTTTCAGTAACCGCTGGCACCTGAGGGCCTTCCTCGGTGCACAAATAAGGTTGTTATTTATCCAGACTCTCATGGCTTCCACTGAAACTCAAGAGGGTCATTGAGGTTTGGTTTTAGGGCCAAACAACAAAATTAGGAACGCTTGCACGTGGAGGCCGAATCACAGAAATCGCCAAGAAAATGACAGTGTGCAAAGTCTGACATGAATAAAAGGCTGGAGCGGGGGGGGGGGGGGCGTGTTCAGCTAAACTTAAATAATTACAGGGCTTGAAGGTGAATTGAACTCCTTGGTAATTTCCAGATAAAAGCCCTTGTTGGGAGTGTATGGGGAAAAACAAGAGTTGTACAACGGAAGGAAAGGGGGGGGGGGTAAAAAAAAACAGATACAAGCAACAAGAAACACATGCTTGGTGGCACATGTATCCAGTTTCCTATAGAGAGAGGGAGCCACAAAGAACAAGGCAACAAGGTGGAAACATTCCTCCAGCTTATTCTACCCGTCATCTTATACTCTGACTTTTGTTTTGCGTTTTTGATCCAGAGACTGGAAGCACACCCTTGTCGCCATTATGAAACCCTGTCAGCTGGTGATTTTCACTCGGGGAATCAGAGGGCTTCTGTTCTTTTCGGATGAGAAAATGAGGGCGAGAAAGACTTGAAACCGAACACTCACACTTGATATTGAAGGAGGCATTGGTGGAGTGGCGCACCTCTCCGGTGACCTTGTTTCGTGCGACGCACTCGAAGCTGCCCGCGTCCAGCTGCCGGTCCACGGCGGTGAACTTGAGGTTGCTGCCCTCCTGGAAGCGGCTCTCGCTGTCCCGCAGCGGCTGGCCGTCGTGATGCCAGCTGTACGCGACGTCGGCCGGATCGCTGACCTCGCAGCGGAGCATGGCGCTGCGGCCGTGCAAGGCATCCTGGGATTTGGGCTCCTTGGTGAACTGGATGGTGGCAGCCTGGATGGCCAGAACTGGAAGGGAAGAGGGCGAGAAAAAAAAAAAAAAAAAAGAGAGGGAAATTAAATGACAGGGGATAAGAATGAGGCTGCTGTTAGCATTTTATGGCTTTTTCCGTTCATTAAGTGCGCGCTGTAGCAACCACTTAGCTGTGCGGAGGAATGTGATGTTTGGACAATACTGGCTGGCTGTGACTTATTTTGTCGTAAAATTATCGGGACCCGACGTGGAGGAAACTCTCAATCTTGATCAGGACGTCGCGCCTCGCGGTCACGCGCCACGAGATCAGGGAGACGCCGCTCTCAAACCAGACGTGATGTGCTGCACACACATCCTCGCGTACACTTAAATCTTTCATTCTCCCCTCGCGGTGAACACGATCCGTCTGAGAGACATGTTTTCTGCTCTACTTACCCACATCTCACAGGAGAACCCGACTGTGCATTTAGCACAATTTGCACCACACTCCTTTTTCCGCTACATAGTCATAGCACGTCTGACGGGCTGCATGTCAGGGTGTGACACATTGGGCTGTTCATGATATTACGGCTACATTTTACAATATGACACTTAAAATAAAACTGCATGTGATTCGGCCAATATCGCAAATTGGTGTATGATCAAATGACACATAAGCAAATAATATCAGGCACACAAAGCAACAGACAGATGAACCGTGACTTCTGATTTGTTTTTGAATTCCTCCCATTGGCTCTCTTGTCAATGTTCTTTTATTATGACACTAATTAGGCAAAAACATCCCAAAATAACAGAATTTTATGAAAGGTCAAAAACTTGACAGGTGAAGAAGTTCAGTGGTTTTCACAGCATCAAAGCAGGCTTTAACTTGAAGCCTTGGTGATGCTTTTCCTAAGCTTCCTTATAATTTCTTTCGTTATCATCAGAGGATAGCTTCATGATAAAGTTAAAAGTTGAAAGTAAATCAAATCATTATTATTATTTTTGTAATTCATTGTAATTATAATTGAAACAAATTAAATGATTGTTATCTTGTAATGGGAAAAACATTCGGTATTCAACCGAATCCCAACAAGATTACTACCTGAGATGAGATAAACGTTACTGCTTCTCATAGTACATGGTGGTTTAGCGGTCAGCACACTCGCCTCATAGTAAATATGTTGGTTTCAGTCTGAGCCTTCTTTCTACTGTATGTGGTTTTTGCATGTTCTCCCTTTCAGTGCATGGGTTATGTAGTTTCTTCTCATTCCTCCATGCATGGTGGCTCTAAATTGGCCGCAAGCGTACATTTTCTACGTCACCATTTCTGAATCAGCGCGAGGTTGGAGCAATGGTCAGCATTCTGTTCTTTCTCACCTCAAAGTGATGTGGCCACACACGACAGAACGACTCCATAGTTTGGTTGTTTGTTTTTTTTTTTACTCTTTTAATTGCAGCTCTGCTCCTCTAAGCTGCTAATTAAAAGAATTTCGCTGAGCCTGTGGAAGGTGTTGGAATGGATGCCAGTTGTGCAGCCGCCTTCCTTTTTGCACGAGCACCACAATGAACCGCTCATCAATAACAATCTCTAAAGGCCATCTATACACAGGCGGGCAGGCCCTCCTCTGAACAATGTTATCATACCACGTGTCAGGGTTTGTTATGATAAGGAACGGGCCATCGCCAGCGTCGATCCAGCATGCCTACACCTGCATGCCTGTGTGTGTACTGGTGTGTATTTTTAGGGGTGGTTGAGTCTCTTGCAGGGCGGTGGGAAATCTTTCAATAATGTCAAATCAAGGAGTCTGTATAGGATGAGCCAAGGTAATCCCTCAATCTCTGACCCCCCCTCTCCACATCCCAGCACTCGTGTGCCGACGGCTCGTCCCTTCATCAGGCCCACCTTTGTTTCAGCTGCAGGTGGTTGGAGCTGAGAGACCTGCAGGCAGGCAGGCAGGCAGGCAGAAAGAGGCAGCCAGGCAGAAAGGCTAGTCAAACAAGACATCTATTCCAGAAAGGATGTGACAGGCAGGCTGGGTGGGACAAGAGCAAATATTTTTAACCTCAAATACCCCCACGCCTTACACTGCACAGTCAAAAGAACATGTCAGGCACCTTTCAGGGAAAAAAAAGAGGTGTTATCTAGAGGTGTGAACATGGAATACTTGTAGGATGGGGGGGAAAAAAAAGTTTAAATTGAGTGTTGAAATCTGTAAAAACACAGATGCACTCTCTCTTTCCCCTTATCGCTCAGAAGCCTAAAAGGAAGTGGATCATGGGGATTATAGTGAGTTAAGCCACAGCCTGAGTAAATAAAGACACATCCATTAATCAACGGTTCAAAGATTTTGAACCAAACAAAAAAAAAAAATTTTTTGATTCAAACAATCCCAATTTAGAAACTCATTCAAACTTTGGTTCAATCAAAGAAACTATATCATTTCAATATCTTAATAAGAAAGTGTACATTATCCCAATGGATGTTCACTATATCGTATTTCATAATTTTGATGCATGTTCAATGCATGTAGATTAATACATTTGCTTTCAGTGTTAAAAATAGGCCTAGGACAAAAAAAATCTTTGAAACTCCCTTCATCATAACTTCTTGAAAAAGGAAGAAATAATGCACGTTGGGGACAAAACAAACACAAATACTTGCTATAACTTTGACCACACAGGTCTATAATAATAATCTTAATTTTATTCAGACCAGAGAATGGTCTTGAAATATTTCATTCATTTTTAATTGTGGATAGTCACTTGAATGCAATTTATTTACTCTCTGGTGTACATTGTTCATGTTCTTCACGTTGCAAATCCACAATATTTTTTACTGCATGAAGTCTTCAAAATGTCTCGTTTGATTTTTTTTTTTAAACCAAGGCTTGAGTTAAAAGCACAAGTTTGAACTAAACCACGGGGGTTAAGTGAAGGATTACACCCTCTGTTTTAACTAAATACCCCCATACCAACAGAACCACCACTTTCCTTCAGATAATAGATCCTAACAAACACAGCTGGATGGCTTCAGAAACGACAGTCAAATGTAACATTATTGACTAGTATTGTGTGAAATGATGACACACTAATGAGTGTTTTCTTTTAGCGACACAAAAAAATACATGCAGATTTGACACAGGATATATATGCAGTATGGTTTGTGTGGCTTTTTGAATCGAGGCTGAAACCTGCAAACTTGAATCAATTGCACTCCTATGCACGTGTACAAGGACAATCTGAGCTGTAAACTCATTCAGCACTTCTGCAGCTTCAAAATGTCACCGTTTCATGCGAGTCTCTGCATCCTGCATTTAACAAACCACAGAAGATTAAAGTGACAACTTGGTACTTTTGGCCAAACGTTTCGTAGCCTGGTTGAAACCGCGAGAAACTGTGGGACGCAGACAGTTAGCCACAGTGTTCCTTGAGCCCTGCACACATTTGTTTTTAATTTCACACCAGGTCTGACGGCCAGGCGATCGATGGCTCTTAAGGGGAATCATGTGCGTCTCTTTCTAACCCATTGAGGCGCTATATTACAAAGCCACAGCTCAGTGACCCTTTCTTTTAGGTGTTAATAAAACAAGAAGAAAAAAAAAAAGAGACATTTACAGAATTGAAGAGGGACACCTGCTGCCCCTTGATGGCCTCACATTCCCACATCAGCTGCAAACTGTATGACTGAAATACTTCATCTCCATGTTTTAGCCACACGGAAGCAACACAACTATACCTTGTTATTTTGGCCAACTCTGCCTTATTAGTGTCATTTTATCCTTGCTTTTGAATAAAGATCATCTTCACGACTGCAAAAAATACTGCAAAGCTTCAAGGCATCATATTCTTAATGGATCAATTAAAATATACATAAAAGTTCATTTTCACAGATCAAGAAAAAATAGGATTTAACAATCTGGTTCGTCTCTTGACGTCTTCCTTAAATAAAAAGACTTCCATAAATAAAAAACTACTTCTGCTTCAGTCTTTCCTTTTTCATTCCATTTGTCTGATAATCATGATTTTAAATTTGCACACGGTGGCTCAGTACATTTCCTCACCTGCACAATATTAGTAGTAAGATTACCACGTCGATGTAAAAATGTGACATTATTTATTACTAGGAATCGACAAGGTAGAAGGTTTTTTTTTTTTTTTTTACTCATTATGTCAAAAATAATTTCCAGCCAAGAAGGCTCAGCTCTGACCAATAGTGAGTATATGTTGTGTTTAGATGTTGCAAAACTTCTGTGATCATTCAAACAAATACAAACCCCAAAAGGTGTGAAGTTAATATAGTGAGTAAAAACTATTTCTGGGCTTCTTAACTATCTGTCCTTATCTTCAACATAAAGTTACTTTGGGTATTCAAAGCTTTGGACGAACTTAATCTGTAAAGAACACCAAAGACGCATCTTATAAATCGCTCTCAGCTGTGATCCGGTCTGAAATCTGCACGCGATTTATTTCACACAGGATTGTTACAACTTTTCTCCTGTATAAGCAAACTGTCTTAATTCCCCGGCGAGGCTGTGAATTTGTTCCATCTGTGAAAGAACTCGGATAAAAAGGCAGCAGATGGGTTGGAAACAGCGGCGGAGTCGTCGTCAGGATCCACCTCACACAATCCATCAAGTAATGTTGGTCGACAGCGCTCTACCTCCATGCCAGGCCTACAGCTGGGCTCTGAGGTGGCGTGCCAGCTCCCATCACACCGCGCCTACTCAACGCGGCGGCGTTGTGAGCCGAGCTGGAGAGACACGGCCAGGCGGTGCCATGTGGCTAATGGTTTCATTTGAGATGCTTGTTGACATTTAGTGTGACTGAATGTGTGTGTATGTGTGTGTTTAGATCGGAGGGAATGACTTCCGGGAGGAGGGGGGAGGGGGGTTCAGAACAGGCAGATGAGGTGTTTTCACATACCGTAGGAGCAAAGTGAGGCACCGTCTCTCACATATGAGGACGTCTACTTGTTCAAGCGGTGAAGGTGACATATGACCTACATCTCAGCGCAAACACACTGCAAGTCACATAAGCGCAAACTCCAATTGTGCACGCTTTCAAAATCAAAGCGTCACAAAACTGACAAGAGCCAAACTTCCAATTCCTTCCGCTGCTGTTACAAAGTCACTCCATGTCTCCTCTCCATCTTCCTCATCAAATCAAGAACATTTCACGGTGGTCACGTTCTCTTATCGAGTCACATGTGACCTGAAGGAGGAGGAATGCCTGGATCTGAACAGAGCGACATTTCAGAGAGATAAGTGGGGCGAATGTTATCTCGGCTGTGTCTGAGGGCTCTTCAAAGTGAGACCGAGTTGAAAGGAAGAGTTATCAATAGAGGGTAAACAAACAGAGAGGCTGACGGGCACAGGATGGGACTGCTTCTGCAACACAAACATTCAGAGCAGCACTGAGTGCTCTCGCAAAGAGCCATCAAAGACTGGCGGGGAGCAATTAAAGCAACATTACTGTTAGGCGTCAAGGAATCAATGGGTTTTGTTGGGGCAACACGCAAATCAATGAAATTACCTGGAACATATTTAAACAGCTTATTTCCGTTTTTTTTTTTTTTAAACTGCTTAATTTAATAATGTTTGACATATTGAAAATGAAGATGCTTTATATTGTATGGTAAAAAAAAAATGTTTAGAGGCAAGTGTGCAGCAGTAAGTGTCATTCTAACATTCTTTTCTAACAGATTATTGCTAAAATCCTATTCAGTCGCACAAAATCAGTCACAACAGGGGGCGATCTGAGCTTTGCTCTCCAGTCTTAAGGATCTAAAACACACATGAACACATTTTCTCCACAGTCTCCGGGTGGGCTTTAACATGAGAAGCCCCCCGAGCAGCAGTGACTGCAGTCGAGTTAAAATGTCAGAAATATCAAGGATATTTTAGACATTTTGAGCTTTAGTCGTCTGTGCTTTCGAAAAGGTCACAGCTGAGTGAACAATACAATAGTACTTCTGTGTTCCACTCACTCCCTGAAAATGTATCTAAACAAGGGAGACATTAACAAACAACTTTAAATCATAGCATGAAATATAAAAGAAGTATAACTTAGCCATTGTGGGTGATTATACACATATTGCCAGTTAATGGTATGTATATTACTGTTGAGAAACCATTCGAAAGTGAATTTTACATATGACCCCTTCAAAATCATAAAAGTATATATAATATAGCAAATTACAAAATTAATATAGATTCTCTTTAAAAGTATGTTCTGAGATCATGTGTGGTTTGGTATTTTCAATAAATATCCTGTAAATGGAAAAGTGTTTATTTGAATGCAGTAAAAACGTCATTACAAGCCAAACACTGAACAGAAAGCGAAAACTATAACTTCTACTATAAAAAAAGATTTTGTGATGGATAACGCAGACAAAACAGCGAGTGGCATGACACATTAAAAGCTCTGCATTTATTTAATAGAAATAAATTGGAGTTTTCTGGGTTTTCGATCACGGTGCGTGAGAATGAGTTGGAGGAGCCTGAAAGTAGGTTAAAGATGGAGGAGGAAAACTGCTGAGAAGAAGAAATGCCTGCGCGCTGGGATTCGCCCGCTCAGCTCGCTGCGCCGCCGACCCCATTAGGCCCGGCGCTGCTGTCGGGCCTGTCAGGTTGAAGTCGCCTTAAAGTCCGCCTGACAGCCAGAACTCATCATAATGGGCTCATCAGCAGCTCACACCTCCTTTCTTTTATTCTCAAGTTTTTTTTCTCTTTCTGCTGGCACAGGAGGCTGACTTGCATCATATTTCAGGAAATGGAAAAAAAAAAAGAAACTCGACATGGAACACCAGCGGTGAGGAGATAATGCAGCTGTGACGTCAGAGAGAGAAAGTACAATGGTATCGAAGACCTTAATAATGAATGAAGAGTTGGTGACATTGCACACCAAGTGGCAGGATCCTCAGAACCTTTGGAAAATGTATAAAAAGAAGTCTTTTTTTTATTGGTGAAGGGCTGTAACAGCCAATAATGTAATCGTTTTAAATGTAATAAGCCTATAATTTAATAGTTTGCTGATAGTGTAGTCTAATATTAGAGGAACTGTCATAATATTTTACATGAAGGAAAAGCATTTTTAAAAATAAATTACTTTCAAAACGTGATGACTGCAGGCAATATTGTAATAATAATCCATAAGCCTGAATTTCTTGGGGGGCAAAAAAGCTTTTTTGCACTATTAATATAGGCATAATGGATGGCACAATCCTCATAGTCATTCACGGAGGATACAAACTATGCAACACTCAATTATGGTTGTAAAAAATCTTTTAACTTTTTATTAACTCATTCAACACATTCAAAATCACTACATTACTGGCAGGTATTATATTATTGGCCATTATTCCATTATTAGATTATAGCTATATCCATTACAACAAGAGGTTTTAGGTGAAGAAATTAAATCCCTTTAGATCAGCTTATCCACATTAGAAATGTAAAGATGTTTTTTTTCCCCCGCATCTGCATAGATTTAGGTGTTTTGCCCACAGCCATTTTCAAACCGGCTGCCTGCATCTGCAACAAGCTTTCGCAGTGCTTCATTTTGAAGGCCGACCGATCATTAAAACTCCAGTGTTCAGGATTGTGCATTTGCAGCAGGTCCTCCCACCCCCCATAGTGGACCCCCCCCCCAGCTGATGGGTGGAGGAGATGGCTGCTGGAGGTCAGAGTGGACGACATGCGCGCACACACACAGACGCAAACGGCAGCGTTTGGCACCAGGCACACCCACTGTTCGGGCTCGAATTGCCCCCGTGTGTGTGGTTTAACGGCTTCTCGGCGGACCGCGTCAAAGCTGAGACAGCTGCTGTGGAACGTCTCGGACTGACAGGAGAGCAAGAGCGAGGAGCCGACCAGGCGCTGAACTGAGCGCCGCTGACGGAGCGTGAGACAGTGAGGGGAGACGTGGTGCTTTCAGTATTTATGTCAATGGAGGCATGCGAACTCTCTTACATGAGAGTTCAGCTGATATCTTAAAAAAAACACAAAAACGCCCAAAAAAAACAAATTAAAGAAATCTGTAAAAGTATGTGAGGTGATGCAATTTCCTTTTTAATGTCAATTCTTGACGGAAAAAAAAAAAAGGTTTATAGAGTTAACTTGTGTAGTGTGTTCGATTTAACAATATTAGTCACATTCACACATCAATAAAGGCGGCTGGCTTCCAAAGCGGTTGAAGCTCTATGAAAGGGCTTCAATCGCTCATAATTTGTAAACTTTGCTTTAAAGTCTCTGCCTTATGTTGAGAATGAAGACCGCAACAATAACTGTGGTATTATTTGTTCTTCTCCAAAACTGCTAAATCTACATAACCCAATTAAAGACAGACGCAGCAAGGCTCCAGATAACATCAACGCTCTGAACTCCAACGGCACAAACTGACAAGAAGCAGTGCATCTTCAAACCAGACAGAAGTGGGAAAAGAAACGGCTGTGGGCATGTCGAGCATGCCTCAGATCTGATCAATTATTAACAACTCCGAGAGTTTGCATGACATCTGAAAGAGCCGAGCATGACTTGAAAGCAGAACTAAACATCTTATTTTGTTAATGTCAATCAGAAGGTCAGACGGCGGGCAGCACAATGAGCGCAAACTCGAAAACCACAGCATCAATTTTTCAGGATGCAGAAGACAGGCGGGGGGGGGGGGGGGGGGGGGGTGGCGTTCACGCAAACTCCTCTCTCTCCATTTCAGAGGCTTCTGAGCGATCAGACCCGGTCACACATCGCTCCTGATTACCGTATGAGCAGAAAGTGCGAGATACAGAATCAGCAGTGGATGTTCCTGTTCATCTTCAAGCTGAGGTAATGAAATCACCCGCAAAAGCGGTCCCCTAAAGCAGCCCGGCATTCCAGAAGCGGTGAGGAAGAGAGGCCTCCTATTTATATTTTGCTCTGAGATCCAGCAGTTAGATCCCCCGGTGCTCCACTGGAATGCCGAGCTAACAAGATTAGCTCCTGTGTGATGGTGCACGTCAAACGGAGAGAAGGGAGACACCTCTTTACTGTCAGGAGATGACAGAAAGACGCACTGGATGATAAAATAGATCTGAATATCTGGAGTAACAAGTAGGACGTGTCCTCAGCGTCATGTAACCATGGCTGGGCCCGTTCTCTTATTTTAAAAACACAATGTTTTAACACCCCTCGCAAGCACGAACAGGGATTTTCTAATTACAAAATTTCTCATTATCTCAGAGTCTCGGAGGTTAAGTCGTGAAGATGAGCACCGACAACCATCTGTCACTGTGTGTTTGTGTACGTGCGTGTGCGTGTGCGTGTAAGAATGGTTTTTAACGCCAAGATTAAAAAAAATCAAAACAGTGATAGCTTCATCTTATCCAGTGTGGACTGACATGTCAGGGAGATAAATTGGAGAGGCGACTGACGGACAATGGCATGAGAAGCACTTCAACAAACTGACCGAGCTTTCACTGCCTGTCAACGGAATACTCGATGTGCGTGTATGCGTGTGTGTTGATGTCGAGGTAGCTGAAGGGTGATGATCATTTGTAAAGCACATTTGAACCACGTATAAAGCAAAATGACTCCAAATGACCAAATTGCTGAGTTTGGATAGAACATGAAAAACATATGCACGTTTAATCAATTTGATTAAATTAACCATCATCGCTCTCATAAGTCCCAGTCGGGGTGCTCAGTCACCATCATCAGTTTCCTACTGATGCAGACCTGCTCTCACAAACAATACTGAACTAAAGCTTTGAAGAAAGTTTGGATAGATTTCAAGAGAAAAAAAGGAAGAAAGAAAAACTGACCCGAGGGGGGGGGGGGGGAAACAGTTTTTCTCTCCACTATGAATTACAGGGAAAAATCACCCGTGCGTGAAGCCAAAAAACGCCGCCTAAACAAAGAGGTCAGGTGGTCTTATTTAACCTGACAGAGCAGAGAAGTGAAACAGGATGGAGTCGGACAGGAACAACGTGTTTCTGTCAGAGCATTTTTACCAGCACTGGCGCCTCGGTTCACCTTGAGCACGTCTCATTATTGACCTCTGTCGGCTTCAACTGGGCGACTTTGTCCTGGAGTCACTTCACATGGGCAAGGTTGTATATTTAATCTACAACGGTTCCAAGGCAACCTGCAGTCGAATGTGTTGAAGTATAAGCAGTTGGGCGGGGAAAAAAAAAAATCTATCACAAACACAATGATTGATGTTATGAAAAGTACAACTCTCTGTAACAACAGTTGACCTTCCATGTCACAATGGGGGAGTTGCATACAGTATGTGGAGCCATGAATGAAGATCGACCCGTCATGTTAAATCTGCCCAATGAGTTTCTTGTAACGTCAGTTTCCATGTGCTCTCAATGGCTTTATACTACAGTCTAAAAACATGTATTTCTGGATAATTGTTGAATTTAAATAGTTCGTAGATGTGAATCTGAGAGTGTGTACCAGTCTGTCTCTGTGTTTGCCATGTGATGGACTCCAGCTGCCCAAGTTGGATAATTCAAGACAGGTGGATGGACGGACGGATTAAATGGTCCTACGGTTACAACTGTATCGTTTGTTTATGAGAAAATCCCTGCACAATGAACAGGAAGCATGTGCATTTCTTTCACAAAAACCTGAGAACTCCAAGGAATCTGCCGAACGCAGTGATTTATAATTAATGCAATCATTTCATATTTCATACATGATAAATGGCTCATTTCAGTCCTTTCTGGTTCAAGGGCAGGACAATGTCTGAATCTCAACAAGCCAACAGGTTTATGCCAAACAACCGTTCTTCATGCCATTGTCTGAGTTTCATAAAACAGACGTGGTTTTATCTACTATAGAAATAAAACCTATAACGAGAATCCATTCAGTGAGATCTTACAGTGCTGGTTTGGAGTTTTCTAATCATATCCAAACTGCTTCTAAGGCTTTTCGGATGTGAGCACGGAGACTGTGTTTAGCCTCAGTGGTTACATAGGAAACCCCTCTAACATCAAGTTGAAATGGATCAAAGTAGCACAAAGGAACGAGACGGTGCCGTCTCCTTCCATTTCCTTCCAAACCCTGACCCCAGGTAGTATTTTATTGTCAGCGAGCCACACATCAGAGGGGAAAATCTCCATTCATTCCATTGCTTCTAAATTGAAAACCATGTTCAAAGCAGCAGCGTCGAGCTGCCTTCTCCTCCTCCTTTTTAAACGAGCAACGCCGGTATGCACACATGCTACCGGAATTCAATTGCTGCTCTTATTATAGCGGGTAATTGCTCTGTGGAGGGGTCTCACTCCACTCAGCGACTTGCCCGTGTGCAAAGAGAGGGGCCGGCTCATTATAACAACCTTCACCCAGATCACTATCACTTCATGCACATTTCACTCCATTTTGCAGCTGACGGCGGGGGAGCGAGCTCCGCATCGAATCGACAAAGATCCCGCATCGCCGGCTTATTACCAAGCGACATTGGCATGGCAACCAGCATGCAACCCAACCAGGTGGACCAGGGCTGCTCCGTCCTTTTACTGTACTCCAATCATATTTTCACAGAATCATTTTGGTTGAAACTAAATGTATTTTTTTTTTCTTCTCTGAAATAAAAACATGGCATTCAGAAACTGGTATATTAGGTCTCCTGCTACGAAATACCTTCTCATACCTCCCAACGAGCCCCTGCTCACCAGCACACCTCGCTCTTTGAAATGAAGAAGTACTCCATATGGTCTCCATGACAGGAAAAAAAAAAAAAATAAAACCCTCATGTAACAGTGCGAGCATGAAAGTGGGTGGGAGCAACAGCCATAAATCTCCTCATAAGCACACAAGGAGGTGGTCAGCAGCATCAAAGTGTTGGCGAGGCCCCGTTGTAACGCTGTTCCAAATGTGTTTTAATGGGCCACACATCCTCGGCCATTACCGCATCATTACTGGTGTTACTAGGAAGCCTGAAGCCCGTTTTAAGCCGGGAGTGTAGACGGAGACTAGTTTAGCACCGAAGAAGCCTTTCTCATTTGGATTTTCACAGTATGACATTATGTAACAAGTAATATTCATATTAAGCTGCATTAGAACATTCCTATTAGCAAAAGGTAAAGTGTCATATTTTGGGTCAAAATACTATGGGGTGGGTCATTTTTCCATACTAGAAAAGTGACCTGAGGGACCCGAGGGTCACTTTTCCATGGGATCACAATTCCATACGACTGTGGATCAAACCGTCGGGAAAATGTCACACAATTCCAACAGGTGCTTGTTTGGGGGCTAAAAGGGTAGCCACAAACAACCGCGATAAACTGTACAGTCTTCAGAACAGATGTCAATAAGCGCCTTTCTCACCACTACTCCACGTCTCCCTGCAAGATATTTTCCAACAACGCGGTTTCCTTCGTTAACTACCCAGAATACACTGTGCACTACGTCACTTGCAATCCATTGCTTGTTAGCTCCGATTCAGAGTTCCTGGGAGATTTCATGTCGTCCAAAACGAAACAGCCTTTCCCTGAAGAGAACTCTGGTCCAGATCAAACAGGGGACTGTCAACATCTACTAACCAGTAGCTCTATTATCCAACTGAAGGAGGGATGAATAATTTGAGTTGATTAACATATTTTTTTTAAGTGTTTCATTCATTTTAGACATGTAATGATATTCTACTACCCAATAATTCCATTGTGGTTTTCTTTGTATTTTACATCTTACTAATCTCTGGAATAACCTTTTTGATTTATTTTAAATCAAAACATGTGAATAAATACATACAGGAATGAAAGGTTAGATAAATAACAGAAATAATTACAGCAAACATTTAATGATAATGAACAGGTCAGATCTGGGCATATGATTGGACAGTGTTAAAATTCTTCCAATTTTTTTATTTTTTTAATCTGTCAAAGAAAAGGCACATGAATGAAAGGTCAGCCGTCAGCCTCTCTGAATAGGGACGTTCTTTGTGCAATATTTTTCCAGCTTCGGATGCATGAAAGGAGCCCTCCTGAATGAATTTCCCTTTAACATTTTTAGAACTACAACTTCACTTCAGGCTTTTTGCTCAGAAAAGAAAGAAAAGCACAAATCTTTGCCTTCCTTTGTGTTTTAATTGGAAAAAAAAAAAAAACACTCGCTGTTGCAAGTTTTTTTCCTCACTCTGGTGCTGGAAAACAGTTGTAAAGAGAGTGGGAGTTTGAAACGGTAATACATTTGACAAGTTTACCATCAATCCGGTAATCATTTTTAATCCCAAGGAGGCTTCAAAAGGCTTGAACTGTCAAGGCTTTTATGTTTCTGCCTATTAGGCTTTAACGCGGAGCATCACAATGCTTTGCTATTCCCCCGTTATCACAAGATGTGAAAATAGCCGCTCACTGGCAGCGAACCTTTTGCCTCACGACAGACGGAGCTCCGCGATGTGAGGAAGCCTTTCAAAGAAGATATGAGGCCCGTCGCTCGTCAACACCCCTCCTGCTCCGTCCCTCCACACCAAGCTTCATAACTGTCATGCTGTATCTAAAATAGAGACATCTGAGCACAGCCAGCGCTCACCAATTTTCAACACCCACTCATAAAAGGCTGCCTGTTGAAACACAGGCAGCCTAATGGAGCTCGGCGTAACCCGTGCACTGCGAGGAGGACAAAACCCGGGCGGCGAAAGGCAGAAGGAAAACTGGAAGAATACAAAGGAAGAAAGACAAGAATTGATTAATAGGAGGTTATTCGGTTTGTCTGGAACGACCACAAGATGACGGTATTTCTTTTGAGGTGTTCACAGATCTCAACCTCAGTCGGCAATCTGGAGCCACAGACGTCCCCTGCAGCTGTGAAGAAAATATGGGAGCAATTATTAGATTAAGACGGATTAGGCTCTACTCTAAAAGCAGGTTGTCTTGTTCCCGTTTCTTTGGTCCTGAAAAAAAAAAAAAAAAAAAAGCCCCGTGAATGGAAAAGGCCACTTTTAGAACAAAACTGAAAAGTGAATCGGCCAAAAAGAATGGCCGCCATATAAAGCATGGTGTGTTTGGATTTTCCTCCATTTCTAAACAACAAAGGCTTCGCACACAGTCGACATGAAAGCCTAATGCAAACTGTTTAGACAAGTAAGTGCTATAATGACCCTGCAGAGAGAGCATGACCAGCGTTTAACATGAAATTTAGTATC
The DNA here is from genome assembly GCF_963422515.1 of Blennius ocellaris. Taxonomy (NCBI): domain Eukaryota; kingdom Metazoa; phylum Chordata; class Actinopteri; order Blenniiformes; family Blenniidae; genus Blennius; species Blennius ocellaris. The sequence goes on from NC_137662.1 coordinate 10,043,974, forward strand.
AAACTGAATATAAGGGAACAATAATGTCAAACATCTGGGGTCACACTCAGTGATATTTTTCCAACATTATGAGCCAAAGATGGAGGATTAAGTCGCAGTGGAACCGAGGAGCTCAGCAGTTTGCAGCCAGGCGAAAAACACACTGGCCTGATAGATGTTACAGCTGAAGTTGGAGTTGAAGAACCGAACCAGGCTGTCTGTGTGCTTAAATGTTGCTCTGCAGGCCGGTTAAAAAAAGAAAAGGAAAAAAAAACCAAGCCTGGACAGAGTAATATGACAGATATGAGATGAACCAGAGCTTGAAGAAGTAGGATGCCTTTCCCCAAGTCTCTTGTCTTCTGAAATATAATCTGCGGGGATGAAAAACTCCAATGGATGAAGAAAGAGAAGAGAAGAAGGAGGGGAGGAAAAAAAAAAAAAAGCCTGACTGTACAATTCGATGCCAAACATGCAGCCTTGGTGTGGAAACCAAACATAGCGCAACAATCACAGGCCGGTTCCAGAGTGGCAGGAGCTGCTTTTCACATCAGTGCTAATAAATGATGCTTCCCTCACTGGCTCTGGCAGCAGATGGGCGCCGACTCCTTCCCTGTTGGATTCCTTTTCTCTGCATGCGGCTCTGGCGACTGCATGCAAGTTCAGCGAAGTCCAGACGTTAGTGCCAGGCAGGAATGTGGTGGCACTCTCCCTCCCCGTTTGGCAAAACTCCCCAGCAGAGAGGGGAGCGAGGCGAGATAAGAGGAGGCCAAGTAAAAATAGAAGATGAAGGCTTGAATGGTTGTTTCCATCATTCTGCTGACAGTGTACACCCGAGGCCTGGAGCCATTTGGGCTTTTGGCTACAGAATGGTTACAGCAGAAAGTCTGGTACAGTCATTAACCGATCACCCTCTCAGTGAGAGCAGGACCGGAGATTGAATGAGTGATAAACCTCCACTGTTACAAGGTCAGGATAAGGTCAGGTTCCTGCTGCTGCATCAGACTGCTGACTTGCCTATGTAGACAAATTAATTAATTGGGGAGGGGGGTTGAAATGAGAGGTTTCTGTCCGGGCTGTGTCAATGTTATCATCTAATGAGATAAATCACACAAAGGAGAAGCTGGAATACTACATGATGAATAGATGGATGTGTGAGCGTGTCGGTATTTCACAGTCAAGATTCTTTCAGTCACTCAACGAGGCTCCAGAGTACAATAAGGACTCCATTAAACCCCCGTTTCTCTCACTTTCTGCCTTGCCGTTTCTCTCCATCACACAATAATGGTACATCTGCCAGTGGCCTTCGGAAATGTGTTTTTAAAAGCTTCCTGGATGTCTCAGAGAAAGGCAATCTGCATTATTCTCATTCCTTTTTGTTCTGCTAAATGCGCCCCGAGGCCACGTCGCCGAGTCAAAGCAGACAAAAGACGCATCACATCACACCTCTGACATACACGTTGAAGAAGGCAGGAGGGCAGCGAACACTACCTTTCTTATTCCATTCAGGAAAGCAGGACTAAAGACATGGGTGGCCCCCCTGGAGCCCCCCTGGAGCCCCCCCCCTCCCCAACCCCCCCTCTCTCTGCCTTCTTCCATACACAAACACACACAGATGTTGATGCTGGCAGGAGGGAATCAAACAAACCTGGCAACGAGGTTGTTTCCAGAGCCCATCAGCCCTGTGGTGTTGGTTTCCTAGCAGAGCTTGGCTGGCTCTGCAGAGTGAGCTTAGTGTCGTAGTCACCACGCTTTAATTAGCCACAAACTTCTCTGGACAGAAGACTACTGTAAGTACAGTTGATGGTCTGTGTGACTCCGGACCACATGGGCGCAAGTTGTACGTTTTTATGGATGTGTGTACTTTGTAAACACCCGAGTGTGAGTGTTATGAGCAAACAGACTTTGGATTTATGAATTGATATGTTTTTATACCTATGCAATTTATTTAAGAGAATATTGACAATAGAATGAAGATTATTAAAAAAAAACACCAGCGAGAACCTTTTTTCCAACATCATAGAGCTCATGGTCACCACACTGTAGTGCAATAGGGCTTCATGTGACTGGCCAAATATGTAGTGATGTGGAACTGGAATGCATTGTGCACAGAAATACAATTTAACACAGTTCAGTCCATCTCACAGCAATACGTATACTGTGAATGTAAAATGGCCTTCAGATTGCCATTAGATGGCAATAATGTAGTCTATTTTAGGACCTTTCTTCAGGAGAAAGTCAGGATGCCAAAACGAAATGTGCTCCCATTAGTAAGTTTTGTAAAATAAATTCAGCTACCGTATTTTCTGGACTATAACTTGCAGTAGAGTAGAAATTGTATCAGTCTAGAAATACTGTATGTCATGAAGATGGAAAACAATATGAGCCTGAAAAACAAAACGCTGAATTTATATTATTGCATAACAACTCCATCTAAAATGTTAAATCAGCTAATTTTGAGTTTAAATGTTCTAATTGGGCTTGCGTCAGACAAACGTGCTCGTAAAGGAGGTTGTTTTGCAGTATTGGCGGTATTCTCTTGTCATATAGTGCCATCTTGCAGTCCCAAATGTTATGTATCGGTATATTATGATATTTAATAAACTAGTCTATCAATCTAAATAAACCTATAGACAATTTCTATGCTTCAGTTTTTTTCCCAAGAGTCAAGATGCTTTGTTTTGAAGACACTCACTTGAAATATCACTAAACCTTTTAAAAGAACAGCTCCAGTTATTGAAATGCCTCAGTATAAAAGCCTTGTTCAATGATATCTAGGTGCTTCTCTTCAAAGTAGACTGAGTGCATTGCAGATTTGGCTGACATTCCTAGTAGTCAAGCGGCATATCCAAAATGATTTGCATTGCATTCCCTCCCCAACTCAAGCCATTTTCCAATGACGGCACGGCTGCAACAAGTTCACGGACAAGCGATAAAGACCAAAAGTATTTCTTTTTTTTTTTTGGTATTATCTTAAAGAACCAAAATTAACAATCGTGCAAAATCCAAACCGTTGCTCAAGTTGTGGGGGTTCAATGATTTTGTGTGGAGCTGCTTGCTGTTGCTCTGAAACACACTTGACATGCTATGCACATTGAAAAACATCTCAACTTGCGTTCAACAAAAGATGAAACTGAAAGAAGCTTGGAACTCTTCGTGGCGATAATGCATTCAATTACAACTGATTCATGAATGGTAACAAACAAATAAGACACACAAAAGTCTTGCTCTGCTTCCCTAATTTAAAACACACTGTCGACTTGAAAAAGCAGTAAGAACAAAAAAGAGCCAGCTAAGCGCAGCCATGACACACAAGGAACTAATTGTGCACTTAATGAGAATGTGTGTCATCTAAATAAAATCTGACATCAAAAGCATTACGAGTCTGAAAGAGCCAGCGAGTGTGTCGTTCCAGCCCTGATCCCAGTGTTTTTTCATGCATCTGTAGCCCAAATGATGATAATTAGGCTGTATTATCTTTTAATTAAGCGAGGCACACTGTGACATCATGTTTGCGAAGCAGCAGGTGGTCCGTTTGCACAGCCGTGAGAAGAACGAACGGAGGAGGGGAAGAGATTAACCTATTTCTGCAGTAGATTTGGGTTTCTTCTTGTCTGCTCAGGCCTGTTTATGTCTTTATACGAAGAGGATCCCACTTGAGTCCTGATCCAAACAAGCATATTGGGATTCACACTTGGACAATGACTGTTGAAGATGTGCCTTGGGCAGAAATCCTGCACTGGATTTTACTTTTATGTCTGGGAGGCCTGAAAGTTTGAAGCACTTATTACATGCATGGGATGACAAAATGTTCACGTGACACTCACATTTGAATTAACCAAGACAAAATTCTAAATATTAAAGAACATTAAGTAGGTCTGCACAACTAGCTGTGTTTACCTACTAATTTTTTTTTCAGTTCTGTTTATAATAAAGTAATAAAGTGGTTTGACTGCTTTATATAGATACCGTGAATATCATCCAATTCAGAGTCTGACCAAGGAACAAACAAAATGTTGAAAAATCACCTACTTCTACTAGCTTTGCTTCCTTATTTTTCTCAAAACACAGGACGAGGAGGGTCACGTGGTGATGTTATGCATCAGACATTGGCATAAAGTTCCACAGTGGAAACCAATCCCATGTGTCAGTGCATTGACTCTGATCAGATCATAAACGGGGTGACCCCAGCGGCTCACATCATTATTTCAACCGCGCAGGGCCAATCTAATCCTATAGAAGTGTTTAGATGGCGCCGTTTTAATCGACGCTTAAGAGGATTACTTATGGCCCTTGTCAATGTAAAGAACAAAGACAACATAATGGCAGACAAACCTGTTTAAAGAAGTACAATGTGAATACCGCAAGGTGAAAATATGTAGAAAGTACTATGAAGTGGTAAAGAAGCCGAGTTTTCTACTTGTTTAATAATATAACACTGGCCAGCTAACATCAATCCAATTATTCTGCAGATAAAAATCAATAGAATATTTTCCTTTTATAATTGAAATGCTTCGAGCTCTTACCCCCCCGCCATACACTGCAGTATACCTGAAGGCCACTATGCATAAGTGTCATTTTAAATACTGATGGGACGACTTTGCGAGTGCCGCGGGGATTTGTGACATTTGCGGTGCCTTCGATTATTTGAATAACAGAGGAATGGGCTTGAATTCAGCTTTGAAAGCAGTGTCAATGTTTGCATTAGCACCGAGACGCCACATCTCTGTCGATTAGAGAGGCGGTGAGAGGAAGAAATGATGAAAAGAAATGTATAATTCACAGGTCTCCTATATAATCCATGTTCCACTTCATCAAAAATAATTAGCAGTGCTGCAATAGTCTGATAACATAACTACTGTGCATGATACAAACACCTTGCCAAGCACAGATGAATCAAACTTAAAGATAACAACAGTGAATGAGCTTTCAAACAATCACCTCTCTCCTCATTTCTATGCCAGCACTGAGAAATCAGCATTTCCTGAATACGAGCGCTTTGTAGAAATGTCTTTGTTGGACATTTTAATGTTTCACCGCCATGTAGATTTTTTTTTTTTTTTTTTGTAAGCACTGCTACGTTCAACAATCATTATTATGGACCATCACACGGCTACTTATGGGATGTGTTACCAGGCAACACCAGGCACTTGTTATGTTTCCACCCACTCAGGTTGAGCCCAACATGGCTCAGGTGATTATGTTGTTTCTGTGAACAATTCAACAGCTCACCCCTCGCACCTCCGCGTTGAGAAAAGCACTTTGTGTTCACAAAGGCAGGCACGCGAGAATCCGGGCGCCACATCAACTGAAACCAGATTACTCGGGGCACGCCGCCTCACGCCATCTGCAAATTAGGCGTCCCTGGGTGGGGGGTGTAACGCGGGGTTTCTGTGCAAACGTCAGTCCAGGTACGGCACCTGCTGATTGGTATCGAGAAACTAACAGTACAGACGCAATGAATTTGAGACCGGATCAGAAGACGGACTTATTCTGGGACAGGAGAGACCCGTAAGGCACAAAGGTGGTCTGATGAGGTGGGAGATCCCGGGGGAGTGTATGAGCTCCCTGCTCAAGCAGCTACAACACTTCATTCTATCACCTGAAGGACTTAAGGTGCCTCCGTCAAACATAAACAAAAGGCAGGTTTCTGGATTTGAATGTTCTTAAAGGATCCTTTTACTCCAAAGAACAGACAATCAGCATTTGTCTTTCTCCTCCAAGGAACAGGAAAAGACTGGAGAGCAGAGCTCCAGCTGGCATCCATCACTACATCTGCTCCGCAAATGTCCATGTTGAAAGAGTCCACTGACACTGGCAGAAATCGAGCGATTTGGACAGGAAGAGAGGAAGGCAAAGCTTGCGGGAGAGCGAAAGATGAATAGACCTCAAGAGGGAAAGAAAAGAAAGAAAAAAAAAACCTTAAAAAAGTGAAGGTCATCTTTAACAGAAGCAAATACGTCTGTTTATTTGCCTTTCAGGTTTCCACTGTGGCAGTGGGGGTCACGGCGAGGATGCCGGTTGTGTTCTCGCCTGATCTGGGCAATATCCCGGGGATCAAACACACCCAGCGCTCTTCTCTCAGATGGTCTGGTTCTGCTCAAGGCCCCGGTCTAATGAGGATGCCAGTGTATGGAGTTACAGACCGCAGTGAGGCCGGTGGTGATCCTGACCAGCCAACACAAGCTCCCTCCCCCGTAAGCACTCAAGGCTCAGCAGAAATCCATCACTTCTCTTCAGAAAAGCAGAGGAAAAAATAACTTCAGTCACTTTCCACTTGGGTTGCACAATAGCAGTCAAACACGGGATGAACGACAACGTCAAGTACTGCGATCTCTGATAATAAACAGTTTATGAGTTTAACGCGGTTGTGCTTTGGGATTTGCACTTGCAAATATCAGTGCCTTTTTTTTTCTCTTCTCTTCTTGGATGCAATTCTGACCGGCCATAACTGCATCGCATTCACATTCAAGATGCAGATCAGATGTTGACTTTATCGATTTTGGTCCATCTTTCCTCAATTTTATTCTATTTTGCTTTCGCCTGTTGCCAGCCGATATGATGTGATGTTGAAATGATGAACGGTGATGATGTGCAGCACATGAATGAATGGAGCAGGGAAACACAATTTATTGCTCTTCTGTCTTTTTTTCGATATGTATATTCCCAAGGTTGATATCACCATGATAAATGGGCAATGGATCATGCAGCCTCAGCTTCTACCAAGATGTTTGATTCTGCTCTTTAGCAATCTACACGGCACATTGTCTGGTAGTGTGTTTAATAACTAATCAGTTCATAGACGTGTGAATTTGTGAGCAACACTAAAGCCTGGATACAGAAAATCTAAATACTACACACAACTACATTTCTCTTAAAACTAAAATGTAATACAAGATCACAATATGGAGATCTGTTATGTATTCAATGTTTCTGTTTATGATCTTGTTCAGTTATATCATATTTCCTCATTTTCCCTCCCTGTAAAGTTCTGTCGAATTTCTGATGTTTCGTCGTGTGCCTGTGGACATTCACTTTCAATAAGAATGTACATGTAGCTTCATAATTCACCAAAAGCAGCTCTGGCTTCAGATAGCAGCTTTAACTGTGTGTAACAAGCTTGTTTTCTACCATTTCCCCCCCAAAAAGTCAAGATGTGACAGTCAAGTCGATCTCAGGTAATGTTTCGCGAGGACTTCACAATGTGTCAATTGAGCCACATTCAATGGGAAACCCAAAAGTTGGAAATGTGACAAAAAAAATATGGGGAAGCATGACAGGCCCTTTCAGAATAAAATTACAAGACACAGGCTCAGAGTATCTCCATTTGTTGCACATTTTTATGTCCATGAGTATTTTTTTTGTTCATTTCACAAAAGCATCATTCCCAAAAAAACAACAACCCTGAAGAATCAATTCTGATTTATTATGGCTGAGTTCTTGTGTTTCACATCAATTAATTCAAATAAGGCTAAACTAAAGTGACAAATACACCTCTGAAATTGCTTCTGCAATAAGAATGTTTATTTTACACATTTTCTCTCTTTGTCCACCGTGGCTATTCAAGTTCTCTTTAATTGAGTTAGGTGCTGTGCTCCATGGCTCACCTTTGACCTAAAGCTCATCCAGCATCTCCAGCACAACAAACCTGAAGGCTCCACAACTAAAAGTCTGAGGGGCTCCATTTAAATTGTGTTAGTGGAGGATTTGTGCTGGCCTTATCTTAGACATCTAATGAGTTGTGAAGCCACTTTACCTCAGTAAGAATATCCCGACACGCGAGGAAAGCTCTGTAGTCTGACGACTCTGACAAGGCATTTAATGTCTCATAATGGCTTTTCTCCTCCCGAGTACGGGAAGTACTCCTCTTTATAGCACTTCCTGAGTATTAGCGAGAGTGAGTTTATCTGGTAAGCAGTCTCGTTTTAAAATATAAGCATTGTCTGTAGTTGCCATCTGTCATGCAAGAAAGATCAGTTTGATATGACCTGTTCTAAACTATCATATTGAAAACTGGCTGGAATCTGTGACTTATTGCCTTTTGAACAATGGCTGTTGCCAGTTTAAATCACAAGTTGTGGCATTATAAAGATGAACTGACGACGCCCTTGAGCCAGCTCAACGTGCAATATAGCAATGCTAATTGTTAATACAGTTGATAAGAGTCTGATGGAGATCCTGAATGGCAGACCAGTCTACTCGTCCTGACCAAACGTGTTGACATTAACCCAGTGCTTCTCAAATGGTGGGGCGTGCCCCCCTGGGGGGGCGTGGTGGGGTGTCAGGGGGGGCGCGAGGCGGGCACGACTTTCAGTATTAGTGTTTTTATTCATGCTTGAAGGATTAAAAAAGGGCCTCCAGCCACTAGGTGGCAGCAGTGCTCAAACTAATCAACAGGCTGCCTGTTCAACCCAGTAGAGTAGAAGAAGTACTACACATGAACACCGGTGTACAGAGCTGGCGGAGGAGAGGGGGAGAAGTTTCTGACAGGAGTGAAAAGAAAAAAGGATGAGGCGTCAGAGGAAAAGAAAACAGGTGAGAGTAAACATAAAGCTAGTAAGAGCAGGAGATATGACGATGCCTACATAGCCCTTGGGTTTACCGTGAACACGGTCTGAAACCAGGAAACACCCGTTTGTGTTTTATGCCTAAAAACTCTGGCAGCGGAGCATGAAACCAAATAAATGAAGACGGCACCTGGAGACCATACACCTGGAGACCATACACCATACACCTGGAGACCATACACCATACACCTGGAGACCATACACCCATTATGTCAGTAAGCCACTGGAGTTGTTTCATGGTAAACTCCATGAGTATCGCCAACAAGCCGGTCATTGTGTCAGCGCGGCATCAGTAAACAAAAAAGCCTGTTAGCCTCTTACAAAGTTGCCCACCACATCGCAAGGTGCAAAAAAACCTCACACCATAGCAGATTTATTTTGATAATCAGGCGATTGTATGCAGAATGCTGGTGCCAGCAACTCATACAGTGGTTTATACAGATAAATAAATAAATATTATCAAGTTCTCAATGGTAGTACAATTCGGGGGGGCCCTGAAAAAAATTCTGTCCTCTAGGGGGGGCGTGACAGAAAATAATTGAGAACCACTGCATTAACCCAAATCCTTAAAAGAGGGGTTAAACTTGGAGGGATGCAGGGTCAGCGTGAAAAACAGTTGGCCGCTTCTTTCATGCCAGATTTGACATGACGTGCATACAAACACTTTGGATGGTACAAACAAAACGAGGAAATGCGGATCTGCCTCAATAGTCTGACCCACATTTAATTACAACACTCGAGGCTCAAAGATTGTTTTCCCACCATTTATTGCATGGGTGTATTATGAATTGTTCATTCCTCAGTAAACGCACACACACACACACACACTCACAAAGATAACACAGCACTTTCTTCTCCCCTTAAATGTAAACAGCATTGGAAACCAGTGAGGCCTGACGGGCACAAAGGCCTCCCTCTGAGTGTACTGTCACTCACACTCTGGGGAGAGACACCTCACTGCAGGAGGTGGCGCGACCCCCTGAGACTTAACGAAATGACACCTTCAGACGCACGCACACGCACACACACACACACACACGGGCAGGATCACAGACGCACAATTATCCGCTATAAGGCCCCTAATTGGCGAGCTTGGCTGTGTGTGAATGCTAACTGGGTGCAGGGCCGCAGCTGTTGTTACAGCCACTTCGCTCAAAGGTGAGGAAGAGAGGAGGAAGAGGAAGAGGGAGTATTTGTGTGTGCGCGCAGAATGAGGAATCTGGTCTCTTGCTGTGCTGTCTCCTGGGCTGACAGCCAATTACCTGTGCGTGTGCGTGTGTGTGTGTGTGTGTGTGTGTGTGTGTGTGTGTGTCCTTCCACTCTGTTGTCAGAGCTTGTCTCGTCTTTAGGCACCACTGGACAATGCCTGCTTCCTGTCTGAGGTCTCCCACCTGCCTGGGGTGAAGCTGCTACCCCACAGTTGTTGCTGCTCGTTCAGATATTTCTCCCTCCTCTGCCTTTTAGCCACTTTTCCCCTCTAGCCAGTTTTCCCTCTACATTGAAAAGACTGCCGACACAACTCTGGGGAACACAGTTTGCCCACATGTAGGAAGTAAAGGTCAAGCCGCCCAAATATATTAATGACCATCCAAGTCGGCAACATTATTGCCCATTTAAACAAAGGAAGCAGCTCTTAAAAATAGTCTGGGGACACAGAAATAAGCAACATTTTTACATTTTAACCTTTTTGTAAGTGGGCAGCGACTTTATGCATCCCCTTATCTCTCACCGTGATCTCAGGTAGATCAGGACATTGCACAGCCCACGGGCGTTATTATTGTCCCTGACCGGCGCACGAACCGTCAATGACAAATTATGAATCCCAAGAGGACGGCTTCATTGTGCCAGTGTGTGTAGCTCATGGTTGCAGGTGTATTGACCAATTTTCACCATGTTGACAGATGACAACTTGAATAATCCTTATCAGACCAATGTACAGAAAGAATAAAAGTGAAACATACTTCTTTTTAATCAATGAATCAATGTCTTATAGTGGTCGAGTTTTTCATGTGGCTACTTACTGAAACGTATTCTCAGCCCCGATCCATCCATATGTTCACAAGACAATTATATGCAAACACTTGCGCCACAAGAGAGCTCAGCTGAGGTTTTAATTGTTCAATTAACACCCTCACAAAACTCCTGGAACAGAAAATCACAGAAGTAAAAGGCTATAACACAAAGTGCATCTTCAGAAAGCCGAGAATCATGCAAGGGAATGATTTATTCACACATCAACAACGCTTCATTTGCACATGAAATAATGCTGCCTTTTGTGTCTGTAATTGCTTTCTTTCTGACAAGCCACTTATTATTATGCTATCTCATCCTATCCACTATATTTTCTTGGATCAGCCCACTGCATTACGTTGTCTGCAGAGTTTTTCCAATGTGTTTTACTGTTATTGGGGGAGATGTTACTGCTTAGTTAGAACAAATTGATCAGGATTTGTAAAAACTGAACATAATATCAATGCGAACAAAGACTAAGGCCCTTATAAAATGTTTCCAAGTGCCAACAGCAAACTTTCATTCAATTTTGGATGTTCATTTACATGGCAGTAAACGCTCTGTCGTTGTGCCTGCAGTCAATGCATTTTCTGCACATGTGTAGGTAGATGGCCAGCAACAGAAGACACTCAGGCGTTGAAATGTAACAGCATTTCTCGATCAAAGTGTACATTTACCATCATCTGGCTCAGCAGAGACGCACTCCTGACATACGCTAGATACAGAGGCCACGTTTACGCAATTTCTTGTGGAACGAAAACGGAAAATGCTCCAACTCCTTGGAAATGATAGAAACGGCAATAAAACTCTGACGTCAACGTTTCATGTTCCATAACAAAAAATATCTAAGTCGGGGGGGGGATGATCTTAGCTTACTGTGGGTCAAAGCCAGGTGCACCCTGGGCAGATCACCAGGCTGTCACAGGGCAAACATTCACAATTCAAAGGGCAATTTAGAAGCACCGATTGGACTGAAGTTAATATTTTCAGGCTGTGCAAAGGAAACCAGAGAACCTTCAGATGACATAAAAAGTGATCATGATTGTTCACCTCATGTTTCACTGCAACACTGCAACACTACAGCTCCATACACATGTGAGTAAAAGTCTTACGCCGGTTATTAAAATCAATCGTTTACACAGGTCGATACAGTTCACCCAACAGGCTGCAAAACTCTGTGGGTTAATATTTCCCGTCACCCCCCCCATAACCTCATGAACGAGGTCAACACTTATCAAATGCATCCTAGGATCTGACTGTCAATGTTTTGCAGAAGCCGACGCGTTACATTGAAGCAACACGACTTACTGTGAAGCACTCAGCCAAGCGATTCCCACGACCTCAGAGTAAATGTGTTAATGTTGGGAGGAGGAGGAGGAGGGTGTGTGTGTGTGTGTGTGTGTGTTGGGGGGGGCATCAGGTTAAATGCATACGAGCTTACCTTTGATGGAAAGGGGTGTGTTGGGTTGGTCCGTGCAAACATGGGGAGAGAAGAGGAGAAAACAGGGATGTTAGCCATCAACAGATTTAATGACACAAGCAACAGAGTTTCTGTCTGCCAGCATCCCTCCTCTCTCGCTTTTTTGGAGCATTACCTTGAGGCAACGTGAGTATTTCTACAGTGGAAAGGGGATTTCTTTTCATTAATGCATTGTAACACTGCTATAATGGTGTAATGCCTGCTGGCACGGTGCGCAGGAGCAGATAAATCAATCCAGGTGTAAACATGACCATCTATTCTTCCTTCATATATCCCCCCCCCACAACACTCCACGACTAAGATGGATTCACGTTTCAGCGTTGCTGGCGGCAGCAGCAGCGGCTGAGTGGTCTCGCGGGCCAAACCAGAGGACTTCTGGGTAATGCTTTCATCCGGGAAAGAGCGGTTCGGGTCAACACGTCTACCTCCCTCACATTTCTCTCCGCCTCAGAGGAACGCTCTATGAAAAGGTGCGCTGGCTATGTGTTCTAAAAGCCCCCACGAGCACAGAAACATAAATCTACCCCACCATCTCCCCTTCATAGACTCTTTCTACATTTATCTTCTTCCCACTGTTTTGGGTTCATCTTGGCTCAGTCTCACACAGCAGGGGGGGGAGGAGAGAAGGGAAAGCTGAATAACAGACAGTACATCCAGGAGTGGGAGATATATGGATATTCTCATCGCAGCATCTTTAAAGAGCAGACCTCTGCCACCCTGGGAGACCCCGGGCTCGCCCCCTGAACCTGACCGACGTTCTCAGAACACATTGCTTTATTGCCTGTGAAATAGACACAGTGGCCTATTTATAAGAGGATTAAGTAAAGAAAGAAAGACAGCAGGAGGGTTTTCTGTCTCTGCCAGCACACCCAGCCTGAGGGGGAGGACCCATTACAAGGACAATACAGCACATACATGTAGCCTTACGTGATGTGTGGCTCCTGCATCCAAGGTGGATGTTTCCAGGCGCCCCCGTAGTTTGGCGGTTCATGTGTTTTTCTCTACGCTTGAGACAGATGGAAACGCACAAAGTAACAAGACCCGCAATGTGGCTTCTGGATGTCGTGACTACAAGATGAGCGGCTTTTAAAACCGCAATACAACCCATTCATTCATTCATACACACACACACACACACACACACACACACACACACACACACACACACACACACACACACACACACACACACACACACACACACACACACACACACACACACACACACACACACACACACACACACACACACACACACACAAACTGTATGAAGACACACATGCACGTCCTGAGGAGAAGAATACCGAGTACGGATTTTGAATTATTCAAGAACTCAAAGCAAAGAAGATTTGAAACAGATTGATTAATCTAATTGGACTTCATAAGCCTTTTTCAGGTACGATTCTTTGAGGATGTTGTAGTTGGTGATCAGTCACTTAGAAAAAAAAATCACCAGAATTTTCCTGTCCATTATGTGTGTATGATGTGTTTTTTTCCACCTTTTTTCTTGTCACGCTGGTTTGGGTTACAGCTGCAAAACTCATCGAGATCAAAACATATTTGTCTTAGTTTCCATTTAGTCAGCTTTTTCCTCCAAATAAATAATTTCTGTTTTGGGAATGTGGAGTTCTTCATCGGAGAAAGTGTGTATTCATGTGCTTTAATCAAACAAGGTGAATAGAAAAACACGATTGTGTTGCATTTCACTGAAAAAAAGGAAAAACATGTTGTGCATTATGTTTTTCATCCATTTGTCTCTTTATTTGAGGTGTATAACTATAAGTACTTAGCAATTGAAGCCCTTGATGATACTGCACACTTAATCACGCTGTTGTTGTTGTGATCACAAACACTGTAAACAGAGCGGACAGTTTCTAGACAAAGTTTGTTTGTTTGCCCTGAGCTTAGAAGCTGTGCATGAGTATGCTTTCATGAGGAATTGTGATAGAGATGCAATAAACTAAATTTTAAAATGAATATTTGCTTCATCAAAAGTCACATTTTCATGAATAAATTAAAAGGAAAATGAAGTCAAAAAGAATTACAGTGAACAATCCAGAGGAATTCCTCAGGAAGTCCAACACAAACCCAAATGTGCTACTTGGCACACAATCCTCAAACCAAGGTTTTCATTTATCCTCTCGACAGCCCATCAAATGGCATTCTGTTAAAACGGTTTGACAAAGATTTACGGGTTTGATTCCCGTGTTGACTAAACTTGGAGGTATCACTGTGGGGGAGCATTTTTGCAGCACAGACATATTTATGCTATGATGAGCATAACTGTCTATTTTGATCACAATTTGAACTAACTGAATGTACACAAACCTTGATCCAGACATCAATACATGGCAACTCTTTTACTTTCATTGCTTTACTATCCATTCTGAAATCAAGGTGCAAAAATAGCATGCCACACAACTGCCAATGCGCCTCAAGTTCATCCTTAAGCACCTTCAAAGGAGGGATGTGCGATAAATCTCAGACGGCTCTTAGCATGTGTAAAGGAAACCCTTGCTGTTAACCATCCCGTCCCCCACCCACAATATCAGTAGCACAAAGAGCAGCCCTGCCTCTCCTCACATCAATGATGACCGCTGTCTCCAGACACGGTGATTTAATGATTTTTCTCAGGCTTCAGAAGAGGAGCGGGCTTCAGTAAGCGATCCTCCCCGGGACTTCTGCGTTGCCTGCTGCTCCCAAAACGATCGCTCCCAGCAGCAACACAGTCGCGGCTTTACAGGCGAACGCCGAACAATAAAGGATTTAGTTACGCAGTAAAAACAAGAGTATCTGCATGTATAATTTTAGCCTTCAGTCCCACCCATCTCAGGCGTCCAGTAACAGCCTGGTCTATCTTTCCATCTGGCCCAGGCCCAGAAGGAAGGCTATGGGACTAACGTAGCCCTGGTCCAGTTCTCATGTGTCAACCCTATTGAGCTGAAGCCGTGAGGAACGGGGAAACGTAGTGAGCGAAGCCCCCCCCCCCCCCCCCCCCCCGCCCGTTTTTACCCCCAAACTGAAACTCATCCCAGACTGGTGGGACCGCAGAGAAGAGAAGGAGGGAAGTGAAAACACCAAGCGGGAAATCGTTCATTCCTTGTTGACTTGTGTACACAACATGTTTGTTTCCATTCTCCATTTCAGTGAGATGTATTGATCCTTAGCCTTGTGTGGCTCAAGGTCTTGTCGAGCAGAGAACCGAGACATGGCCCCCCCTAATGGGATGATAGGCTTACACAAGGAAAGGGATGTGAGCAGCATCATAAACCAATGTGGAGAATTCTCCTTTAGGTTATCGGAAACGCCTGCAGGTCATCAATTTCCAAGGAAATGCATCGTGTAATTAGATTCAGTACGCACAAATGAGGAGGACACGATGGTCAGTGTGTAACGGGGCAAATGGTGAGCTGGGACAGTTCGAGACATTGACAACATCCATCTCCATGTATCCGAGAAGTTCTTCCAACAGACGTTGCCACAGCAACCACGACAGGACAGTGATCCTCTGGGGAGCAGGAGGCGCAGCAGTGGTCAAAGGTCAATTAAGGGTAATTTATTTTTGCTGAGAGGGGCAATGATGCTTCCATCTTTAAGTAGGCATCCCCTCATGTGTTTTTTTTTTCATAAAAAGGCCCCCCCCCCCCCCCAAGGGTCCAAGTTAAAGCTCAGTCACCAGTGAGGTTTTCCGAGGGCTTCTTCATCCTGCTGGTTTGCACTGGCTTGTTAGTTTTGTGGATTTATGACATTGTTCTATCAGATATATATAATTGCAATTCAGTTTTCTCATTTATGTCCTCAACAGCCAATCATAACCATTATACAAAGGGCAGCTTTCCTTCGCTGTGCGCCCTCAAGTCTCCTCTGTGACATCAATGATTCTTTAGCCTTTTAGTGACAACACTGCTGCCAGGACAGACTAACCTCAATCTATCGTTTGGTGACCTAAATAAAAACTGCAGTCAAAGCATTGCCCAGAGGCCTTTTCTCATAAGAGAAATCTGAGGCAATATCGACTCCATGGATGTTAAGTGCTCAACCAGCCCAGCCAGACGCTTCGTTCTAAGGCTCTAAAAGCTATATTGCCACTGAGGGCCAACAGTCAATCGTGGATGCCACGTGAGTGTCTGTGACACTGAAGTGACCTAAACCCCGCAGCCAAGCAGCCAGTGGCCGATCGCCACAGTGGGCGACCCGTCCTCGTGGCTTTTTAAGTGCTGGCACTCAACGGCACATCAAGAGAAATCAAAACAGGCACAAATATTTCTGTGCAGCCCGCATTGCAATCCACCAACATCATGAGATACTATACAGCTAATTCAGGCAAATGACATTTACTGAAGAGTTATTTAGATGCTATCGGTGGCTCGGGTCTTTGTGCTTGGGGGATTAGCGCCACCGTGCCCGGCGCTGAAAGGCGTCTTTGTGGCTGTAGTCTTTAGCGGGATGGGAGAGGGGCTCAGATGCCTGCGTGGAGGGTGTCAGTTATCAGAGATCCTGCCATGCCTTGCTAATCTCTGGCCCCGCAGAGTTCCTGAACCCCAGCCAGTGTGTCCTACGCCAGCTTCTAGAATTCCCTCAAAGCAGAAGCACAATGATAGGTATTCACGGGGAGAGCCACCGGACCGTCAAGCTCCTCTCCTTGAGTGAGCAGCATAAGGGCGGGGGGAAGGCTCGACTGCGGTACGAGGCATCCAAAGAACCGCCGCCGCTTTCGCCACCGTGAACACTCAATAGTGACACGCTTCAGACACATATATTGGCACCGTGCACGCCGACAGACCCAAACCACTGGGAGGTAATGAAACCACAATGCACGTTTCATTAAGAAGGCATCTTTCAGTTATTTGCCTCCAGTGATACGAGACAAGATGGCTTTGTTGTTTTTCTGTTTCTTTCACAGAAACCAGGCAGCCAGCAGTATATGTTTGTGGAAGATAATTCTGCTTTCCGTTGGGACTAGGAAGCTCAAGCAATATTACAATTTAATTACATTTTTTAATTCTAGTTAGGGGAAAAAACTAAAGCAAAGCAAACTTGACATCTAATCACAGACCGAGATTTACACGCCTTCTCATATGTTGGCTTCTTTTATGTGGTTGTTTTCAAAGTTTTAACCAAACAAATAACTTTTTTTTTTAAATATCTCATTGTTTTCTTGTTAATTGATTATTTCTCCAGAGCTGTGTGTGAAGCACATCAAGGTTGTACACATCAAGAGCTTAATCAGTTTTCAGTATACAGTATCGAAAAGTAATCTAACATTCCTGCGGGGTATCCTGGTTAACAGAAAAGTAGGTCAGCAAAATACAGTGCCATATGTTCCCTAAAGATCGGCGCCGTTCACACCCCCAAACTCTTCAGTGTGTTGTCTGTGATGTTTTAATTAAATGTAGATGAGTAGGAGGAAGGGAAAGATATGCGACACAGCTTAAATTTTCTTTCCAGGCGTCCTAGAGTTTTAGGAGTTTGTATAGTTGGTAGAGGGTAAAAACAAAAGGGCTGCGAGGGTACGGGGGGGAAGGAGGCTCGAGGAAGAAGCGCGGGAATAGAAAGAGGGGAGCGGTGGATTAGTGAAACCAAATGAAGAGATGATTCATTGAAATGTTGAATTAATTTGTGGCTGTCAGCTTCTCTTTCACAGTGTTGTGTTCAGGGGTCTAGGGCGGCTGCCCCCACCACTACTTGGATCCCACGTCTTCCTCCACATGCCTTGGCCCTGCACAGCTTGGCTTCCCTCAGCACTGCGTGGCCTCCTTTCCACTCCACTGGAAGGCAGACATGCAGCGGTCCATCGTAAATGCTTGCCTGCAGGACTTCACAGATCAGCGTCCCATCGCCTGCTCCTCACGTCTCCAATTGTTCTCTTAACCTGGTTTTAGTGTCCGGCGTGATGTGTCACAGTCCTTGCCTTAATATAATCTCAATCCTCTCCACTGGACACCATTTACCACAAAAGTTCCAAAGGCTCATATTTAATCACCCCGACCGTTTTCGGGCCTCAAAAAGAGCAGTGAAAAGTCAGGCAGACGATCAAGCACCAACGAGCAGGCTGTCAACTAAGTCCAGGGTCCATGCTAAGTGCTTTGATTGCTTCCAAGTCTTTCGAATGTGTTTGCTGTTTTGTATTTTACAGCAAACACATTTGAAAGACTTGCACTTAGAAGCAGAAGCACTGCAGTTGCAGAGTGGATTGAAAACATTTAAAAGTCCATTTCACTTGGTGAGTCTTGGGAATGCAACACAGAAAGGCAATCAAGGACACTGCATCTGTAGCGTCCCACCAACAAACCTCTGACACCCAGACTCCACCCACACCCACACACACACACACACACACCTCTTTTTGGCACTACAGTGGAATGCAGCTGCTAACTGCCCCAGCTCAGTGCTCACTGAGGAGCGAAATACAATGTCCCTTTTCAAAGGAGACGCTCAGATAAAAGAAGCCAACTTAATTGCTTCTGCTACAATGGAAACCTCCCTGTAAGGCCGTCCCATTTCCCCTGGCAATTAGGGCTCACTTCCCCCCCAGGTACTCGCGAACAAGCCACCGGGTCTGCACTCCTGTGACTGGGCCATGATATGAGGAGCAGACTCCACCTGTCAGCTGCTGGTCCTCCAAAGAGTGTGTAGGACACGATGAATGGTTGCCACACAGTGACGATAGAAAAGAAAGATGTCCAATATTAGAAGTATTCAGCATTGATTGATGTATTGATTAAGGCTCAAGTAAAGGAACAATAATTGTCATATTTGAAACTCACCATTCGCTAATATTTTGATTAAATAAGGTTAAAAACTCTATTAAATGACTCTTGAAAACACATTTCAAACAAGAAATACAGGTGAGGCTTCCATCAGACAGTGTCTTGAAAAACTGCTCCAGTGTTTCTGTAGGATATGGAAAAACCCTAACCAATGACACTGATGGGTTCTCTTTCTCTGTTATAAGTATAACAACAGACATAAGACTTCATGCGTGTGACGCAAACAACTTTTAAAACACAGTTTTGTTCAACTTCAGATTCATCTGTATGGACACTTAATGGCGAACTGCATATTTTAGGATCACAAATGAAATGCAGTCAAGTAAGATTTTAAATGCGTGATGAGTATATGTTTGGCATCTACTACAAAACATCTCAGATATGCTGGCACGGTTTCAGATGAGTCAGTGGTTGGAAACTATGGACATCATGTGACTTTGCCAATGAACATGTCTCAATGAACAACAAGCCCCTATGAACAATAATTATATGGTGAAGATGCTGGTTAACCAGATACAGGGGTGAAGCAGCAACCATGGAGGGGTTTTTTTCTTTCTTTCTATGATTAAGGCTGAATAATTAGCTCTAATTACTTCCTGCTTTACACACCATCTCCTGCAGGTCATGCACGCCGGGAATGAACAATGTTTGGCTTTTCCCAGGACTTGGGCTGAGTGGGGGGGATTTACCAGTGCGGTAGTGGGGGGGGTGTTGGTTGAGAGGTGGAGGAGATGAGGGGGTTTAGTTGAGTGTCTGCTTACCAGACTCTTGAGCAAGGATGTGTGAAATGTGCACGAACGCACAGGATGGACACACATACACAGACACACAGAGGGTTTGTTTGTCAGATTAAACTAAGAAGGAATTGAGTGACAAAACCACCTATTATGGGCTCATTTGTATGTACATCACAGTCTCTCTTTGTATTGGAGTAAGATGTGTTGAGGCGCGCTTCTCTGCTCCTCAATGACAGAGTGACAGCCCTGCAAAGCCCAGACCCCCCCCACCCCCTCCCTACCCCTGGCTCACGCGCCTTCAGAGCCCCCGGAATGAGATCTCGATAGTGGTTCTTCGAAAAATCTCGTTGGGCATTAGTATGGGTAACAGCTCACACACAGTGGGAGGGGCAACACACACAACACACGGACAGTGCTCGACTGAGTGGCGAGACAAGCGCTAATGAAATGCTTCAATTAAACAGCAGCAGCAATCATTTTTCAGGAACAGACGAGATCATCTGAGTAAATTTAGATTAGAATTTGTGATTGCATAATCGGATTAGACCACATACTCATTACCAGCACTGGTGATTAATAAATGAACGACTGCCGCACATCTTGATTCCCAATTTAGATAGCAGGCTTGAACACTGCTCTGAGGGAAACTCCATCCTATAACCATCAAAGATAATTCAAGATCTATTCAGCTGATGTCTTTTGACAGGTCACTACAGTAAGTCATTGTAACCTTTAAAACTTGGAAGGAGGGGGGGGGGGTCATCATATTTACAACTCTATTCGACATTTTTAAGGGTTAACTTAACTGCTAAAATGTTTTTTTTTCCATTTATGAGAAAACATGGCAAAGATTCAACTGCTACCTGATTGACATTCTATGAAGATGGTACAAGCTCAAAACAAATTCCTACCAGTATTTTATTTTATTTTATTTTTTTAAAATCAAATACTTCAAGTTATTGACATATGGAATGTATTTTTTGTTGTTGTTGTTGTTGAACATTACATCTTACCTGGAGGAAACAGGCCAGAAGTCACAGGTGAAAAAGCACAAACATGAAGATAAATTTAAAAAAAACAAAAAAACAAAACTGGATGTGGGAACTGCAAACACATGCATGATCGGACAAGACTTTGGTATGGCTGTGACTCACTGCAAGCATGACTCATTTTGATTACCTCTAATTTTACCCTGATTACCAATATCATTGAGTACTGGCAATATACAGCTATGATAGGTTGATCTTATTAAGGGCAAGATTGCACAGTTTTAGCAGCCAGTAGGGGCAAAGACTAAGCCCTTCGGTCAAAGATAATGAATTTGCTTGCATGGCTAAACAAGAACAACCTCTTGCATTTTCACGGATGGAATTGATCAAAATGAAGCGCATTCACAGAGGTGGTCCGCCACACTTCGGTGTATTCCAGTAAGATGCTTTTTTG
The DNA here is from genome assembly GCF_963422515.1 of Blennius ocellaris. NCBI lineage: Eukaryota > Metazoa > Chordata > Actinopteri > Blenniiformes > Blenniidae > Blennius > Blennius ocellaris. The sequence continues at coordinate 10,064,957 of NC_137662.1, forward strand.
TTACTACAAAATGAGATCCATCCTCTAAAAGCCCTGGTGAGTCATGGTGAGCTCAGGACTCTCGCCGACTCCCCCGCGCTCTCACCGTCTGATCAAAGCCTTCCAAAGCCAGCCGAGAACCGAGATCGTGTATTCGTCTGACCTCGCGGCTAATATTAATAAGCCTAGGAAACCACACTTCCACCGGCAGGAACGCCTCACCAACCTCGTCTCAGTCTCCCACAGCTCTCTCAGGATCACCAGCTGCTGCAGCCACAGGTTAAGTGGTTCATTGTGTCTCAGTTTATATGTCGTGCAGGGGGTAAACATTTGCAGTGCTCCTAATTATATTTTAAAAAAAGGAAGAGAGAAAAAAAGAAAACCTTCATCCCACGGTTTTGGAAAGAACATTATAACAAAACTCTGTGACTCTAAGTGAGTCACACCAGCCCTCACTCATTACAAAGTCTTGTTTGACAGGGACTATTCATCTTGTATTCAGGACATGCAGGGTCACAGCGAAACCAAACAGGAGATATTCTATGCATGCATGTATGTGCATGCGGAGTTCACTAAAGCCAGAAGCCCGGGCACTCCGACACGTAGAGCAACGGTAATGAGCTAACACTATCTTCTCCCCAGTCATCCGCATCCATCAATGACACACCGGGTGCAGATTAGATGGACTGCATCCATCACCTGACATCACACACTCCTCCTGCGGGCTCACTTCCAAGGAAACAAGATCTGGAGAGCAGAGTTTCCCCTCGCTGCTTTTTGGGAGGAAATGGCTGTAGAGTTGTCTTCAAACCGAGGACTGCACCACTGTGCTCGAGAGGTGAACTAAAATGAATTTTCTGACCCATGAAGATAAATGCTTGGTATCCAGCCTCCCGCCCTCTTGTCGGGATATTCCCACTTCAATTTACCATTTGGTCTAACCAACTTCACCTACACATTAACAAACCACACACCTGAGCACACGTTGTACAGGGTCTGTCGAGTCCCACGTCCCCAGATACTGAGGCAGGCGCTTTCCCAACCAAACAATCCTTCTAAACAGGCACAAGAGATTTCCACACCACACGATTCTTCTCATAAACATTAGTTGCAACATACCTCTGCTGGCAGCACTAATGGACCACTTGGGCTGTTCATGTTAGGTGTTTTGTTGAGGGGAAAAAGGAGGCGGGGGGGGGGGGGTAGTTTCCCGACAGAAAGATGAGGTTCTAATGTCTGTGGAATTTCCAGTTTCTCCGAGTATGCAGCAACATTTTGAAAGAAGAAAGGAAAGAAAATTCTCCAGCCCTGTAATCTGTGTCAGGTCCTTCGATTAGTTGAGCTTATTAGAAGGGGAATTCTGACATATAGAATAGCTGCAGTTTTCCAAACAACAGACAAAATAGGCCATAAATTCAGGTTAATACTTCTAATTTTAACGTGAGTGAAAGATTAACCACCTCTTATTATAAATGAAAGCTGTTAATACAATTTTGCTCAAAAAGAGACACTATATATTCCTCAAGGCATTAGCGCCTTTCTATCAAGACACCAATTCAATTCTGGTTGCTACATTATATTATTGATGATCAAACTGACTGTTGGTGACATGAATGTCACCAGAAAAATAGCGAGGTGCTCCTGACAAGCTGCCAACAACTGACGAACTTATTCTACCCGTGCAGCCTGGGGCAGAGAATTTGATCAAATACTTTAGTAGCTACACTGAATACTTTATGTTTTGAATTCATAACCATCCAAAAAGTTAAGCCAGGTTCCTAACTTTAAAATGAAGGGCAACTCACTTTACACCACAGACACAGACAGTAATGACAACTTTTTCAACCACTTCCAGACTCAAAGTTAAAAGATTAAAGAGTGTTTTGAATCGGATTTTTTTTTTTTAAACGCCATGAAGTCTTAACAATATATAAACCATTGGACATCAGGAGGCATCTCATCATGTTGAAAAGCTCTGATTGGCATATCCTTGACCATGGCTCTAATTAAATGGTAATCCCCTTTAACAGACAGGAACAGCTATTCAAATCTTTTTATCCCTCCGTGTCACCCCGAGGCATCCCCTCTGTAACCTAAAGCTCCCTCTCCTCCTTTTCTGCCCCGCTGAAAGTCAGAGCCCCTGAGAAGTTGGCAGTGGCTGCAGAGTCGCGGCTCGCATTTCAAGACAAAGGCCGATCCGCTGTCAGAAAGGAGACACTTTTCAACGCCGGCCTGCTATTTATCACCGGGAAACCTGTTTTTCTGCCCGCTCCCTGCCTCACACCTCTGCCATGGCAAAGCTTTCCCGGCAAAAAAGCTGCAGCTCGTCAGGGAAAGACTGACAGGTTGTCAGGGCCTGAGCTTGGAGGAGGTCCCCTGTTGTTGTGCGAGGCTGCACAAAGAGTAGACGCCACCTTAATTACCTCTGCTCTGACCAAACCGCCCTCAAAATAGCATGCACAGTGCACACAAAACGAATCTGTCACACTCAGTGAAGGTATTCAAGGTGACACAGGCTTTATTTGAGTTTCACACAAGCAGAAAGAGATGGGCCGAGAGGACACAGACCGCCACTGGGTCAGAACGGTATTCATTTACTAAAGTTTGAATAAACTGTATTTTCTGGGAAGGCTTTCAGTTGCAGCACGAAAAGACCAGAAATTTACATCCGGAGAGTTACCAAAGTGGCAACAGTGTGCCTTTGTCTGCGTAAACGCACACACACTCTGAGGCAGCATTGAGTAAAAGTGACAATTTGTCAAGATTTAAAATGGGGTTAAACACACAACATGGCTGCTGCAGCTGAGTTAAGATGGGAGTTTCCTGTGTGAAATTACACGATGAGGATAATCAGATAATGACCCTGTAAGGACCAGATTTGGCTTGTTTGAGGGGCGAAAGGTCACGTCGTACACAAGTCCCAGTGTTTGGGGACCCGAGGTTAAAGCGTGCGTCATGACCTTCCATCATAAAGCTTCGACTGTGGCTGACATGTTTGACACCTGGGGTGAGGCTTAGAATAAGCACAGGGACTGTGGCTTACAGCCGATGGACACAATACACGTTTTCTAACATGAAGCAACAAAGAGCCACTGATCCCAGCGACTACGCCCCCACTCCTGAAGGTCTGAGGGCACACCCGAGCTTCCCTGCCCCGCCACGAATCCACTAAAATACCTCTCTGACAAGTCAGCCACTTACTGCTGAAATGAAGAAAAATATCAGAGCACAGTCACTTAATACTCTGCAGCATTATTTTACCACCACCCGTCGTATCAAGTGCAAACCTCGTGAAAAATCAAAGTGTCTCGCATGAAGCAACGGCTCACAAAGCTAAAGCAAACCATCTTCACGTGAAGGGGAAAAATATCCAGGCTGCCTCAAGGTAGTTTGTTTATTTTGCAGGCGAGCCGCTATTTCATTTGGATTAGCGTTACTCTGCTGAATCAAAGCCAAAAGAATCAGCACACTTGAGCTCCGTCTCCTCAGATACCTGCTCTCAGTACAATTTCACATTCGAGCGAACATCTGGCCGTCGCTCCCAGCATTCAATAACAGGTAAAATGCTGAAAGCACAATATATAAAGGCTAATCAACTGTAATCACGTAAAGACATGTATGAGGTTAAATACAAACTGTAAATATTAGGGGACAATAACACCAGGACTATGGCCTTAAATTTTCCCCAGGATTTTCAAAGTGTGTTCGGAAAACGATGACTCTCAATACAGATAATGTGTCTTTTAGTAAATACACAAAACTAAAGTTTGTTATTTTTGGCATCCCCTAAACCTTAATGTTTACTCAGATGAAAATCGCCGCCCTTATTAACATTTAACACTTGTTATAAGAGAACTTGTTACATAAATAAAAAGAGTAACAAAGAAATAGTACAAAACTGGTCTTGTTTACATACTGGAAGAAAAAGAAAAGCTTCTTTTTGAAGCCCTTTGAGAGCTGATCTTATTCATACAATCATGTTCAAACCAAATGTGTGAGAAGCGGACAATTGTTTACAGTAATTACAGGGCAACGCCACACTTAACAGCATCTAGAAACCCACCACAAAAACATTTTTCGAGCAAATGAGAAGCATATGATTTCACATTCAATTACAGCTTTTTTTCTTTGACTCCAATTTTAAAAAAGGACTATTTGTCCCTGGCTCCGCGACTCCTAGAGGAATCATTTCACCACAGCTGAGGGAGACCTCGGGAGTTGGCCACCTTAAAGCAGACCTCATTCCTGCACACAGGCCTTTAAAGAGACATCAGACACACCACAAGATCCCAGAGAACCTTTGTCCTCCCACACATATATACGCACAAGAGAATACGGTAAAGATGTAGTCATGACCAGCCCCTTAAAACCCCCAAAAATATTAGATACAACTTGCGATTCCACTTTTTTAGTTACAACATGAAACTCATGTGAAGCTTATAAAAGAAAAAGGAATTAGTACTACGGTCTACAACCGTGCAATATAATTAGTACCATCATTTATGACCCTGCAACCACAAAACATGGTGATCTCGTGGAGACACTCCACTTCCCTTCACATGCGAGGCTGGAACAGAGAACAGTTGGTCTGTGATTCATGGGGTCTCACACACTCGCACGCCTCGGCATACATGTTGGACACAAATTCACAGCGAGGCTTGAACATATCAGTAGAAAATGATTTGAGATTCAAGCCATGCATTTATTTATATCAGCTGGTTTCAGCAGGGTATCAAAAACCTGGAGGTTGATCACCTCAGAAAGTAGTACCTTACATGTGTAATTCTCCATAGACGTAATGAACTCGGCCTCCAAACTTGGGATTTTTAAAGGACGTGGTTGTGCACACTGAAAACAGGAGCTCACTCAAACAGGCAATCACTCACAATCACTGTCCAATCATCAGCTCACAGCTGGAATAGCTTTCTGCGCCACAGAAAATCTGCGCCGAGTACATTCAAGTGCCTACGTGCAAAAGAAAAAAATAGCAGCCTATTTAGGGAGCCACTGGTGAATCGATAAGCAGCAAATGGACCCTTGTTGTGCCCTTAACCTTTAATCATTCATTATCACTGCCAGGCTGCCACTTGGGAGCCCGCGCTCCCATCTGTGACGACGGAAAACTGGCGTCTCCTCCCGACTCTGAATCAGGTTAGAGCTCGTTCGAGTCCATCTGCATGGAAACCTGAGCAGGTCGTCGCTTATTATGGGGAGGATGCGTTGACCTCAGCATCTCTCTGACCCTCTAACCTCGTCTCTCTTTCGGCCTCCCTGATGTCCTCCAGCTGCCCGGATCCCCCCATCACAGTCTTCACTAGGACAATTTGTTTTAAAGCATGGAGAAACACCGCCTGAGGTTCGCAGACGACTCCCACCGACAACAGACTGCCATAAAAAGTTTCTTTGAAATACTGTCAGACAGGCTATTTAAATCGGCGACGCGAGAGGGGAGGTGATGACTTGTGTCACCTATGTGTCAATGTGGGATTTCAATCTGGGGACAGAAAAAAAACCCAAAAACCTTCCTCTCCAGGAAGGGGGGGAAAAAAAATGCTTGCATTTTGTATGACTTAGTTGGTAGATCAGGCTGTCTCAATCAGAAGGTTGATTGTTCAATACCCCCCCAAATCTGCCGAAATGTACTTGAGCAGAGTCTTTGTTGGGTTTTGGGTGTCCCTTTACTCAACAACGCTGCGCTGAGTCGCTGACAACTTTTACCTTGGTAGTTTTACAGTTAAAAGTCGCCAGTTACAGCAAATCGACTTCATCATCCGTGCATGCGAATGTCTGTATACACGGCGTTGTTGACTTTTATAGTGTACTGTTCTCTTCGCGGATGCGGTTTCATTCCAAAAACAGCGGCCACCAAAGGCCCAACATGAACGCCACATCATTTTCAGACTTTCTCCCGTTTCTATGAAAGCGGACATTGTTTTTAAAACGTTGCTCCGCGATTGCAAAACCTTTCTGAAACGAAAAAGCAAAAACTATGCATTTTCACTTTGTGTAAACAGAGCCTAATATTGTTAAGAGATTTGGGGGCCGTTAAAATCAGTGCAACAGCGCTATATCTGTGAACTCCTTTTACCATTTCATGGCAGCCAAATATGAGCAAAACATGATCCAAAGCCAATGGTTACTTTTGAGTCCTTCCATGAACACTTGGTGATAATATCTCTGAGGTGAACGAGGCTTTTAATTGAACATCGAGTAGAAAGGACTTGAGCAAGTGCGCAGACTTTAAAGTATTGCAACGTACCAGAGTATGAGTTTGTGAATGGGGGTATTTACAGAAGGAAACGGGGGTGCAGAGGCCAACAGCATGGTGGTGGTGGTGGGGGGGGGGGGGGGGGGGGGGGGGGGTCGGGCCCGGTGTGCGACTTTAATACGCTCAGCATATTCTGTGAGTGGCTCTCTGTGCTCCCTTGCTCGAGGGATCACGCTCATGTTTAATGCTTTTTGAAACAGACGTGGAGTTTGAAAAAGAGTTACAGAGCCAGAGGAAGAAAAAAAAAGAAGAGAGAAAGATCAAACAAAAGGAGGAGGAGCGGAGAAATAGCTGCAGGACATCCAACTTCTCTACCACTCTTGTTAGAGATGAGAAACATTTGCGCAAGTGTATATGAAGAGTTCCTGCTTGTTTAATTCATGACTAACTTGTGGAGCCTCGGCTGACTGAGAAACCTCGCTCACTCATGATGCAATGATAAGAGCGTTCTTCATCACAAAACTACGTTCTCTTTCATTTTGGCTTTTTTTTTTTTGTCAAATAAAGTTAAAATGTTTGATGAAGACATTAAATCTTGCTTAAAGGTTGCTCCAGTTATCCCGAAAAAGGAAAAAAAAAGATGCTGAAGCACTGACTCGTTGCATAATTAAAAAAAAATTCTACAGCAATAACATCAAAACAAATCCAGTCAATTGACTCATAAGAGGTTTAAAGCCTCTTACTGTTTGACTTCAGTAATCTTACAAGTTCATTACGTGCTGCACTGGGTGACATGGATCTCATAACCCCACATGAAAAGTCATCACTGAATCAGATGTTACTCCAGTGTAAATTTCACTGCAGAGTTATTAATCATTGGTTAGTAAGTAGCTGTAGATCATAGAAACTGATAATATTGTGAGATGTATTAAAATTGCAGTGTGCACGCCCGGCAGAAAATCCCCCCAGGCCATCTTTGGACACATAAGGTTGACAACCAACTATTGAGGTTTTCACACCGACCTGAGAAACCATTAATCTCGGTGCAAGGGTTGGTGTGAACATGCTTGATCAGCGTGAGAAGCAGAATCAGACAACCTGTCTCCCTTCCAGTTAGTTTCTAATCAGATTGACCAGCGACTGTGTGAACAAGAAAACATGCTTATTATTGTTTCCAACCAGTGTGAGAATGATCTATGTGGGGGCAATTTGCTTGAAGCCACAATGAAAGATGCCACCACATTTACAATGTCAGTGTATCGACATCAAACAAAGCACAGCTGCATCTCACACACTGTTGCAATGAAGCAAGGGGGGGGGATTCACCTGACAGTGTCATGTTAACCACGAGTAATGAGCAAAAGTTGCGATGTTTCAGCAAGACTGCCAAGATAACAGGGAAATTCTAAAGTTGTAGTTTCACAATTGGTCTGTGTGGGAAAAGTGGAAAAACTCAGCAAGGCAGGTATTGATTGTCACCTATCTCCAGTGTGAAGGTGACATATAGACGAAAGCTCACGAGAGAACTTCTCTCTCGCATTTTTTTTGGGAGCTCTCAGTGTGAGGTGCCGTTTGAGAGTCAAACACTTGGTATAGCCCTCAATGCTGAGCTGCCGCCGGTGCGAGTGTTTGGCGAGGGATAGCAGAGGAGCTCGCTGTTACCCGACCTCGTACTGCGATGGGCCTGGAAGGTTGCGGGGAAGGCAGAGGTGTCGCTTTCACTGCAACCTTTTCTTTGCTTCCCCTGAAATGACAGCACAAGAGGGCGGGAGGTGGATGTGTGTGTGTGTGTGTATGTGTGTGTGGCGGGGGGGGGGTGTTGGCTGGCCCACACAAAGGCAGAATAAGACGTTTGCCTGGAAACCATCCACAGCCGGAGATGAAAGAGCCACGGCGAAGTCAAGGTGCCAGAGCAGAGAAATACACATCTTCTTCTCTGAATGATGGCAGTTTATTACACTGTCGTAGAGAGAGCACAACAAACGGTGAAAAGACAGAGGTTTATCTTTGAAAAGATGTAGTCCAAAGTGGATCATTTGCCAGTGTACGCCATCGGCTGCATCAAGGATCTACGGGAAGATTTGGATTTTTTTCTCTCTTTCCAGTCAGTAATGTGCTTTGTACTTTTCGGGCAAGAGCGATGAGCTCACTTCCCACTTTGTCCGGGGGAGAAGCATCATCGTTCATGCATGAGAACGACACAGCCAGAGGACGGCGGCTAAAAAAAAATGGAGGAAAATGGGCTCATCTTTAAAATGTGCAAATTTGAAGTCTACTCTGACCCACTTCTGCCAAGTCCACTCCAAATTATTTTTTTTAAAAGCTGCTGTTACCTTCAATGTCTGCCATCATAGTGCACACCAGGACAAATTAAGTTGTTATAAATACACGGATTCGTGACCACAGGTGCACACGCCACCAAACTAACGCACACATGTGTGTATATATGAAACGCTTCTAGCATCGGTCTGTGTTTATGTGCTTTTCAAATTCCAGTGGCACTAAAAGCATCGAGTCCAGCAGCATGGGAATCCATCTGCCCCACAGGAAGTCAACAGGCAAACAGCCGGCGGCCTTCAACTGCTGCGGCTGTTGCCCAGACCCTCGGGGGGGCTGCAGCCTCTGCCCTCCATCCTCGATAACACACACACACACACACACACGAGCCTGAACCTCCTGCCACACGCTGAGGAAAGACAGGTCCACACACCTCCGTCTGGGCAATAACCTGGACGGGGACACAAAGGGGAGTGGTGAAAGCTGTGTGGCGGGGGGGCGAGGACGGGCAGGGAGGACGCCGCGGAGATCCCCATCCGCTCTGACGCAATGACGGGAGGAAACAACGGCCACAAAACATCCACTTCCTGTGCTATCTGGCGCAGGAGGGACGGCCAGGGAGGCCATTGTTGATTGTCAGACACAACACGGGCATTTCTATCTGTCGTCGCCTCGGCTGATAAGGACAGGAAACACTGTCCTATCCTCCATAATCAACAAGGTTGTGTTGGCTGGCTGCACCGGCACAGAGCAGCCTATTGTCATGCTGCGCTATGTTTGTCCTCCGTGAGGATCGACCAGCGGGGGCACACACACCGATATTGTCGACAGACGCTGGTAATAGCCGATGCTGATAAAGTCCGGATTTTGCTTTCCATTTCAGTCAAACACAAATAAACTAACACCACAGGAAGAATTGATGGTACCTCCAGTGCGACGCATCATCAAGCTTCAGATGTGCAACAGATGATCGATATAGACAATGCCAAACCTCTAAGAATTATGCTTCTGAGACGAAAAAAGAAGGGTGAAAACACTTTGTTGCCTCGAGTTTTTTTTATCTTCACCTATAGAAAAGTGCTAAATATCCTCCTGCATTATAAGGCATGTGATATTTTGAGGAAAATGAATAAAAGAGTGCAGTTACTCCATTACTTTTAAAGCAACTTTTCAAGTCTCTGTACAGTGTACAGTGAAATCGACTTGAGGAAGCGGCAAAGAACTGCTCTGTGCATCATCATAATCTGCCCAAAAAGCCTCACAGCGAGGGGTTGAATGAAGACACAAAGGAAGAACGTTCCGGTGGCAGATGTTTCTGGAGTCATGAGCAGATGTGACACCTTCGTGTGAGAGACAAAGACACAAAACAGGACTCTGAAGAAAACAGAATCCTTTACAGTAAGAACAGTCTTGCGGGAGAAGAGACAAATCGTGTGGATATTTTTTTTTCCCCTTCCAAAAAACAAAAAACAAACAAGAAAAGCATCTGCCTAAATTCACCACAGCTTCCATCAGGAGAATCGCTTTCCAGACAGGGAGTAAAAGAGGACGAGTTTCACCAAAGACTCCCTCATGCTGCAAACCTACTCTGTTATTCTGCCTGCGCTCTGCCATCCCTCTGTCGGAGCTGATTAAAAAACACACTGAAGTCTGGCGTGAAAGCAGACTCTGAGGGAGGTTCAGACGGGGGACAGCAGAAAGGAGGACGGGGGCTTTAAAGGGAGTCAGAATTTGGCACAGTTTGTGAAACTGGAACAAACGGAGTGAAAAGAGAGGAGTGAAAAGGTGAAACAGAGTGCGAGTACAGCATCAGCGAGAGGGAGCCGCGGAGGCTTCGCAAGGCGTTCAACATAATGAGAACCTGTGGGGGGAAAAAAGAACAATGTTTGCCGTGTAATGAGCCTCTGTCTCTGCGATATTAATTAGCGTCTGCTAATACACAACAACACTGGCCGTGATGTGCTAATGCTACTCTGCGTAGCGGCTGCCAGAGGGGCCATGTATAAACATGGGCGAGTGACAGACCTCCGGTCAACAGAGGTTTCGTCAAGCGATTATGTGGCCAGTAAATAAATCTGTTGAATGACCCACTTCATTGCGAGGGGCTGATTGCAGGGCAATCATCAGGTATTTGTAAGAATGCCAATCAAGAGTTGGAGACCGGGACAAAAGCGGCAGATAATACAAATAAATACACTTTTTTCACACAAATTAACACTGCTTAACAAGCTCGTGGTGACTGACAATACGGTTGTGTCGTGGTGATGTAAGAGATTAAGAGGAGTTTACACAAGCATACCAGTTCTGGAAACTGTCACTGAGAGAGACAAAAAATGTTTTTACAAATGGAATAGTTGGACAAAAACACACAGTGCTTTGTAATCCCTGTGGGTGAGGACAGGGTGATCTACTGTTCAACGAGGCTGCACGATATCATAATGACGACGACTATTGCAATAACTTATGTATTGGAACATTGTTAATTGCAATTCCGTCTGTCTTTCTCGCTACGCAGATTAAGAGGATGAATACTGATTTGAGAGGAAGTCAGTTAATTACAGGTTAGTCAATGGCCCAAGATCATCATCTGATGTTGGAAGAGAAGCAGACATTAAGAAGAATGTTCACATTTAATGCATTTTTCATGATAACCTAAAATAAAAAAGGTGCAATCTGAAATCCTCTTTTCTACATACGGCCAAAATGCTCATTGCCGTCCAGGTCCAACAATGTCTGAAGCCTTCACCCTCCAGGGCTTCACCAGGTCACCCTCATAACGGGGAGTAGACGCTTTAAATTCCACAATTTCAGCCGGCTTTCATTGTGTCCTCTTGCTGGATTTCACTACCGTACAGTGTCTATTCACTACAACTGTGGACAAATACTGAGAGAATTGCATTCACTTTCATGGGGGGGTGGGGGGGGGGGTTGAAACTGTTTCCTTTGTGATACTTGCACAGAATTGAGGCACATTTTGTCAACCGAAAGTGTTTATTTTTAGGTCTGGAAATATCATTTCAACAAGAAGTGTTAAATATGTGATATGTATTTAAAAATATATTTAATATTTAAAAAAAAAAAATTTTTTGGAGTAGTTCACTAAGAACTTGATTATTCCCCCCCCCCAGCAAGTCCAGACTTTAATCAGCTTTTAATTATCAAAGTCGATTTGCATTTCTGCACTGTGATTTCTGCACAATGATAATAAAAAAAACATCCCAAATAGTTTTACCCCTATCCTGCTGATGTGGCTTTGTTCAGAATCACTAATAAATAAACAAAAGTATCGTCCTGCATTTTTCTTGATTTAATGTGATTTCATCTTTTCTCACAGATTGGTCCCACGTTTTAACAACATCCTTTACAGTCTTCAAGTTGCATCGAATGTGCACGGAACCGACACCTAATGTGCCGCGTGAGCGAAAAATACGCTTGATATTGATTTGATGTTAAAGATGAAAACAAAACAAGGTTTTCCCACAACAATTCAGACCATCTACAGATGGAGAACAAAGAATCGGAGCGGTTTGATTTACAAGCCTGCACACGGAGCGGTTATACGCCAGAGCGGGAGGGATTTGATTTCCCTCTTTTCCTTCCTTCTGTTAGCCAGATATGCAAACATCAATCAACCAAAAAGAAAGGAAAAAAAAAAAAATCTACAAATCTTTGTTTCCACACAAAAAATGCTGACCACTTAAGGTTGGAAATGTAGCCAAGAGGGGATTTGTACTCGTAAAAAATAAAAGTGAAGCTCAGAGGAAAGCGCTTTAAATGGAAGCAGTGAGAGACAAACACAAGAGGAGGATAAACTGTCCAAATTGAACTCAGTAGAACTATGAAGCCAGATTGTGTGAGAGCCATTTTTAGACACGCTACTGTCTAAAAGTCCTTGTGATGATCACTCTCACTGGTATGTCGGCGCTGTCCGCCTTCCTTTCTGTTAATACCTTCAAGCCTCTGTTCTTCCCTAACGTCCATGTTAAGCACAACAGGAACCTTTAATTGAGACATCCAGAAATCTGTGCCGCCTTTGTTCCTTTGAGGCGCGATATCAAAGAAAATGCTTTTTAGAAAAGCGGCAGAGGGGAGATATTCAGTTTGTGCGGAACGGCTGAAAAGATACAACTGCGCTCCACAGCCTGGGAAAACGCCACTTGCACCGTGGCACTTGGTCTGCATCCAAAATGCATGAGAGCGGATTGAAAAGGAGCCGCGAAGCTCTGAAACATTCGCGCTCGGTGCCAAGGGCAGATAAAGCCGCCAGCCTACAAGTCCTGCATTGCTCCGTCTGCACGGTGCGCGCCGGGTTTCATCAGGTGCCGGGGAGCGGGAAGTCGCCGCTGCACACGCTGCCATGGAGACGGCCCGACGGTGGCTCTCGCTCTCTCCCGTGGCCTTTGAGCTCTGGTGCAACCCCGCGGTGAAGACCAGCAGAGAAAGAGAAGGAGAATATTTTCTTATCGGGCAACGACCACTGGGCCCAGCGCAGGGTCACTTGTTGCCAGCTGACCCCTTTAATCTGGGGATCAAACAGAGCTGAAGGCCATTCCCATTAAACGCCAGAGGCCCCGTCGGCCTGTTTAAACGTGCTGGTGTGGCGGGGAGGAGCCCGGGTCTGACCGAGAGCTGCCTGATGTCTCTCTGCCTGTGGCCCGTTGCTACGATCACTTCATTCAGCCTCCGGACACAAAGAGTTAACGGCTGCCTGGATTACGCAACGGCAAACCAGACTCCTTTCTCCTCTCCTGCCCTCTTTTTTTCTTCCTCAGCCGCCCCCCCAACCCCCTCTTTGGAAGTAAACGGACTGAGGCCAAATGAGACATTCCTGCACGTTTCAATCAGAGGCATTTGAATGTGGTGGCACAGCCATACATGCTCGGCACCGCCAACGAAACGGGTTTTTATTTCGCTGCACCGTGGGCCTCACACCTGCCCCGCAGGGGAGAAAGTTGCTGGGAGGATTTACAGCTCTCCGAGTGTCAGGACGACTGCAAACATCTGTGTGTACCTTTCAAAGTGAACATTAAACCACAGGGTTCTCGCTAATGGCAGATAAGTGATTTCAGAGAGCCGCTCAGACACGGTGAAGGTTTAAGAAAAAATGTCAGCGCATCTGATAACAGGACATTTCTGAGGGATCGCCTCAGCTGAGGGAGAGGATGGCTGACTGCAGATTAGATAAGTCAATTGGACCTTTTTTTTTTTCTTCTTTCTTTTGACAGATATGTGACCTGAGAACAAGGCGGAGGGCTTTGACACATTTCAAAGTGTCCGCATACAGGATCAGCAGACTGGGCCCCTACTATGCTGTTCCTCCCTTCACCGTCACCCCTCCTACAGCCGAGGCTCCATTTAAGTAACATTTCAAAGCAGAAACTCGCCGTATTTTGCATTTCCGTTTCAGGAAGGTTTTGCATTTACATGGCAATGGCAGAGAGAGAGAGAGAGCGAAAACTGCAGCGCTCCCGTTTCCAAACCACCCCACCGAAGTATGGCGGCCTGTAATTTGAAACGCCACGGCAATGATGCTGTGCATAACACAACGGAGTCGGAGGCTGACCCCTCCCTCGGGGCGAGACGGATCTATGGAGGCACCGAGTCAATAAACAACAGAGGTGCTTCCAGACGGGGCTGGAAACCACGAGGGGCGGCGGAGCGGCTACGACGGGAAGGAGACGGAGATCTAGCGAAGCTCATTCCAATCAAGCCACAGGGTCCGACGGCAGCGCCAGCTAAACCACAAACACATGAGCGAGCTGCACACACATCGGTTAATGTCCACGGGTCATTAGGTGCAGTAATCATTTGAAGTGAGAAGCTCTGGTCTTTGCTTTGCTTTTGTTTATTTGGCTTTATTGATCTCTCAAAAGGCCAACAGAGGCCACTGGTCATTACAAACTGCTCATTTTGTTGGCGACATGGCCCCTCCGTCTTCACGCTCCAATCAGCAGGTAGGACTTCCTCCAGAGACGCGGCGGAGCTTTAATATCGGAGCCTGGAAAATACTAGCCGACACAACATCTTATACGCCGCGATATCCATCTTTCGTTCTTTAATCTCTCCCGCGGGCTGCGGAGAGTGTCGTTTCTGGCAGCCGCTGATCCGTAACTTCAAAATGATTCTACTCAACACGTCTTTGAAAAGCCGGTAAATAAACTGGAGGGAAAAAAAACGAATCGAAATGAGTGTGGTGGTTTTCTTGTTATTCCACTAGTTTGTTTTTCTCATAAGAAACATTCGTAGTGTTTTTTGTTTTCTCTGACGCGAGGAAAGTTTTATCTTCGTCCGATTCACCCACATTTGTATCTCCGCTCCGCTGGGTGATTTACTTCCAAAGTCTTCAAGGCGCGGATCGATGTCGGGGTCATGAGCAGGAGGACAGAAAGCCGAGATGATGAAGGCGCATCAATTCAGACATGACAAGGGAGCCCATATAGGAGATAGCGGGCAGCCGTGCCTCTAACCTCTCGCAGAGTGCAAGAAGATCCTCCCCTGGGAAACGGAGCCCCCGATAAAACGGCGCGCACCCAAAAGGAGGGACTCTCAAGTTCAAAAGGTTTCACCTAAACCTGAATAAACAGTGTGTGATAAACGGCCGGGGGCTTGAAGAGGACTTTGAGAAATCCTCCCTCACCACGCGCTACTGGTTGAACTCTGTGAGAACACAGCGAGATCCACAGCTAATCGCTCGTCCTGTTCATGTGCGTCTCTCTATTGGCGCTCGTACTGACAATACCGTTTCTTTTCTCGTGAAAAAAAAAAGAAACGCCATCGGAAGCTCAACGAATGGGAGAAAACCTGTAGCGCGTTGAAGGACGGTAATGATGTGTGAGACGTCGGTAAGTCACGGCACAGATGTTCAGACAATGTTCAACCCCTGCAGCACTGTAACAAACATGATATCAGATCAATTGGAGCAGTGGAGGAGAAGGGGTTAAAAAAAGAGGAAAAAAATGGGGGAAGATCAAGACCATAAAACCAACATTCATGCTGAACACTGATATTACACAAGAGTTAGACATGTTCATATCCCTCCAAATCTATTTAATATGCAATCACGGGTACAGGTCCATTCTATTTCATCCCCGACGGAAAAACAAACAAATCCTCCTCCACACATTACATCCGTCTGCGTCCTTTCATCCTGTGCGAGTTGCAGAGAATAGGAGGACCAGCGTGTAGCCAAACAGCCTGCAGACACAGCAGGGGTTAATAACAACCAAACGTCTGGATTTTAAAACAAAAAAACGCAGACGACACATCCCCAGGTGACACACATTGGATTTTACAGCAAATCAAAGGAGAAAAGTAGGTTGGAACTGTTTAGGTGCAGACTTGTGTCAATCACTGTGGAGTAAATATTGTTTTGGTGGGTTGTTTTTTTTTTCCTTTTTAAACCCATTCATCCAAATTATTAATGCCCCCAGACCTGAAAGCTGCCCACGAGGGAGCGAGATCAAAGACGAGGGTCTGAGCAGAGGCGAGTGCGTGAGGACACATCTATCTCAGCACCACTGCAATAAACCCTGTCATTTTTCCACATAAATCTTTCAGGTCTTGAGACGGCCCACAGTGAATTGGAGGGAGGGAGGGAGGGAGGGCAAAGGGAATGAAAGGGAAAAGAAAAGAAAAATGGAATAAGACGACGGAGGTTGAAAGCATGGAGTGGGTGGACTGGACGAGAACTGCTGCATTACCATCATGGACACATCCTCCGTAAATAGGATGAATCTACTCAGAACAGCCAACAAATAGAAACCAGACCAACAGAAAAGCCAACGGAAAAAGAGCGATTATTGGTGGGTTGGGTTCTTATTTTTTTTTTTTTGAAAGGGTAAATATTTAACCGCAGTACCCAGATCAAGCACGTCACACAAGCTTCCAGCAACATGGCATGTTTGGTGTGGACGGTTTAATGTGGGAAGTAAGACCCTATTCCTGCTCTTTGCAAGGCGTTCAAAGGCCTTTTTAAGAAAAAAAAATTTAAATAATAATATAGGGACGTTTCTGAAGCGGGCTGAAAAAGCAGCGCTGTCGTGACAGTACCTGGCTTGGCTCTATTCATACATTTCATAAACACAAGACCCCATGGCAGCCTCCACTCTCCCCGGCTGCCTGCACACAGAGAACACATTGAGCCCAAAGTGGGCACCATGAGGCGGCCGGCAGACACACTTCAATTTAAAGGAATGCCTTGTTTCTTTCGTCTTCTTTTTTTAAACTCCTTTCAGCCACTCTTGACTTATCGTGGCCGTGTTTAAGGTAGCTCATGCAAACACACTATGCTGAGCTCAAGTTTTTTTTTTTTTTTTTTTTTAAACGGACCCAGTTTTGACATGATGTGCAGCGGGTTAATGAATCGCATCTCTTGGCAGGATAAGAACATTCCTCACACCGAAGGAGGAAGAATCCTCTCGTGGCTTCTTTTTTTTTGGTTTGTTTCTTTTCTCACTCTGCGGCTATGAGGTTACGAACTATGCGAGGCTCCAAACCTCAGATCTCTGTTAATTTCATTGGGGACTCCTCTCTCTTTTTTTTTTCTTTTTTCTTCTTTTCTTCCAAGTGTGACAATCAGGCGGTGGTGGCACAGGCACAAGCCTGCATACAAATGGCAGCCATGAAAGCGTGCCAGGCTGGAGCTCAGAGAGGCGGCTCCAACATGCAAACACAGTTATGAATATGATAATCAAGACATGGCGTATCCAATGCGTTGTGAGTGAGCGATGGAAGGACACTTCAGGGAATGCATGATGACAAGGCAGGGCTACTTTGATTGTCGATGGAAGCTCACCATCAGACGACCATCGGGGCCCCATTCCAGATTGAAAACGGAACCGTAGCAGGAAGTGGAGCGACATGCAAACAGATGAATTGCTCTGCTGTGGTGTACACAGGAGTATCTCAGTACCACGGAAACAGTGTTAAGCTTATGTTGGCTGAGAGGCGTACAACTCAATATGATCTTTAGTGAACCGATCCAGGACAAAAAGCCAAGTTCCAATTAATTCCCATTGTTTTAGCTGAAAGAAATATTGAAAATGTTATTAAATTTGAAAAAATTTTGATTTCTGCTGCATCCCACAATAATTTCTTTTCTTTCTTTTTTTTTTTTTAAATAACTTCAGATGTCATGTTTGACGCTTTTACCGGTCGCTGATGTTTCAGCTTTACTCCTACTGTTACTAAGGAGTTACTAAGCAGCATCCTCGGTGAAGGCACAGGAAACAATTCCCCTTTTTTTTTTTAAATAAAAAAAATCCAATGTTGTTTTTGTAACTGTACTCTTGGAATGATGCTCCAGTGGGTCTGTTTTGGGCCGCAGGGCTCATGTTTAACCCCCCCACTACTGCAGCCTCTGTATCGGGAATGTGGGTGTGCATTATAAAGGCTGGAGCTCGTACATCCAGTAGCACCCCCCCACCACCAACTGAGACTAATGGGGGAGGGGTCCCCACTCAACAGTTTCCCCCAAAACAAACTTTTAAAATTTTAACCAGGTGAAAAAAATGCCGGGATTAACTAGAAATCCAGCGGCACACATTTCAAAGTGTGTTTCTGCTGCTGCGGTGCGGATTGTTAATCCCAGCAGACTAACTTGAGCCGCAGAGGTCAATGTCGGGAGTCCTGCCGTTCCTCTCTGCCCACAGCGTCTACCTGAACCGTAGCGCGCGTCACAACGCGCGCGCCCCGCTTGTTTCACCCACCTTGGAGGCAGACGAAGCCGACGGCGAACATCGCATCCACCGCGAGGCTTCTCCCGGGAGTCGCCGCGGGGCTCCGCCGGGTCCCGCTCCCTGCTTTTGGAGGCTCCATCGCCCGTCCCGGTACTCGGCGGCTGCTGCTGCTGCTGCTGCTGCTCCTCACGCTCCGTCCGGCGGCGTCACACCGCGTGTCTAGTGTGCGTACAGGTGAAGTGAACGCACCCTCGGCGCCTCCGCGCGCTCACCTGGCTGCGTGCGGGAGACTTCAGCGAGGCTCCCAGCCGAAACGAGACCAAAAAGAAAAAAAAACAAAACCAAAACAAAACAAGAAAAGCCAACACGGAGGGTCGAGGTCAGCGCGAGCAGCCCCGCCGAAAGTTTGAAGCGAAGCCCGAACTTCCAGGTGGCTTTCGGGGGCAGGACTGGCGTGGAGGTTCGCCGCCGTGGGTCATCACAAGCCGCTCCGGGAGTCCGCCTGCGTCCGAGCCGCCGACCGCCCGAAACACTGCGCCGGTGTGCCTGGCTGCCGCCTGCTGCAGGAGGGAGTTTCTCTTTCTCTCCGCCGTGTTTCCAACTTGGCTTCCTCCCACTCCGCCGCCGTGAGGCTGTTTTTTTTTTTTTTTCCTCTCTCT
This sequence comes from Blennius ocellaris, assembly GCF_963422515.1. Taxonomy (NCBI): domain Eukaryota; kingdom Metazoa; phylum Chordata; class Actinopteri; order Blenniiformes; family Blenniidae; genus Blennius; species Blennius ocellaris. Next base: position 10,083,757 of record NC_137662.1, read on the forward strand.
CTCTCTCTCTCACTCCGGCGTCAAGTTACCGTGAAACATCCCGCACCGCTTCCTGTGCGGACTTTCAAGTAACTCAATACCTTTTTCACCACCTCGCGCAAAATACTGGCACGTCCAGAATCCATGGCGTCATGTTTGCAACATTGTTTCTCTTAATGTTGATAAACATCTGTCATTAAGTGACCGACTGCTTCTAGATGTTTACACAACAGCTCGAGTTCCAACGCGCCAGTTGAAACAATGTTGCCAAACGCTTCACATTAAAAATCAATACAAACCCCGACACAACAAAAACACAACAGGACCGGGTATAGTTGATTGAAATGCATTCTGATATCATTCTCACGTTGAATCTTAAATACTAACAAGATTAAAAAGAAGGGAAGTAGGGAAGTATATCACCTTTTGAAAATTAAAACTTAGTGCCACAACCTTCAAATTAAACTTTAATGTTGTTGTTTTTTTTACATTTATGTGCAGAGATGAGATGTGATGAAAATGTCTATATTTTCACGAAAAACAAATAAATACCACTGACAATGTCGACAATCTCAACATAAAGATAATTTTAATGAAACCTTCCAGTGTCTAATACAGTAAGACAAAAAAAACAAAACCTATAACTGTTGTATTATGCAGGTTTTCACAAACTCACCCTGACAGCATGGCTTTGAGCAATACGGTTGGGGTCACGGCAGCATCGTCAATATCTCAGCTCAGGGTTGTTTTGTGTTGCTACTCTGATTAAAAATTTTTTTTTTTAAAAAGGGTTTCTATTTGTTTAAAAGAAATATCCTCTCAGTTTGCTTGGTGGTTGGGTTTTAGTCCACCGGCCTTATGTTTGACACCTCAGGTGTAAACAGTGTGCATCATACATGAGTTATTAATCTTGCAATACATTGTTTTTTACATTGACTGCTTGTTTTTGTACTGGCGGTGCGCCACGTCTTGTGTTTTTTATAGTAGTGTGTAGAATGTGTAGAATCAAATTACTGGTTTAGAAAGGGGTTTTTTTTTTGTAATTTTCTGTTATTATCATGATGATGATGGTGATTATTATTATCTATTTATTTATGTATTTTGCTCATTTTGCCCAAGACAAAAACAGTAACGAAGGGATTGTGTGTTTTAGTGTGAACCTACTAACGCTGCAGTGATCCACATATTTCTGCAAACTTGACAATTTTCTACCTCGCTTTTCCTACAGTGAGACTTCCGGTGCCTGTGCCTGACCCGGGATAAAAAGTACAACAGTGCGACCCCCTGGTTCAATCTCGTCACTGTTTCTTTCCACTGGAGAGTTTTGTTTTTTTTCACCATGCAAATACACATAATGTATAAAACGCATTGGAAGCAGAAACATGAGACACATGATGAGGTTGTGATCACCTCTGTGTTCCCATATTGTAACTTACAGCAGCAGCCTGTGGTTTCTCACCTCCTGAGGGTTCACACATCCATGACACATCCCTCTGACCATGCACAGTGGGTGGGACTGCTGCCATGCTGCAACATATGTAATACTCCCGAAACTGAAGACCTATGGAGAAACTCTAGTAGCAGAAAAAATATATATTAATAATATATATATAAAAAACAGGAAAGATGGAGACTGGATTCTTCATTTCTCCTCGTCTGGAGCTCCAACATTCGCACTTTGATCTGAAGTGTGTCTGAGGCCCATAATGAGCTGAGCTGAGCTGCAGACTCTCTGCATGCTGCTCCGGGGGAGGCCGACAGCTCGCCGCGCTTCACCAAACCATCCCGGGTTTGTTTCATTTCAAAGCTCCACACGAAAGCTCCGACACTCTGAAAGATTACCAGAGAGAGGAGGAACCTCAGGCTCACTCCTGCCAGGAGGAGGAAGGATAAGTGAGAGGAGCTTCTCAGGGTTCCCACACTCCAGTTAAACTCACACTTCACACGACCAGATGGACATCTGCCATGGGTGATAGAAGAAAAAGTTCAATTTTACTTTCTCCAGATTTCCTCCCACAGTTAAACAAAAAAAACACATTTGTGGTTGAGTTTGTCCTGTTAAAACCAAATCTTGGTGACATTTTATCACCAAATCAAAACAATCCACAACTATTTTATGTAGTATTCCTATTCCATTATTCAATTCTCAAGTTGTACAGACATCAAAAGAATAAACAACACGACTCTTTTTAGAAAATAATTGATTTTACTTCTGCATCCAAATTCAACATTAGTCATCAAATAGTGTTTTCATGATAAATGGGAGATCCAAACGGATGCACAATCAGTTTTACTTTCACTAACATCCCAATCAATGGTTTGATTTCTCTCACATGATCAGAGTTCAAACATTTCTAGTTCATACATTTGTTTAAAAGCAGGGAAGAAAAGAAAAAGGCAGGGGGAACAATTTTCTTTTTTACAAATATTCCAGTTTTTTTAAGTGGCTTCACTAAAACAATGCATTTAAAGACAGAAAACAAAACCTCTGAGAATTGTGCAAAAATCTATATTCGTCTTAAACCACTGTAAACACGAGAAAGTGTGCTGGTAAGACTTCACCCCATTATCTTCAGTTCACTTCATGTTGCAGTGGTTGTGTTTCTCCGAGGATGGAGGATAAACTGCAGGGAACCACTAAAACACCTGATCTCAAAGCTGTGGAAGTCAAAGTAGCAGCTGCTTACCACTCAAACCACGTCAGTAAGGATAAACCCTGTTTCCCAAAGCTTGAACACCTAAAAAGAATCTCAACAGGCAAAAGTAGGACCGTTAAAATGAAAATATTTTTTGTTTTCTCCAGAGTAATTAAGTCAGCTTTAACATTCCCTCACTCTTTTCTACCGCTTGGAAAACTAAAATCTAAACAGAATCTCGTATTTACAAAAATAAAACAATCAAATGGCACAGGAAGTGGAGAATAATCATGGAGGAGGAGAAACATAGGAGCACGGGCGACACTATGGCAACAGATGAAGTCAAAGTGCAGAGTGTCAGTGATGAGGAGTAGAAAGAGGGCCGGGTGAGGTATGTTTTATTAGCCGGCGCGGGGGAGGCACTGAGGCGATAACCGGATTTTGATGAACCGATGGCGACCCGTCGGGAGGAGGACCACCGCTCAAACATAAACGTGTCGACTCCTGCGACGTGCCGGTGGTGACGAGTCGAGGGAGGGGAGGGCGGGCTCTTTGGGTGGGACGCTGGCTGCTGAAGGAAATCTTTGGGTGTCGTGGACAGGCCTGCAGCTCAGTTCCCCGTGTAGAGATCCACCGTGCTGGAGCTCAGGCCCCGGCTCTCCCTGAAGTTGCCGCCTCCTCGAGTCTGATACATGGGGGAGACGCGCAGCCACGAGGGTCAAAACAGAAAGATTTAAATAATAATTAATAAAAAATAAAAAAAAGGCGGGGAAATCAAGAGACGATTCGTCACCTGGAAGGAGTCGTCGCTGGTTTTGTTCAGGTAATTCAAGGACGCGGCTCGCTTCATGCTGTTGAACAAGGAGTGAGAGAGAAGGCGTTAACGGAAGCCGGCACGTTCTCTTCCGTATTCAGAAAAGCGGCCTTGGCTGTGAAGGTTTACTTGGTGCTGCGGGGTTCAGGGGGTCCGTTGCCCTGCAGCTTCTTCACCAGCAGCTCGCTGCTGCGGCGCAAAACGTCCCTGAGCTTCCCCAGAGAGCCGCTGCGCTGCAGGGCGCCGCTGCCGTCCTGCAGACACAAACACACTCGGACGTCAACCCCACCGTCTTCGTCAACAGCAGGTGCTTTCCAAAGATGGGTCTGAATTTTCTCAATAGTGTTTATGCGGTAAAAAAAAAAAAAAGAATCTAGTCAAATATAGAGTTGAGATGTCATCAGGGTCTAATAGATCCTTTTAATATTCAACCCAATAACACTCAACATTTGATGTGCTGTCAGTAGAGCTGAATTTAACACGAGTCTGCTTTAGTCTAACATTTGATTTCTACAAACAAACGTGCACCATTAACTCCTCTAAATCTCTTTGGATACTCCCAGTTTGCTTTCAAAGAAAGGCTTCAGGACCCTCGACAATCACCCCCCGATTGTAAACGGAGGAAAACACACCCACTAAGGATAAAAGCAATGGACAATTATCCATGTCTGTCCGAAACTCCGGAGTGTGTTTCTTTGACATGTGCAAATTACATTTTGACAACCTGGGGGCAGGCGAGTCCTCAGCTCCACCTCCAAGTGGAGCCTGGACTCTTTTAGAACAAACTCCACAAAGGGACAGGTTCTTTGTCTTGAAACATTTTTTTACGTTTTCCTTCTGGTTCAGTGATTGAACCTAGAATATTGTGGTTTTTAATGCACGGAGGCTTCAGGATACGAGCAGTGAACATTTCTCAGGAGGTTACACTACTTAAAATTGTGAAATGAGAGCGAGGGAGAAAGCAATAAATTAGTATTGCTTTGTTACTAAATCCAGTTGATTCATCCATCCACCCATTCCTTCATAAACTGCTAGCCTGTCTAATGAAACACCAGCTGCTCTAAAGTTGTACATAAACAGATGACTTTTAAACATACAGCCCCAGGGCACAGGACCGGAAACATCGTAAAAATGACAAAGAAGAGATTACCTGCAATGTTTCAAAGTAACCGCTATTGCTAACTTGTCCACAGGAGGTCACGCGGTTTCGCAGAACAAAGAGGCGGCTGTGTGTCCGGGGCAAGTTTATTAAAAACAGGCATGAGACCAAGAGAGAAACACTGAATTCAGATTGGTGAAATAAGGTGTTGGGGACAATAAAAAAAAAAAAAAAAAAGAGTCAGTCAAATGTGAACATTTACAGAATGTAGTCCTACTTATTGAAAATCGGAGACGTTATCTGGTTGAGGTTCATATATTTATATGGGTGTAACGCCCAATACATAAGATCACCAGCAGGAGGCGTCGTGAACAAACCCAGAGATTTAAACGAGTTCAGATGAAGCCAGAGCTCCTCTGTGTCGCCCTGCAGCTCAACCTGAACACCAAATATCAAGTGGTGAAACTCTAAGTTTATGTCATTTACAGAGAGAAACACAATCGTCACAAATGAAAAACTTTATTTGAGAATACGAACAAGTGTTGATGCAATCATCTTCACAATGCAGAATGGCAAATATAACGCAGTACTACTCACTAAGATAGTGCTTACAGAACTTACCATTTATGTTCTTTCGCTTTCGGAAACTGAAGTCACACTATATATATTTATATATATGTCAAGAATAGACAGTTCAATAAATAAGCATTCCACTAACAACAATATTGCAATAATTATGTGGTGAACACAGTTGAATTCTTTAGTTTGGATGTTGCATTAGAAGTATAGGTGGTACTTGTTGGAAGGAATGAAGAATCAAGGCAAGTAGCATACTGAAAAGCCGTGTAGCGAATGCACTTGTCAAATCTATAAATACAGTCTACAATTACACTTCCAAGATGTTAAGGTCATTTACATTCAGTTAGTTTAGACATCTGAAATAGCAGGTTGGGTCAGGAGGAAACACTCGCACTGTACGTCTGGTGCTTAAACACATGATTCTCCACCAACGTGACAACTGTGTAAGAAAAAGAGCACAAAAACGAAAAAAAGAAAAGAAAGGCAACACACTCCATTGAGCTCCGTGTTCAAAATACAGTATCCATAGCGGGACTGGGCACTGTGACGGTGCCACCGGAAACATACACAAGTACTAACACTACTGAGGGAGTCCAGACACGTGTTTAAATCAAAAGCTTCTATTTTTACAGCCCATTTTCTTCATTATTTTGAAATCCACCTTCAGTAACGACATCAAGCGATCGCTTGTGCTCCAGTCTGGACTCTGGTGTCAAAATTCCCTTTGTGAATGTGTACAAACCGTGACGGCGCGGAGCCATCACGCCAAGGACACAGACTCCAACATGGGTTACCATGGCAACCGCCACTCATAATGATCCCGCCGATCTGGCGTCCGCTTTAGCCGAGTTTGTGTTCGGGTCTTTAACGACTGAGAAGCCTTTATATTCAGCCATGAAAATAAGCAAACGTATCAAAAATGTAAACAGTATCATACAAAAGTAACAGGAAATACGACTATAAAAACAAAAACAAAACAAACCAAAAAAAAAACCCAAAAAGGCAACACTCCCTTCTCTCATCACTGACAGGACTGCAGGATGTCACGTTACACAGTACCATTTGATCGGAACAGAAAATGTAAATAATGCTTGAAAAAAAAAAAATTGTTTTTGTTAAAAAAAAACAAAAAAAACCCCAAAGTATTATTATGGCTAAATACAGGCACCGGGCTGGAAACTTTAAGGTGGATGTTCAAGCAATAGACACCGATGATGAGCAGCGAGAAGTGATCCATCTGTAATATCTTGAGTCTTTTTATTTATTTATTTATTTTAATGAGATTATGAGCTGGAGTGGCGTCTGGATCAAACACTCATCTCCATGTTCTTTTGACTAAAACCAACCCTGCTCCTCTAACTAGCCAGAAGAATGAACAACGCTGCCAGGACACACTACTAACAGGTGCTGAAGAGAAGAAAAACGAGCCAATGGCTCCCTCAACACCGGAGATGACTTCTTTTCTAAACGCTAATAAGTGAGAGTCTGAGTTGACGATTTCTGACACGAGTTAGTGAGTCTGGAGAGGGTGAAGAGAGTGAAAGAGAGATGAGAAGACCAAACGTCCCAGCAGATATCAGCTGAGCGGGAGAGGAGAGAGGAGAGGAGAGGAGGAGAGAGGAGAGGAGGAGAGGAGAGGAAAGAGGGCGGCTGCTCTGAGTTTCTGCCGCAGGCGGGCACCACGAATGGTAGAGGAGCTGTTGGTTTGGTTGGGACAGAGAAGGCCAGAGGGCACGACAACACACATCCTGTTGCTATGGTGTTGGGGAAGGAGAGAAGGATGGAGAGGGAATCTTGATGGCTTAGGCCTGATAAAAGAGAAAGAGAGAGAGAGAGAGAAACGGACAAAAAGACAAAAAAAAAAAAGGGCACACATTGTAAGATTAGGAGCTCTGGGTTGGGCTTCCTATGCTTAGACACCTACACTGCAACCGAGCTTCTCTCTCCTCCACCAGAGTCACTGTAGTAGCTGCAGCTTCTTACTTTACGTACTTTAATAAATTAATCCAGGAGAATACGAGCCGAGTGCTACGAGAAGCAGGTCAGCGACGCAGTGGGCTGGTGGCTGCAGTCACTTGTGACTCAGCAGTTTTGTTTCCGTCCTCCCGGGGAGCCAGAAAGCCGGATTTTTGGCACACTGCAGACGTTCAAACATCTGCAGGCGCCGGCACTGAACCATTATGAAAGCACTGATACAGCTACTACACTGATGCTGCGACACCAACAGAAACACGTCACTTCAGCTAAACGTGTGTCTGACGAATGATGATAGAAAAGTAAATCTTAACCCGGTAGTGCTCCATTACCTTAAATGACCTTTCCTAGTCTTCAAGCCTTTACATACAAACCCACCCAAGCTTTGTGTGGCGTGAAAGTTGAAGAGGGAGAGTACAATCCACTGAATGGAAGGAGGAAGTTTGTTTGACAGGCTGATTGGTTGTCATGGCAAAAGGAATCAACAAGACAGCAGGTTAGTGATCAAAAATACGAGGGGAAAAAGGATGAGAACATGCAAACTACACAGGCAACACAGACTGGAGCTACAGCACACACACACACCTACACGAAGCCGATTAACCTTCAACACAACCACAGACTTGCTGACAGCCATCGTCTCACCACCATTATCCCTTGGTAACCTGCAAACTTAATGAGCTCCTGGAAAAAGGCTCTTAAACTGGACTCGACGACATGACTTAATAATGAAGCAAGAAGGCCTATATTCTCAGTGTTTCATTCTGAGTCTGACCTGCTTCTGCAGCCTCAGTGACGTGTCGGACAGCGAGAGTGAAGAAGAGACGAAATCATGCGTGGGCAAAGTATCGCGCACCGTGAGCGATCCGACCTCGCAGCAAATAACTACATGAAGCAGACGACACTTCCAAAGCTGAATGTCTTCATTACTGTAAGTTAGCAGGTATAAATGAATGGATGGATGGATTCGTTACAACTTTTGGTCAAAAGCACACAACACCACCATGAGCGCTGACAATCGGTCAAATGCAGAAGAACATCAAATACATTTCATCTATTTCCTCAGTGGCGTCGAGTCGATCCTGCTTTCACTGTGGTGTGAGTAATGAAAAGCCAGCAAACGCCCTGCAATCCTCCGCATGCCGTCACGCGTCCCACAGACAGACAGGCGCACGCTCGGCACGAACACGCAGCTCGTTAATTTTTTGCGGCGGCGAGCTGTTGAAGCGGGTGGTGTTATGCACATGTGCGGCAGCGAAGCCTTCGCGTTCACGGCAGGCGTTGGGTTAACGGACACATCTCCTCAGTGTGCAGACGAGAGGGGACACACAGAGCCCATTAGTGTGCATGTTAGGGCTGGACGATGGCAAGCTGCTTTAACATTCAAAGACGGGACTGAATTTGTACTGCGGATAATTGGAATTTTGAAAATTCAGCCTGATCAAAGCATTAACTGATGAACTTTGTCTTTAAAGTTATGCGGTATCTACAACAGTTCCAACTGAAAATTATGTGATATTGGTTTGGTAAACTACTAAAAGTGTCGCAGAGATGAAATCCTAACTGTAAAGTTGTGCATGTTTTTCACTGAATGTAGCGAGTGGCTCATTTGTTGGCTATGTAACTGGTGACTGACATATTTAGTATATTTAGGGATCATGAATTGTCCCAATTGACTTCTCCCAATCGTGACAGAAATGCCACAGGAATCACTATAACCTGAGAAGAATTCAAGTGTAGTTTTCTCCCAATACGCATCCAGTCGAGCTATTAAATGTTAACAAGGCTTGCCATATGAGCAGAGCGGGCCGGCGCTGCTACATGCATGCCTGGACGGGGTTGGTGCAGTGGAGGGTGTGGCCGCACTTTAGCGAGAGGGAGAGAAGCACAAGCTCAGATGTTGCATCCTGCACACTCCGGTGCTCTGTGGATTATGAGTGCCAGAGGAACAGAGGATTACGGGGGATTTTTTTCACCCTCTTTAATGAAAAACAAAATGTGCCCAAGGCCAAAAGGAAACTGTACAGGAATACGAGTCACAAAAACAACTGCTAGCAGAGAGTGGATACTACGACTAAGACAATAAAACAGCGGGATTTTATAGAATATCCACCGTCCAGATTACTGTGGCAGGCAGACGAACACGGATCCTCATCAGTGATGATCACACGTCATCATAACAGGGATTTAATGGGTGTGTCTGCATCTCGTGCAGACTGATAAACATTTAATGTGCAGTCAGGATGCAACAGACCGAGCTTGTGCCTTTTTGTTACTGTTCCTCTTGTGCAGAAGCAAAACCACCAGGTACTGAACAAGACATCCGGCCTTCATGGTCAAGCAATGATTCAAAAAATACACACAAAAAAAAAGCGAACACGGAGTGAAACTGAAACGGGTGCTGTCAATAACAAAGAGGGCGGCATGCCAGGACACTCAATCAGCTTTAAGTTTTCGTTTTATTTTCAGTTTAACCTCCAAAGGAAGAACGCACAGAGGAGCACGTGGACAGGTACAGACAGAAATCTGCGCTGACGTTTCACTGACTGGGTTATAAGTAAAGAGGCAGAGTCACTTTGTGGGAATGACGAATACACTCATGACTGATATGATAAACATGAGTGAAGTATTGGATTGTAGCGGATTCATCTCAATCCAAAAAAAACGAATACTTCTGTTGGTCAGCTGTGCAGTTATAGTATGGAATACAGTTATAATACATAGATAATTCTATAAAACTGTATGTGGGGATATGGTTTTATTGAAAATCTACCCTCTAAAGACAAACTGGGAATCAGGGTTACTGAGTGAAGTTACGGTAATATTGAGTCTGGTGCTGCAAATTCCCCATTTTCTCTTAATCTAACTTCAAAGTTTAAGTTAAAATTGTTTCATAGACAAACAAACACTAAAGGTTTTGACCTTTTATTTGATCAGATCTGTGACTCAACACTGTTCATGACATCTGTGGTTAGATTACGACTGTCCTCATAAAGGAGGCCATGACGGTGCCTTCACCTGCTTGTCTCCTGTTTTTGTGTTGAATTAATCTGTGGGGTTTTCTGTACCAGTCCACACGCTGCCGTATCACCGTGTTGTTCTTCCAGAGAGGACACCGGGGCGCATTGACTCGAATATAGTGGATTTGTACTCACCCCATTCCACTCCACGCCCATACTCACTTCCTCGCCGGTCTCGGAGCCGCTCTCGTACTTAACGCTGGTCAGGCTGTCCCTGCTCCTCCGCCTGTCGCCCTCTGTGTCTTTCAGGATCTCCACCACGCGAGACTGGTGGATGGGGTCGATGCCCTGATGAGCACAATATAGGACAGACACAGTCAGAAGTGGCTCGGGGACAGGCCTCGGAGCTAGTCGTAATGTGAAAAGTTTAATGGAGGAGTGGTATTATTTGTTTTGAGTCTTTTCTTAATGCACCCAAAAGCAAAAAAAAAAAAAAATCCAAATAAAACGGAGACATTGTAAATGGCCGTGAGTTTGTGAGATGGGAGTGATGTCAAATAGAGGTGAAGGCTCTATGGGGGCTATCAGTTAGAGATAAACCACTTACTGTGTTGCTCTGGATCCATAGCAATGTAGGGAAAGGGAAAGAAATATATGAGTTTAGCTGTCCTCGCATGAGGAGCATGTTCAGAAATGAGAAACACAGGAACTGCCAAGTTCTCGGCACGCAGAAGTAGACAAGTTTGGAAGCAGGAACTGCTGCCGACCTGCTTGCGAGACCTGACGGCGCACTCTTCCAGGGTTTCGGCGGCCTCGAGTTTTCCCTGCCGGCGGTACAGGGCGCCGAGGTTCTTCAGGGTGGTGTTCACTGTGGGGCTGGAGACAAACACGTGGACAGTTACTAGAACTCATATAAAGCAGCAGGTGGATCTGTGTCCAGCAAAAATATTCTGGGGGAGAATAACGGAAGCTCAGAAATGAGACAGATAATGCCAGACCAAAAAAAAACTTTTGTCATTGAAACAGGAAAACACACCCAGTTACTGTTGTGTGTCAAGGTTCAATTGAATGTAAATGTGGAGTGAGGTCGATATGGATGCAAGAAAGGTCATGCAGGTGATCGGTGTGATGGACGATGCTAAATGATTTCTAGCTTTCTTTATTCATTCTACATAATATTGGCTTATAAGTCATTAATATCAAAAATAGACAATGTGACAATGCAAGTCTGAAGTTTTGTCTGTACTGTTTGATTAACGATTAAGAGACTTTTGCATTAACACTTTCTGACACCTTGGATGTTTTGTTTTCTCCTTGCGAGGAGCATGCCATTTATTCATTTGATGATTTACATGACAATTTCTCAGCTTGATGTACACTCAGGTGTCGCAATTAGAAGTGAACTATAAATGATTGCGAAAACAGAACGGCATCACTTCCTGATACAAAGTTCACATAAGGATATTCTTCGTGCTTTCCCACGTGTCTTCAACGTTATGACTCATCAGCCTCACCTGTTGACTTTGCAGGCCTTGTACCAGCCACCGTACTCCCCGTATGGAGTGTTGTCTCTGTGCTTGCCCTGGAAGTAAATAAAAAAAAAAAAGGAGCGGAAGAAAAACACGCAAGGGCAGTTAAAACTGGACTGACGGCATTTTTCTTGTGTTTACCCACAACAGATCATATGTCCTCTCAAGCTTATATTGTGTGTGAAGAACGTCCTACGCCCTGAAAAGGGAAAGGATTTTACTTTCCTACGAAGTTACAGAAATCCTCTCACCTTGCTCATCTCCTCTCGCTCCTCTGCGTGCATCCAGATGGGTTTGTTCTCAGCTGCAGACACACAGGAGACATGTTCGACTCACAGGACTCCAAAATAATTTAGAAATTCATCTCTGTGGCGTTTTAATGAATTCCGGATTCGGTATCGTTACTCTCCTCTCTGGGACACCAGTGTTTGGCTCTCAGTGATGGAGCACCCCAGTTTGCCAGCTCAAAAAATTGGCCAGTTAAGACCTCGGCCAAATATTTGACGTCGCCCCTAACACAAGTAAAGAATGATCCAGAACAGGAATCGACAAAATAATGTAAGTTCAGTGATCATGTATGAAGGTTAAGACTACTGGAGGAGTTCTTCAGTGGACTGAGGCTTCACTCCTTTCACGTCATCGCTTGTCAGTAACATGTTGTTAGTGTGTGTCGGCAGATGTTTCTTCCAAGGAAGTGTCTTCCTCTCCTCTAACGACAGGGCTCGTTCAAGAAGGATGGTTGAGTTTTTCTACATAAAAGTACCATGACATTACTGTCTTGTAATTGCCATTACATAAACAGAACTGAATGGAGGAAGGACGGCGTGTCTATATCGCTGCCCAATCAGATCAGTGTCACAGTAAAGTGTTTCAGTATTTGTGTTGAAGGTATGCAATTTCTGGTTTGTCCTAGCGTTTAGCCGAATGATGCAACGAAATGCAACAAACTTTTCAGTAAAATAAGGAAAAAAATTTGTAATATCAACGGTTGCCGTTTTCTTTCTTCATTGGAACTTCAAAGATGTCAAACGGTTTGAAGAATTCAAAGTAATATTGTGAAGCAACAAGCAAAACTAAACTATTGTGAAAAATGTGAGATGTTTCGCACAAAAGGCGACAGGAGTGAGAGGCATTGTGCCGAATCACTTTGAATCCATTTTGAAAGCAGTCAATCTAATCCCTGGATGAAAGCCAACAAAATGGTTTGAGACCAAAGAGGAAAATTGCAAGAGTTCTTTTTCCAGATAAGAAAACTCTTGAGTCCTCTGAATGGTGAAGGTTACACCACGGTACTTTTTCCCCCCTGTGCATCACTGACTGCTTGCTGGCCGGAGACAAACAGTCGATGGAAAAATCAGACTGATGGAGAATTCATCAAGGCTTCATCAATTCATACCAACAGGCAGATTAATGGAACTCAATTGTTATCAAGTATTTTTTTATTGGCAGAGTTTTACTTTTTCTTTAACATTCTCAAACAGGAAGTCTCTGTCACAATGAACACGTTTGAAATGCTTTCAAACATGTTCATTGAAAGACTTTTTCTCTCGCTCGCCATCAAGCCTTACCATCAACAGATCCAAACTCTTTCTCGTGAGCACGAGTCAGAATCTCTTTGTACAGAATCTCAGCCTCCTTGTATTTCCCCTGTTTGAGGAAGCAGGATGCCTGCCAGGAGAAAAGAAGCAAAAGTATGTTTTAGGGTTAGAACATTCAGCTTTAATAGTGCCAAAAGAGCCATTTGACTGCACATTACTCAAACACGCTGCAAGATAGAAAACCAACTCCTTCGCTGTCTTTCAGACAGGACAGTGCAGGAAGAAGTTGCATAGAAGTGGTTTAAGAACTCAAACATGACACAGAAACTCCAGACATGCTCCTCTATGTGTCATGTCAACTGAATGAGCAGCTCTTTAAACAGCTATACGTGTTTAAAGAACAGTAGTGGAAAAAATCTCTGAGCTGAAAGAGTCAAACCTTTCATTGCAGTTTAGAAATCTATTTTATGTGATGAAAACTCAAAGAAATATTGCTTGAATAGCACTTAAACATTTCGAGGAGATTCATTGTAATCAGAAACCAATTTACATGCTCAACGGCCCTGCAAAACCCAGGCTCAGGCTGACAGCACATGAATGATTCGGTTCAATATAAAAGGTACGCTCTGTCTGCGTTTACCTTGGCACATCCGCAGCTCAATGAGGACAACATTGCTTATCCTTGAATGACATAAACAGCTTCATAAAATAAAAGTTCCAAGATGTCATTTGCTCTCTCTCACCAGGTTGTTCTTGGTTTTGGCCACGTTGGGATCATCTGGGCCCAGCCTGCACTCGTAGATCTCCAGAGCACGGCAGTAGTAATACTCCACCTCCTCGTACTTGCCCTGGTTCTGACACAGCAGAGCCAGGTTGTTCAGCTGTTTAGCCACATCCGGGTGGTCCTTCCCCAGGACCTGCAGGAGATCAGAGGGTTCCGAGTTAAAGTTTGTTCTTTCTTTCCTCTTGGTACCTCTCCTGATGCAGCTCCATATCCTGTTGCTGCTTTCACCAGGCAGAACGTCAGCCTGCTGCAGGCACTCAGGAGATCTAATAAAAGGACGGCTGATCAATAGCGAGGGTACAGAATAGAGCTTTCAGGCAAAGAGAGACTCTTTGTACTGTGCTGAGCTTGGTAATTTGTCACGTTTCCTATCTATCTCCTGCCTCACTTCCCCGATGCCGGCTATCCATTTTCAACTGCGCTCCCAATTAAACAGTCCACTGACAAGGGAATGGCCCTCACCTGTGAAAACTTCAATTTAAGGAAATGTCATCTTTTTCTCTATTCATAGCAGCTGCCATTACGGTAGCTTCATCTGACATTTTGCAAACATTATCATGGTTAATTACTTTTATATAAAAATCCCGCCCTGCTCTATTTTATACCGAAGGCCTAAATAGCAGTACCGTGAACCAGGGCTATGGCCTACCTTTTCTCTGATCTCCAGAGCCCTTTTACACAGAGGCTCAGCCTCCTTGTACTTCCCTCTCTTTCCATAAAGCACAGCCAGGTTGTTGAGAGTTGCAGCAACCTGGACACACAGAAACACAAGAAATAAATCGTCATCAATTCACATCACAAACATTCAAAGTTGAAGGTTATCCAAGGACTTGTCGGATCAGAAATCAAATGTTCAAATCAAGCTGAAGGAGTCCGCAGCCACTTTTACGGGAAAGCAATCTTTCCTTGCTTTGACACAAACAAACTGCGAGAGGAACAAAGTTAAATTGGGCAGTAATGGGTTCCTTTCAGGCTTCACGAGGTGTTTTGATGCGAGCCTGCAAGTCGATTCTTCTAAATTTGTTCACAAAAGAACAACATGGAGCGTCACTTTATCTTTTCCCAATTGCAAGGATTCGGTGATATGGTTCATGCTTATGTACAAGCAGACAACCAGCAATTGTGAATGATCAGCTTGACCCTGCATGCTTAGTGTCAAAAATCCATACTTTAATAGAGGGGGAGAAAAAAATCCAATGAGACTGGCTGAGTGGACCAGTACACAGAGTGCTGTGCCGTTATTGCCATATTGACAGTCTTTGAACAATCGTGAACTGACAGCAGATGACTAATGTGAGCCGTCTCAACACCGATGAGTCGAACGCTCCGATATGGTCGTTATGACAACAATGGAGGCTTACAGCAGGATGGTCTTTGCCGAGGGTTTTTTCACGGATGGAGAGAGCATCGTTGAGCAAATGAGCCGCTTCTTTGTACTTGTTTTGATCCCTGTACAGATAAGAAAAACAGAGAAGCAGGGTGATGAACTTTTACATGATCTACAAGAAATCTCATGTCTCTCTAAAGTTGATGTCTGGTGGGGGGTTCTTTTTCTAACCTGTAGACCAAGGCCAGGATGTTGAGCATGGTGGCCACGTCAGGGTGGTCATGTCCAGAGGTCTTCTCCAGGTCCTCCAGAGCTTGCTTGCAAAGGGGCACGGCCACCTCGTACCTGCCCTGAGAGGCATACTGGATCACCAGGTTGTGCAGGGTTCTCAGACGGGCAGGGATCTCATAGCCTCCCTGCTGGGCAGCAGCCACCGCCGCACTGTTGTGTTGGTGCTGCACTGTGGGACACACAGAGCAAAAGTTCAATGTTATCAACACTCTGACCGGCTGGTGTCATGTTATGCGTTCAGATTAAGGATAATATTTTCACTCGTGACTTTCCCACCATTACATGAACAGTCAGGTCAATCTGGTTCAAGGAGGATAAGATGTTTTCCATTATAGTTAAAGAGCATGCTAAATATACAGATGCAAATATAACAGAATGAGCAGTAAGGTAAGCAAGTATTTGCTCTCATAGATTTTACAGTTAATGACACTTAGTAAGTCAATCAATTAATGAAATATTTATCAAAAACTGCGTGATTTATTTCTCCAGGTTATCCGACCAATCTTAAAAACTGTTGGTTTTTAACATGCAAATGTGATGAAAAACCAAAAACAGTGTCTTTCTTTTGTTTCATCATCTTAAATTCTAGTCATCTAATAATTGCTAACTGCACTCGCATAT
Organism: Blennius ocellaris; assembly: GCF_963422515.1. Classification (NCBI taxonomy): domain Eukaryota; kingdom Metazoa; phylum Chordata; class Actinopteri; order Blenniiformes; family Blenniidae; genus Blennius; species Blennius ocellaris. Next base: position 10,099,888 of record NC_137662.1, read on the forward strand.
TTAAATCTGTCATGAACACACATTTACAGTCTAAATGAAGTCTCTTTATAAAAACTGACTCGCATATTAAAAAAATGCATTGAGTCAAATCATGGCCCGTTCAGCGGGTCTGAGCTGCTGTACTCACTTCCTGGGCCGTGTTCCTCCTCATCATTAGGGAAGAGATCATCCAGAGAGTCCTTGGGTGTTTCTCGGTCCTTCTCCTCTTGCTGAGGAAACAAAAACACACTAGTGAGTCTCAGATACTCTAAAAACAGTGGGAGAAACAGAAGACAACTGAGGATTTGACTGTTCAATTTTAAAGTCTGGTCAAAGACATAAAATAGGGACAACACACAGGTGAAGGCTGACAAGCTCAGTCCGTTTTATCATGTCTTAATGAAAACCTGATAAATATAATAGAGAGTTCAGATTTGGAGGCAACGATATCTCAAATGTACCTGGTAAAAGTGAGAAATATGATAAAGATGCTTCTAAAGCAGGAAAAGAGACCTGAGCACGACGGTTTCCTGCTGAGTGAAGCATTTTGTGGAAGGCTGGCGATTACAGCATCTTTTTGTGACTGAGAACCTCGTCAGAAAATACAGTGATTCATCCTCGTCACCAGATCAATAAACATCCCGCCGCAGGGTCTTATTCCTGGAAGACCATGCAGAAAACAACAGCAGCGGTGTTGTGCCTCATCTAAAAGGCATCATTGATTATTTTCTGAACTTCGGGCCACAGTTTATTTTACTAAAGATGCTAAAACGCAAAGGGAATTGAACTGTTCATAGTCTCTTATTACTTACAGTGGGTGAGACGTCCTCGTCATACTTCTTGAGCTGGTTCATGAACTCCAGGTGCTTCTTCTCCTCCTCCAGCTGGGCCACGCTCTGCTCGCTCTTCTGCAGCTTCTGCTGGGTGTTGGCCAGCTCGTCCCTCAGCCACTGGTTCTCCTGGCAAAGCCTCCTGACCTGCGCACGCAGCTTCTGCTTCTCAGACTCCACCGCGTTCAGGTGGTTGGACAGGGCCATCATCACCTGGGACAGAGACAGCATCGAAGGGCAGTCGGGTTTAACGGAGGACAAAGTGAAGCAGCGACAATGCAGAGGGGCACTGGCTGGAGCCGATTCTGCATGAATCACGGTCACCACATGAGCTCAGTATAGAATGAGGAAGCAGAAATACTGGAAGGAGATGACATGAACTCAAAGACATACAGGTTAAACAAGAGAATTAAAATAAATAATTACTTTTTGTTTGAAGGCTGTGGCACATTTACTCCATTCTGTACGATTTTAACATTACCCCGAAATTTACTGGGACAAAGAAAACAATGAAATGCACATACTTTGAATTTTATCGCTAGTTATGTTTGATTGAGTGCTGGGCTTCCTATATTTTTGTGAATGGCAATTTAGCTCTGTCGAACAGGAGAATGAATTCATCCCAAGGGGCCACATGAGAAACTAGTCAAGGTCTAAGCCATTGGTTCTACTAATTTCTGCTGAGTCCCTGTAAATATGTCTAATAGGAAAAGCTACATGTTAGATGGTTAAGTTACTGTTTCTCTGAGTCAATGAAGTTCTTGTATTTCTTCGCATGTTTTGACGAGAAGTTTATAGCAAATTGTAATCTTTCCACACAGCAAAGGTACGCCCACAATCATTTGCCATGTACACTCGACTTTTTCTACTTTAATCATCATTTCTTCTTACATGTACTGAAGAATACACTGTAATGTCCTCAGATGTCACCAATCGATCTCACCTGTGCTTCACCCAGGCCGAGCTCGATCATTTCCACTGACTTGCGGAGCAGGTTGGACTTCTCGTGCACCAGGTTGGCCTCCTCGTCCTTCTTTAGGCACTTTATAGTCTCCAGGAGGCTGTGGAGGATGGAGTTGTGCTCGTTCTTCAGAGCCTCCAGGCCCTGGATCACCAGCTTTGTGTTGGAGATGATCTCCTCCTGAGAAAGCTTCTCCAGCTTCTCTTCCCGCGGATACACCATGGTGGACATCTTTGTAGCTCAAGGAAACCTGAAAAGGATTCGAGATGTTAGGACAGGCTGACTGACAGACTTTGGGAACATTTATAGAGCAGCAGGAGAAACAGCTGCCACGTTTTTTCGTAGTCCTTCAAAGACGCCGTTGTGCTTATCCACCATTTAAATGAACAAAAGTGAGAGCACAGATGTCTAAACATGTCTTACTCCTTTCTCTCTCTTCAACGAAAACAGAGCTTTGATTTGAAAAATGACCCCTTGCATGAAAACAATGTTCGTTCTTTGCTGTGACAAGATGGAAGCTCCTCTCCATTTGTAGTCAGAGGTGTCATTGTCTGACTGTGCAGATTACACACAACACATCATCTCAGTGCTTCATTATGAGATCACGCACATCAAATGAGAACATGAACTCTGGTTTTATCTCAACAGCCGAGATAATGGACTACAATTTGGGTAATAAAGTCGGAAATTAAAAACAAGACGGTTTCATTAGGTGTAGAAATCAATAACACTAACAAGAAGAGTTACAAAGCAAAGGTTAATCTAAAATAGCAACACATTACAGCCCTACCAGGATTGAATGAATGAATGGTCACATACTTAAATGAAGGCATGCTTAGCTGAGGGCCAGAGGACAAATTATGCAGGTGGAAAGACTGCTGGGATGTGGCACCTATAATAAACTGTGGCTGGGAGCGGAGCGGGGGCTGCAGCTTGCAGTCTATCACCGAGTACACAGACGCTGCAGTGAGGCCAGCTTCTGCTGCCAGCACCCAAACAGAAGCCAGCCATACTGGCTGCATGACTGGCTGGAGAGTCAAGGAGACAATGACCCGACAAAAGCCACGGTGACACAGCTCAACAACTGGCCGAGTCACTCACAGAGTTCCACACATACTGTGATCTCCAGAAAACTCCGGCCTGGAATAAGTGCATGGAACAAGTGCCAATTCCCCCAAACAGTCTGAAGATAACTTGTGACTCAACATGGTATGACGCTTTTGGCTACATTGGGCCATCGTCACAGCAAAATGTGACCCTGCCCTACCAACTGGACTCCAAGCAATGTTGAGCTGGAGCACTCTCTGACAATGGTTAAGAATATAGGAGGTTGCCTCGCCATAAGAAAAACACCAGCTGAGAGCCATCTGTCTGTAGATAAACATACTGCACCATCAGTGAAATGCTCCCCGAGTTTAGCATTCCTGCTATTGTCTAATGAAGCAAAGGATTGACAAAAATTATTGAACCACCAAACAGTGCAATAGAAAGCATTTTTGGCAAGTACTATAAACAATACAGGTAAAACTGGCTGATGTTTGTTTACTTTGTACATGTATTCAAATTGCAAAACCTGTTTGTTGTCTTCTGGAATAAACAGCAAAAGCAATCGATTTCTAGGTTGTATAAAATATCAAACTGAGCAAATATGGTCAAACAATGCACAACTATGGATGAGCTCCATAATCCTTTAAGTTACACATGAAACCTGGCAAACCAATTCAGTATTCTCTCCCTTCACAAAACTGCTCTCAATGTCTTCAGATGTGTTCATTTTTTTTAACGCCCCAACTTATACACCTCCACTGGCAAGTAAACAAAAACTACAACACAGTTAGTTACCCAGTAATCATGAAGCAATGCATGGCACATCACATGACCCGAGTAGAGCGACTTCTGTTGTTCGAGAGACAACAAGTAGCCTGAGGTATCTACTTCAGTCGAGTGGCGACTGATGGACATTGGGTCAGCTTGAAGAAACAGGTTTTAAGCAGGATGATAAAACAGCAAATAACACATGGAGAGAGTGTGTACTCAGTAATCATATTAATGAAATATTCTTATGTGTACACATAAAACAGACCTAACAGAGGAGAGATACCAAAAAGTAAAAGGCCAGAGGGCTGACATGCAGCTGCAAGAAAACAACAAAATGTGCTAAGGGTTATGATAATGAGCAGGGAAGAAATGACATGTTTTTTGGAGAAACACAGATAAGCATGAAGCAGTGCACATAGCTGATAATAAAACTAAATCAATACTTCATGAAATATTATTTAAAGACCATAAATATATAAAGTTTAGCTCTTATTTGCAAGGTCATAAAGATGTTTGCTCCATGCATCGAGCTGCATGACAGTGATGCAAGAGGAGATCTAAATAAATTCTAAAACGTTCAACGTTTGCACAGAGAGACACATCAGCCAGCATCTTGATACCAAAGCTGCCAACATCTGAGCATGTTATGAAACGTTTTCTTCAAAGACGAGGATTAGACAGCTTATTACCCTGAAGAGTAACAGAGGCTCAGCTGTTTAACACCTGTATGGATGAAAGCCCGAGGAGCCAGGTGTAAACAGCAGCTAATAAACAGAGACACTCATGTCAGCAAGCATAGTTCCCTCCATAATTCACGCTGAATCTTGACTGAAAGACTCTTCCTTCAGCCAATTCAAGTTAATATTTTCCAAGCCTTTAAAGAGCTGAGATAAAGTCCAACAGCCTTGTGTTGTTTTTTTACTCCGCAGACTGTGCCCTTGAATTAATCTTTAACAAGAACCTTTTCCATATGCATCTGGGTTTCGTAACAAGTAAGTGTAAGCAAAGCAGCAGCGATCATCAAATAGGAAGATAAAAAGGAAGCAGTCAGAGCAACAGTAATTAATGATGACCAGAAAAAGACCACTTCTCACATAAAACTGTCACAGAGCTGCCTGGATAACATCGACAAGCACTAAATCTCAACACGCCCGTCTGCATGGCACTACATATTTCCTTTACACCGGATTTTATCCAAAACAGCCTCATGATCAGGTTCAGTGATGATTAGGATCAGGCATTGTTGGCCTTCTATTAACAGGCAAAAAGTAAACACAAGCACACGAGGAAAGCATTTTCCCACAAATCCCTCAGCTCACAGCTAATTCGCCTACCATTTCCATACACATGCAGCACAGATAAGATACGGTGCATTAACAGATGTTCCCGTCTCTCAATGCTACTTTGCAACAGATGGAGAATCTTATAAAATGTGGCTTAAAAAGGGAGGTGATTTACAGCTGCAATGGAAAGCTATTCTGCTGAAGTACTTCAGCACATGGTTTTTACAGGGCGAGGCCTGTTAACGACTGCAAAATACGAAACTGGTGAAGAGTCACTGTAAAGAAATAGATTGCTTGATATAATTTCCGCTGCTCTGGCCCAACGGACCAGAAAAACAAACCTCCAGTTTCAGCGGCAGGTCAGAGCCTCATAGTTTGGCATGCAAAGCTGATGAAATAACGTCTCCTCCACCGGCAAGAAGTGCTACACGCCCGCAAAGTGCAGAGTAAAGCCGCTATCCTCATCCAAGAAATCCTTTCTGAAATGAAAACGACGCATGCCGTTTGTGTAACGGAAATGGAACGAGACAGTAATGAGAGCGATTAGCGCTGATGTTTGCAAGGGAGAGGAGGACGGCAGCTGCCTGCAGGAGGATGGTGACCTTCCCACTGCTTCGTCAGAGCAGCCAGCATCAGCACGGAAAGCAGATCGAGAGACGGGCCCGCCCACAGTGGGAGCGGAGGAGCAAGTTGGATGGGGGCAGGGAGCCATTCTGATCCCTGCTCTTCTCCTCTGTGCTGATCAGGCACAAAGGAGAAGGCCTAATGAGACACAATGGAGTAACCTCAATGACACCATTCTGACTCAAAAGGAGCAACCAATGCCACCGAGGCTGCGGATGCACAATGCTCGCAAACAAATTAAACTCAGTCTCTTCCTGGTATGTTTGCTCACTCAAAGCTCTGAGCCACTTATCCTCATTATCATCAGTATGATCACTGAATTCCTGACAGTGAAATCCCCAAGAGATTCAACTGGAGAGGAAAACATGGCTAAATTATACAGGTGCAAAAACACACACACAAAAAAAACATAGATGTATAAAAAAAAAAAATAGCAACCATCCACAAATCTTCTCATTTAATATTCAGGGCCTGACTATATTAAGCACTAGATGGTCTGTAACACCATAATTTGGGCAATCATTCATCTACACTTTCATTTGAATAATATGATCAGTTTTTTTCTCAATCAATAACTTGTTTCGTCTTTAAAATGTCAAACCAGTGAGCCGAAAACTTAAGATACAGCTTTGAATAGCTTATTCCATCCCTAAAAACAGAAAACAATCTGGCTGCAATGCTGGATCAGATGATTAAAAATGGTTGATGCATTATTTTCTCTGTTGGTCGACTAAAGAAACAATCAACTCAACATTGCATTTCATAATATTAATTAATTTGAGAAGGCAAAAATCACATTCAACACATTGTAAGTGTGACCTCAGATAAACAATACAGCCAAGCAATTGTAAATGCACCTCCATATTTCCACTCTGTCCTAAAGCACCAATGGATTCAAACAGACTCTCCCCAATCTCAGCTCTCAAAGCAAATGTTACATAAGCTCATCCTGCTCAGTCCGCAGGCTTGGCACAACACCAGATATTTTAAGGCTCTCTGGAAGAAAAAAAAACAAAACAAGTATCATTGCTTGATTCACTGTTCTTTATGTACACCTTGAAGTGATTTTTATGGATAACGTAGATGACTCAACCATGCGGGAGGCTCAAAGGTTATAATACCGCAGCGATCACAGCACTTCCATCTCAGATGAGGGGACAGGAATAAGAAAGTCAGCTCTGTGTTTAAATAAAGAAGTTGGAGGATTCTGTTTACCATTTCATTTCCCTCCCAGAAATGACAATCATTCTGACTTGTTTGCTCTCCTGACATCATCAGTGTCCAACTCCAGAGAAGCCTCAAGACTTGCATTAGGACATCTCCTTTTGACTATGACTGCCAGCATTCAACCTGATCCTTCTAATCACTGCATTAGACACTCAAGTGGATTTAGATTCAGCACACTGATCTGACAGCCAAACAAATAACCTTTAACTGGCAAGTGATTGCATGTTTACAGCTTCAGATTTTAGGGGATCAGTGACATTGAGGATATAGATATGTCAATCTGTTTTTTTTTTAGTTTTTTTTTATTATTATTAGTGTTGTCATCACAAATATGTTAGCTATTTAAAAAGGGTGTGACATTCATGTTTGACCAGCTTAAAGAGAATACAAAGAAGCCCATCATCTCAGCGAGGTTTGTCCTGTCTGATGCAGTTTGACACGACATGATCACCAACTCTCGCTCTGGTTCCTGCACAAACAGCAGTCCAACATGATGCCAGACACAAAGAAGAGCCAGGAGGGTGTGGCAGCTCCTGAACGACCAGAGGGGAAGTGCCACGGACACTGTCTCCACTCATCCATCACCCCACTGAAGCTGCTGGAGGGCTGCTGCGACCTTCCTGCTGCCTGTCTGAGAAAGATCTGCCAGGATGAACTGAAGACGATGGGCTGTGTGTGACATGTGGAAAATGTGACACCTGTATCGACACCACAGCTCCTAAAACTGTGCCAAAACGATGGGTCTATCATTGTAGAGAGAAGATTAAAACAAAATACAAAAAAAAACTGATTGAATAATGCCGATGCGTTTACGTGGCGTTATGGTTGCACAACTGGAAAAGAACAGACGCTTTCTGCGCATATTAAAGTGAATTCATCATAAATCCACCGAGCAGCTGGTAAATCATAAGACGTAGAGGCTGATTAGCATTATTTGTCCACAAGTCGCACTCAACCTTCACTTAAAATATTACTGAATGCCACCACGGTAATGTTTCAGTTGCCATTTCATTCACTCGGATTATTTTGCCATTTTTCTTGAACAAAACGCCATCAGTTCAAGAAGAGCTTCCAAGCGGCGCCCTCTCATCTGTTTAGAGCGAACGGCTAGCTCCCCGGCTAGCCCGTTAGCATCACCACTCCCTCGGTAATAACAGCGAGTTTGTCCCGCTTAAAGCGCAAAGTTCAACATTTCCACTGACGACATCTCGAACCGGCAACGCTTAAAGGCACAACCGCGACGGGGGTTCGCGTAGTTATCAAAGCAGACGGTAGAAATACAGCCTTCACTTACCGAGAGCTGGACTGACGGCTAACTCTGTCAGCCGCTTTAGAGCCAAAATGTCTCCAGCACGGCAAAATTTTCCCACAATCCTCTGCGGCCAAGTTTATGCACCGCTGACGTCATGTTTTGCTTTCGCCCCATCTATCTATCTATCTATCTATCTATCTATCTATATATATATCTAGTGACATTATATTGTTTGGGTAAAGCCCTGAAAGTAAACGTTAAAAATGTCCAAGTTAGTTGCTGGAGTTAACTAAAGTCAGTTTTTCCTCGCAATCACCTAACCCTAACCCTAACCCTCACCAACATGTTCAACTAATAATAAATAAGGGTTTTATCTTTCTTTATAATTCAAGACTCTATTTTCCTAAACACAATCTTACATACAGAAGTTTGATTGTTATAAACAAATGCCTATCCAGGCCCAACCCTCAATCCTATATGTGTTTATGTCATTTTTACTTAGCAACCGAAATGTGCTGAACATTTCTACAGTTAAGTGTTTTTCAAAACCAATGCTTTTTATTTTTTACTCAAGTAAATGGGTTAAACTGTCCTGTTACTTTAAACAGTCTTTTGTTTTTACAGTAGTATGTGTACTTCTCCCCACTGTCAGTACTTTTGCCACCTCTGCTACAACCTTTACAAGTTAATTAAAAGTGTCTCTTTTTTGTACAGCCACAACTTAAAATAAATCACAAAACTTCCCATGCACAAGTGTCATACTGGTTTATTTGTATCCACATAGTTTATTTCTTTTATATATATATATATATATATATTCATAGCAAAATTCAGAGCAAAATGTTTGAAAACTGCGCCCTCAGTAAAATGGGTGATGATCTCGCTAAATGGTACCAGAAATGAAATGTGTTAAATATGAGTAATGAGCTTCTTCGCACTGTGTTGCAAGTCGACTTATGTGTTTCTCTGAGACAGTCTGATTAATGTCACATGTCACTTCTGTCATGGTAAATCAAATCACAAATGCAACTGGACTTTTTATGTTTTGATGTTATTTCACCTTTCATTGGGAATATCTCATTAATTTCATCTGAGTTTAGTCATCCCTTTGGTTATATCTATTTGCTGCTGTGTTCTGAAAGTCTTGTGTTTGTTTGACACTTGACAGTACGTCTTTTGCTTTGTTGGGGTTGTCTGAGTGACACCCCCCCCCCCCCTGCATATTTGTGGTCAATTTGATTGCTCATATGCAATTATGCAATTGTTTTCCACGTACTTGGGTCATTTTCTTGATACAGGGTTTCAGATCTCAGTGTAATCTAAGGAGACAGTGCTGCCACCTGGAGGCCAACGTCAAAACAGTCGTTAGGAAATGTGGTTAAAATCGGATTCAAAACAAATACATGACAACGCACACCTTTAAAATATCTTATAGAAAATATAAATTGTGTACTCTAACGTGTATAACGTATACACTATTCTCAACACACACAATACAATCGGTAAATACAGGGTCGACGTCATCAGTGTGCGACGCAGCGTGCAGGATAATGAAGGACACCGAGAGGAAGCTGTGAATGGAATAAAGTCGGGATTTCATATCGGTTTAAATCCACTCAAACTCAGGTTTGTGTCATGAAGTTAACATGAGACGCACTGTCATCAGTGTGCCCTCCATTAAAACAGGAAACGAAAGGAAAGCCAAAGTAATCTGTGTAAGATTAGGCTAAGCTAACAGGCTAACCCGATGCTGTCATTGAAAATTATTATTGTATTTCCATAAACACAACAAATACTAAACTGTTGACCGCGGCGAGCTTGAGCAGAGAAAGTAAGTTAGGTAATTACTGTATCATTGACTTCATCTGTGACTTTACAAATGGCCGTATTTCGTATTGATATTGTTTATTAACTTATCATTTGTTCCTGTATCTGAATGACAGTCTCTGAATACATTACAAGTTGTGCCAAATTTTAAATTAGATGCTGATTTTGTGGGATTTTCTAGAATATGATCTATAGATCTGAACTATTAATGCAATTGATGTAATTATATGCATAAAAACCTAACGACATACTTCAAAGAGAAATGACATTTAAATAATTTTGATAACACATTTTCATTAAAAGGTTTAGCAGTAAAACCAGGTGTGACGAGAGGCCACGTTAGACCTTTCAAAGCATCACACTCTGCTCTCTGCCTGCAGGACACTTCAGTGATGGCGGTGTCCTGTCTAAGTCGAGCTCTGCGCTCCCTGACTTTGTCCCAGCCGGGTCTGATCTCCTCACAGGTATGAATTAAACATCTGTCACCTCACTCAAGACTGAGTCACATTATCAGAGTTTACCAAACAAACCATGCGTGTTTCTCTTTGTGTTGCTGGCAGGTGGTCGCCCAGTCAAGGCGACCTGAGATGTACAGTCTGGTGGGACAGTGCAGAGGATTCCTCACCACAGCGTCTCTGGAGCAGAACAGGATAAACTGGAAGCAGATGGACAAGTACACCATTAGGCCCATGGGGATGAGAAAGACGGGAGGTCGAGATTACACAGGTAACCACAGCCGCTGGTTTTTACTGGAGGTCCTGTCTATTAACTTGCATTTGCTGAGCTTTTTGGACATAATTTGTCATGAGAATGGTTGCAGGTTACTTGGTTGTAGCCAAGCATGCAATGAAAAAAACAAAACAAAAAACGTTTTTGTTCACCCCACAGGAAAAATCCGTACCCATGGCATCGGTGGAGGACACAAACAAAAATACCGCTGGATAGACTTCCAGCGATTGCGCTATGAACCTGAAAAAGACGGCCAGCCTTTTGAAGAAAGGGTTGTTGAGGTGCGATACGACCCATGCAGGTAAGCAGCTGCTCGCACAAACACACACACACACACACACACACACACACACACACACACAAAACACAAGACTTCCATCACTGGTTATAATAGAACGATGAAAAACAGGATTGGCTTCTGAACCGATTTATGTCCCTTCAGATCGGCTGAAATCGCACTGGTAGCAGGAGGAAACCGTAAAAGATGGCTCATAGCGACAGAGAACATGCAGGTGGGGGACATCATTAAAACATCTGGAGTTATCGGGCGCATGGCAGGTACGAGGCGGACGATTGGTCTGTTAGAGCTGCATCGAGACGACCGAGGTTAATGTCGAATAATGTCTGACTTTGCAGTGTCGGCCAATGAAGGCGACGCCTACCCGCTGGGAGCGCTCCCTGTTGGCACGCTAGTGAACAACTTGGAACTCCAACCAGGGAAGGGATCAGAGTACATTCGAGCTGCAGGTAATTCAACTTGATACGTCTGTACAGCTGCAGCTACAATTGAGCCGTTGTTGATCACTTCCCAGCAAATGTAACATTGGACGTGGAGGCAACATGCCTTACAAACTTTCATGTATACCATAACCATAATTATTACACCTTCTATAAGATTTACAAAAGAGAGGAGAAAGCAGATACATCGAGCTTTGGGATTCCAGTGGCTCCCAGGACTTGTCTTATTCGATAGTTTGAGAGTCACCAGTGTGTCACACATTAAAAAACGTGAACGTCTCCATCAAATACACACTAATATTGAACCTTCAGATGTTAAAAGATGAAGTGATCTTGGATAAAGGGAAAGAAGGAGTCAGTCTTTACCATGAGTTAAGGAGAAGTCAATAGATAAGGAGATGGGAGGGATAACTCGGATGTACCCATAGATTGGAAAGGGGATAGGAGGGACTATTTGGAAGTACTACGATTAAAAAAACCAAAAAAACCCAGAATAAAAGTGCTGTCCCTAATTTGTCCACTTGGGGCCGCACTGTTTCAGAAAATAGCAAAACAGCAGTGAAAGTTGGCTGCCTGGATTGAAGGGTATGGGTGTCCGAAGTGTCATTTCATGCAATTTTTGTGAGGCCGACAGAGAGGCTGGATTATATATATATATATATATATTTTTTTTTTTTAAACAAACCCTGAGTGACACAAATCTGTGAATAGACTTCATATTCAGCCACTAAAATCAGATTAAAAGAAAAAAATGTGTTTCCAGGCACAAGAGGAGTTCTGCTGCGCAAAGTGAATGGCACCGCGATCGTTCAGCTTCCTTCAAAGCAGCAGGTTCAGGTGGGACTATCTTTTAAAAGGACTACACTTGTTTTAACATATTTTACAGCCTTAAGCTAAATCGCTGTGTGTCGACACACAGGTGCTGGAGACGTGCATGGTGACGGTGGGGCGCGTCTCCAACATCGACCACAACAAAAGAATCATCGGCAAAGCTGGCCGCAACCGCTGGCTCGGCATCCGGCCTTCGAGCGGCCTGTGGCAGAGGAAAGGAGGCTGGGCGGGGCGCAAGATCAAACCGCTGCCTCCCATGAAGAGCTACGTCAACCTGCCCTCCATCTCCGCCACCTGACGCGGATCTGACGCCGAGCATTGCCGTCTCTCGCTTTTTTTCTCGTGATGTAACCGTGGAACGCGAATAAAAGACGAGCCATTTGTACAGAAGATTAAAAATTTTTATTAAACACAACTTGCTTGTGAGAGCATGGAAAGAAACAAAAACAATATAAAAATCCAAAACATATTTACATCTATAGTAAAACATGCAGAGTAACCCATATTTTTTTTTTTTTTTAGTGGTAAATTTAAAAATACTGTCATGTCATTTAAAATAGGGTTGTTGTTTTTTTGTGCAAAGACACTGGGTGGCATTTCAAGTAACAGGAGCAATGAGATGGCATGATGTTTACTGTAGTTTTAACCAGTAATAAAAGCATTAACGCTGATGTTAAGGTTTTGTTTTTGTTTCGCTGTGCTAGATTACGGTGACAGAGCATGCCTGCTCATTGGTCCAGTCTTGTCAAACACCCCCATGCTACCTCTGATTTAGGGCAAACAAAAAAAAAAAAAAAGAACTCTTGAGGTCAAATACATTGAAATATGCTTGTTATGTAATATTTTCAAGGCTAACCCGCATTAACAAATTTCCCTCAAAGCAACTCTGCCCCTGGTAACACTTAAAGCAGCCCGAGTTAAAGTCGGGGCCGGTCATGAGAACTTGGACTGTGGAGTCACAGGCAGAATAAATGGCGGTAGCTGCAAAACTTTAAAACATTTAAGTGGCAAAACATTAGGTAACAAGACGGCCATGATGGTTTTTCACACCTCAAAGGGCCTTTGAACGCATCAGTAATAAACTCATCATCACACCAGCTTTCTTCCCTTGACCATAGGTAGTGGTTTTGCATTTCAAATATAACAACTCATTACTTTATACCCCCCCCCCCCACACACACACACACAAAAAGAGTGTGTCCCAAATTTGAGCTACAATGTGTATAAAACCACATGAAAGTGCATTATAAAGTGAGGGAAATGTATGAGATATAACATACCTAATAGTGTTTGCATTGTACAAGACGACTTAATGGGTTCTGGAAATATATTTGGCATTAATGTCTAGAAATAATAAGGTACACTATTTGTGCTTTCAATTTACTGGAAAAGGGGGGAGGGGGGGCAGCGTTTGCAATTCACAATAGTATATTCTTGTATATATTTATATACAATACTTAAAAAAAAGAAAAGAAGCCAGCCTATCAAAGCTTGTAAAGTCTTCACTTTATAAAAAGCAACAAACTCGCACAGAAGGCCCTTTGTCCAAAGGTTTCCTATTGCAAAAGGTTCACGGTAACACTATTCAGGGAGTACCATCAAACACGGAGCACACCTACACAGACACACACACTAGGCAGTGACTTGCGACATCTGTGGCGGAGACTCCGCGGCCCCTCGCCCGTCGCCGTCGTATTTCAAAAAGCAACACTCGCATCGCGCTCGACACAGCTGTCACAGCATGTTTCAAGTCGAGCCGAATCGCATCTGCGGCGGTCCTGTAACGGGGCCTGACACGACACTGACCCGGCGCACACTGGCAGTGTGTTTCGGGTTACGACTCGCACGCCGCCGTGTCAGAAAGGACACCGTGGTAATCGGCCGGATCTGCCAACAATTCATGTCGCGAGCATTCGACCACATGCTCTCGCTCAGGGGTTTTCAAAGTGTGGCGGGATGAGCGCTGGAGTGACATCACAGCCCAACTGTTACGTACTTTGTAGAACACTCATTAAACACTGATTCTATTTATTTCTTTTATATTACAGGACATTAAAAGTCTCATGCCAGTTAGATGAATCTCGATTAATATTGCAACTGTTACACTTGTTGATTAGAGGTTATATTATTATTATTTTACAATAAATTCTGCTCTAAATGTGTGTTTCACTAGAATATTTACGAATTTTTCTTCTTTTTATTTAATCACGACCACACAAACACACAAAAAAATAAAAGTTAGAATAATCAGGTTGGGAGAAGCTCTCCGGTGTCCCACACTTTGAAAACCACTGCTCCAACACGTATCTTCGTCTAAAATAAGCTCTAATAATAAGAACGATCTCCACAGGGACCACGATAAATGTACAACTTGACTTTGTGACGGACAATGTTTGGCCGAGCCGGGAGCTCTCGCGATCGACTGTAAAACAAACTTGAATTTTGGCACATCGATGCACAGTCTCGGTTGAGCAAGGTGAGCGAAAACACAAGGTGGCTGTCGCCGTCGAACAAATTCAGCCTGAAATGACTTCAAAAGGGCCCCCCGATTACAACGCAGATGGAAACTGCTGCTGTGAGAAACAGTAAGACAGTTCATACAGGCTAAATTTGGCTTTCAGCTGTTTGGGGGGAGTTGGATTAAGTTGTTACCCTGCTTCTAACTGGTTGTTACTGTACAGTATAAATGTACACTCTCACCAAAAGGAACAAAAAGAATCAGTTTTTGCAATATGGAACTCATCTAATGAACTGCTTACAAATGTGTCAGAGCTACAGCCATTATAGCTACCTTCAAATACCTTGCGTGAGTTATGCAAGTTTGTTTTAGGTACACAGTGTGCTTCAAAACAACGAGGCAAAAAGGATTTCTCTGCACCTTCCGAGAAAAACTCACCTGTCTGGGAAAGTAAAGGGACGAGTAAGAAAACAAAACAAAACTGAGCACTGAGTTAGAAGAGAAGGTTTCCATCTAGATTCACAGCAATATTCCAACTTTCAACAACAAAACACAAACACGGTCTCCAACAATCTCACGCACGCCACTGCACGTCACCAGCACACTCCTCCATTGTCTATAGAGTAACAATAAATGTAGGATTTCACAGAAATAATAAAATGTTAACACAAAAAAACAAAGAAAAAAACAAAACAAAAACAAAGTGCAAACACAGCTGCCATTATCGAAATGTGGCAAATTGTCAAAAAGCCTCAAAATACCTCCGAGGCGGTAGCACAAATCTTACAAAATAGTACTTGTTCTTTTTGTAGTGTGTAAAAAAAGAAGAAGAAAAAAAAAAAGAAAAACAACACACAACAACACCGAAAACATCAAATTGACGACATGAAATTTGTGTCTTGAAACACGTGGGTGTGGGTCAGTAAGATTTCCACAGGAAAACTATTACTGCCGTGGGGTGGGGTGGGGTGGGAGGGTGGGGTGAGGCCTGGCGGCTCCACCTCTGATTCCCGGTCGTCTCACGGTGAGACAAGTGCAGCGGAGAGTCTGCTGGTTTCAGAGCAGATGGTGGCACGGGGAGGAGGGGGGGGGGGTCACACAGGCTTCGTGTAACCAAAGATTCCCACCGGGAAGTGCTTGACGTGCGTTGGCCACTGGGCGGCGAGCTGGAAAAACTTGACGTCGTTCCACTCCACTCCGTCTATGGTGACTGAGAAACGGGAGAAAAGGAAGGACAGAGAGGTAAACGGGGCATTCGCAAAAAAAGAAAGGAAAAAAAAAAAAAGAGGGTACGGTCTAAGCTGGGTTCATTTTACACCGACAGCTGTGGAGGGGGAACGTAGTAATTGTTTGTTTACACCGGCGGTTCAGTGTGTTGGATCAACAGCAGATGGCGGTGCGGCTGCAGCTGGGCGCGCTCTCACCTCTCAGCATGGTGTGCTGGTGCTTGGCGGTGCAGATCAACCTGCTGATGCCGTCAATCACTTGGCTCTTAGAGTCCAGCTCTTTCTCCTTCGGCTTCTTGCTGAGAAAAATAACTGGAGATGGAAAGAAGAAGAGGCCGAGTCATGAAAACGCCTTTTTCCTCTCTGAAAAATGTATTCATGTATTATTTGACACTTAAACAGAATTTTTTTTTTTCACACTGTTGGTGGAGTACTAATGCATATTTGAACACAAGCGGTGCTGGAGTGTGTCTCTCCAGACGAGACTGTGAAGTGCGATGAAGCGCCTCAAGCAGTGTCACTTGAGTCAGTGTCAGTTGGGGCTGAGGAGAAAATGAAAGGAACGGAGGCGTGGAGTTACAGAGAGATGGGTTCACCAAGTCTCAGCAGTCTACTTCCTACCACTGCTTGTCACTGGAGGTGAAAAGGTCTCTCTTGTAATGTTGCCAACACCAGGGAGGGGGGGGGGGGGGGGGGGGGGGGGACCAAGAGTTAAATTTAGCGTTATGTCAATCAAAGTAAAGAGACATATTGTCACCGTTTTTAGAACAGTAACTGTAAACACAGGTCATTACAATATATTATATATAATAATATATGATAGAATCATTTTCGGTGACTTGTGGCTTCATGTGTGTGAACAAACGGCACAAACGCATTGAAATATCACAGCTTTCACGGAAACGGGACCTCAGTTTGACGCCTGACTTCCTGATGGCGTTTGCTGTTGGGGTTTGAAGGCAGGCGGCTCAGTCCCGAAAAACTTGTTACACATTTTGTTTTGTTTTTCGAATTTGTCCTCCACTCAGCCCCAGCTGAAAAGTCCAAAGTCAGTCAGCGTACCTTTCTTGTTCTTCTCCTTGGTAACGACGGTCATGGCCATGCTGGGTGGGGGGGTGAGTTCCCCTCCACAAGGGAGGCGGCTGACTTGCAGTGAACGGAAGTTGCTCTTCAGTGTGTTCTTCAGTCCCACGTCTCTCTTCTCCCCGTCTTTCTTCTTCTCGGGGCCTTGCCAGGTCCAGTAGTCCACCTGGAGCCCCATCACCTCGCTGCCCGAACATGGAGATCTGCGCGGAACAACCAACGTGTGGTCAGACGCATAAAGCTGCCGGGAGATCAGATATTGTGACTGTCGTCGTCGTACCCGGCTCCAGACAGGGCGGTGGACACAGACGGGGACTGTGGCGGGGTTCCCCCGATCTCTTTCCCATACGGACCAGCCGTTGGAGGCGTCGGTGAGGACAGGATGCTTGTGTTGCCCCCCATCGCATCATCAGAGTCCACTGTGAATAGCCCAAGAAAAAGTGTACCAAGTTAACCACATCCGGGCGTTAAATGATAACTCATTGTTCCTGTAAACACAGCCTGGATTCAAACCCACCACCAGGCGAGAGTGCGAACCACAAGAGGCCCTGGAGCACTCCAGCTAAATGGGAATTTCTGACAGTAGTTTTGAAACGCTGATGGCCCAGACTGGCATCTGGTGTAATACCACTTTGTACCACATGGGGGCGCAGCGGGCCCTGTCAGTCTCTTCCATCCAACAGGCTGTGATGTTGGTGGATGTCACCCAGGTGTTCTTCACAACACTTTTAACCAGCTTTTCCAGTCGTTCCTCATTAATGTGACATTGAAATTTCAATATTTAAATACCTGTTGTACCGAATAGAGATGAGCAGGAGTACGAAAACAATCCAATTTCACATCGCTGTCAGGTTTCATTAACAGCTAACCTTTGTTTCATGCAAAATTCCAGCAAAGCTTGATGGCGAAGAGATTTAATGTTAACATTGTCTATGTCTGATATTCCTTGTTACTCGTCTAAAGGAATGAACAGTCTGGTGTTAAAGACACAAAGCTCCTAAACACCACCGCCAGTCTTACCTGACGTTGAGAGGCTTTGCTCCACAATTCCGACTTTCACAACCTGTGACGATAAAGAAGCAAGTTAAAACTGAAGCAATGAGCAAGAACTACTTGAAACCAATCAAACCCACCCCCCACCCACCCCCCTTCTCGAACCCCCGGAGTTTTAAACGAGCTCTTACCCCGATAAATGGCACAAATTTCTGACAAGAGTCTTCATCCGGGCTGTGGAGAAAGAAAGAGCGGTGAGTGGGTGGGTGACAGCGGGGGCGGTGGGTGTGAACACTGGCAACACTCCAGTGGTGCACACGAACACTGAATGGTCCCGGAAGGAAGATGGCGTCGCCGGTACCATGTCCCATCGTGGCGGGACATGGCACATGACTGGCTCAGGTGGAATGGGGGTCGTCTTGGGGTCACGGTACAATGAAATGAATGAGAGGACCGCTCCTTACAACCAGCAGTAGAAGGCGGGGAAGGGGGGGGGGGGGTCTTTCTCGTAAAGGTTTATTTTCATAAAATGCCGTTAAAGTTTGAGTCCCAGTTGTAGCAACTGCAACGTCTTCACACTCTGAAGTGTTGAAGAGATGTTTGATTTAGTGGTTTTAACAAGTTTTGAGGAAAACCAGGATGGTCGTTATTGTGATTAACGTTTTCAAAAAGCTCTGACCTCGTAATAAAAGAGCAAAAGTTTTTGAAAACACGCGACCGACAGTGTTTCAACTTCCCACACTAGGAAATACTTTCCCCTCGGTCATTATTACCGTTTACATATTAACACGATCTATATCAAACCCAACATTCATAACAGTCTTTCCTATGAAATGCGTTAGAGTTCAGATTGATACAACTCGCACACAAAAGCCGGTTACGCTGCACAAATTAAGAACTTTTAACAATCTGTCCAACCAAAGCAGCACACGTCACAAAGTAGTGTCAGCGGCTAGGACAAACCTTCACAGTGAGCAATGTATGAAACCAATCTTCCAAATGTTTTCTTCTGGAGTTATATGTGCACACATGGGAGAACACATGCATTAGTTAGCGGTTAGTGGCATTCGTGCAACTCAAAACATCGCCTGTGGTACTTTTTTTTTTTAAAGCCTACACTCCTTTTTTTTTTTTAAACATAAATTATCGTGGGTTATTTTTCTTTGCGTCATCCTTGAGTAACATGTCTGTGGTCAATTTATGGGCCAAAGTCGCATTGCGTAATAGTTATTGGCGCAAACATCTAGTTAAAATGAACCACCTGCATGAGCAAGCTGGCTTGGTTTTGGTGGCACGGATATCAAGACACTACCAACCAATCTTCAGGATACAGTGCAGAGAACGAAGCAGTGGAACGTAGCAGGAAGCTACCAGATGAATGACGCTTGTCTCGTCCTTTTACTTCTGAGTCTAAGAGAATCTGCGGTGGGAAAAGTGAAACGAGCTCTCTCAAGGCAGCCTGAGCATACAAGTGGAATTCCTGGAACTAATAGGAGTAATTGACATATTGATCAGATATGATCCGGGGTTTAGATTTCAGTCCACTGTCAAACTTCTTTTGGAGTACATACGGAGCAACTCAATCTTCATTATTAGTTATTTTCAAAGGTTTTGATCTTGTCTTGTTGAGCATGATGACAGATTACTAGCCGTGTGGAGGGTTTTCATTTCATTTAACAGTACGTCTCCCTCCTCTTCATTACACAAACACCCCCCCCCCCCCCCCAATTGGCTTTTTACTTCTGCATATCATGTTTGTTGTATTTTGTCTTCTGCTCACACTGTGACTACGCCACATGAGAAAAATCTGAACGATTAAAATAATCAGAAACGCATGGACCAATCAGAGATAAATCGAGGTGTGTTCATCCAATTTCTAATAATCTTGATCGCTTTAATCATCTAATAATGGCAGAAATCAGACACTGATCATGTTTCTTTAATGTGGTCAACAGTTTGGTGATAGTCAAAAGCAGAGCTGTGCTACATGGAAACCGGTAGATTTCAAAGGCACATTCTCGAGTATTAAACCTAAATTATTCCCCATTGAAGTTAAAAGCATTCAAACATAATTCCTTTTGATACGCACTGTAATCAACAACAGACATAACAAGATCAAGGGATAGATACGATTTCTAATCCAACTTTGAACGTTATCAAAGTGTTTTGGCCATCAAAATGTTTCTTGTAAATTATTTCTTTGCACGAATCAAAAAACACACTATTACTTGTACTTATTTTAGGCGTAATGCCAGTTGAAGGGAAAACCTGTCTGTGTCCCGGGTCCCGAAACTTTGTACGATCTGTGACAAAAACAGGCTTGGGTTTACCTTTCAGAGTATTGATAATTTAATAATAATAATAATAATAAAAAAAAAATCTGTATTGAAAAAAAAAAAAACACTCCAATTTGTCAACATTTGTTTTGAAGGTTGTTAGGCAAATCTTCACAGCAACAACACAGACGGCGGAATAAGAATCAAAAATCACAGCAAACCAAAGACACAAGTCAGGACAGAGTGCATGGTGAAGTCACGGTGAGTGTTGAGTGTGAAAAGGGAAATGTTAACACACGGCAAAGGAGCTCAAGCCAAATGGAGGAGGGCAAACTGGGAGGGCCAAACAAAACAAGAGTTGAATTAGATACCTGATATAAAAATCAAAATACAAACTTCTTTTCCTTGAATGCAAATCAAAGGGAAAGGGGAGGAGAAGGAATGCAACTGTTAAAACTGTGTTGTATTTAGTACCTTCTGACCAATAAGATGCCACTTTTACAAAAAAAAAAAAAAGGGGGGGGGGGGATTTGGTCAAACCTCAGAAAGAAAACAAGCAAATGCACACAGAAATGCAACAGAGTCTGTTGAGTGGGTGTCTGATCGTATAGGAGACTGTGAAATGGCTGTTTGTTGTATTTGGAATTCCAACTATTACTTCTGCTTTGAAGGAGTCCTTGTTTTTCTCATTTTGATAAATTGGAAATCAGCCAAAAAAACCTGCATGCTCTGCTTATTCATTCCACAACGCAAAAATCCAATCTATTGTGGAGGGCTGAAATGATTATCAGCTTTTCATGTGTATGACTCTCTCTCTGTGTTTCATAGATATGCCTGGAGCTGCATGCTTGCATGCATACTGAATTAAACATGTTCCTCATGCAGTTTTGCAGACATTCACTCCAATGAATAAAAAGCCGAATGACAGACTGATCTGGAGTCGCCACATTTCAGACGGACATCTAATCTGAGAACATCAAATCAAGTATTGCAAGTCGCAAAGTAACGGCAGCAGGGCACAAAAAAAAAAAAGAAGAAGCACAGATGTGTACATGCATACAGGAAGACTGGACATATGCAGAGGACAAGTGCAGCCAAAGCCACTTTTACCTCTTTTGTTTGTAGGTCAGCATGGCTTCTGAGATGGGGAACTGGTGGGACACGTTGGCACCAGCCAGGTACTGAACGACTCTTCCTGCGACATCGATGTTGTCTGCAGGGGGGTAGAAAAGAATGAATGTTAACAACAGGCGTCTTCCGTTTTTTACACCCGACTAACAAGTTACGAGACAACTGATGCACATGCTAATTTGCACACACGCCAGTTAGCTAGGAGACTGTGCATTAATCATTTGCATTCCACTGAATTAAGGAGACGGGGAGTTGCTGAGTGTAAAATGTCATTAAAATGTGGGTGAAGTCAGCCGTAAGACGGAAGATGGATTGTGTGCCAAATAAAGGCCATGGGCTCCGTTGCGTGGAGCCTCCTATACGTTGCTGAGAACCTGGCGTGACGTTTTTGGAATGCCCTTTTATTTTACCCACTGCTTCTTTTCCAGTGGAGTAAAGGTGAGGTAAAAAAAAAATAAAAATAGCAAGTGTAGAATAGATGGAAGATCCAGTGTTTTTATAATGATTCAATATGAGGCGTAACATGGACGTCAGTGCAGATGTGAATTCAGTGAATTAATAACTGAGAAGTATATTGTAAATAAAGTGCTACCTACCTATCTATCTATGGGGCTTGTTTGAGCGGGACAAGTGATGATGAAGGAGGAGGAAGAGGAG
Source organism: Blennius ocellaris (assembly GCF_963422515.1). Lineage (NCBI taxonomy): Eukaryota > Metazoa > Chordata > Actinopteri > Blenniiformes > Blenniidae > Blennius > Blennius ocellaris. The sequence goes on from NC_137662.1 coordinate 10,121,811, forward strand.
GAGGATTGCAACAGAAGTTCAAATATGTGTGTGTGAAAGAGAAATTTACAAACTGAAAGTGGGTGTACAAACAAAATCAAACTTAATCGAAAATAAAGCGATTAAGGCAATTTACAACAAATTAATGATGCTTGGATTGATTCTGGATTCTTATTAATTTACCGGAGTCCCATTAATTGGCAGCACATGATGACAATTCAAAGTTTCATATCCAAAACCATTACAAATGTGCCAACAGACACAAAATGCCACTAAAAGGTCTATAATCTCATGGTGGTGTAGATTTTCAAACAACAAAATCCCATTGTGTTGTCTGCTCTGCCGAGTTTTTGCTCGACTGTCTGGGGCAGATTCCTGACAGCAGCCGACACTTTACTGGGAGAAGAGACGGAGCCATGATCCAAAACAGGCTTGCTGCTGTCTTCTGCAATTGCGAGAAATCTTTTTTTTTTTTTTCCCCACTCGTCAGCCTGTGACCCTTTTACTCTGACCGCATTTCTTTCCCTTTCAAGCTGGTTTGCACATTAGACACGCAGCCGTTGCTTTTGTAGCCAGATACAAGAGCGAGGGTCGGTACCTGAGGCGGGCCGCTCTGTCCTGCAGAACAGCTCTCTCCACGCAGTGTCCATAAAGATGCTGTTGAACCGACTGTCGAAGGAGGCCACGTACTTTGCCAGAGGGTGAGAGCCTGTGTTAAAAGCGCAGGCAAAATCTTAGTATAGAAAACAGCGACGTGCAGAAGGTGGCGCGCTGCGCGGGATTTTCCCGACAGAGCAGGGTCGCTCACCGATGGGGATCACCAGGAAACGTATGTAGCTGAGCCAGTCGGGTGTCTTATTGGCGAGCTGCTCCACAAAGAACCTCAGGATGGTGCTGAGGTAACTCTGGTCGCCTGCCACGGCCACCTTCATCGTCGGCGGTGTCTGCGCATTGCAGTTACAGCTGCGAGAGGGAGGACATGGCGAGAGGGAACGAGTGATTAACAGCAGGATCTCATTTACAAATGTAGGTCAGAGAGAGTGTGCAAGAGAAATTATGGACGTTACAAAGATTTATATCGCAATAGGATTTCATTTAAAAAATGGTCCAGCTCATATTGTTTAAAATGATATAAATTGACATTTGCAAGAGCCTGAACAGCTTACTCGAGTTAAGGTAAACATGGCAGCTTTCAGACGTTAGTCCTACAATGAAAAATGCAGGACCAATTGAATTTCTAGTGAAGCCGAGATAGAATTGAGGTCATACACATTTTACCAGTTGACATTTGTCCTCGGTGTACTTTAACAATCCAAATTTATTTTTTTCTATTTCATTTCTGCAAAAACCTTTTTTTTTTTTTTTAATGGCATGCCACTCATGCCAGAGCTCTTGGTTAATTTATCATTTTAATTGCCAGGGGGTGTGAATATGACTTCATGTGAGTGGCTATTTTTCTATGTTCGGGCTGCTGCAGACTTTCAACCCCTCTACATACATTTCCAGGGGGATTAGAGCCAGCAGCCAGCAATAAAGGCAGTATAGATGAATGGATATACAGTATACGACAAGTTAATTGACGTTCCTTCATTTGGGTTGTAATTATTTCTACATTTAATGTGAGCTAAGCTTTCGAATAATTTCGCCACACTGGTTAAGAGAGGATCAAATGTTTGCCGATTCAAATAAATCAGAAATCTCTTGGGATCTCCCTTTTTTTTCCCCCTCACGTGTCTTTGCAGGAATAAAAGTTCTCCTTACTCCCTAGTATGAACTATTGAGGGAAAAACCTGGAGCCATCGTTGATGTCAACATCAGAGATGCGCATGGGGTTACGTCACACGGCCCCAGCTGGAGTAAACAAGTCGACTGAGGAGCAGGTGTGTGAAATCATTGAAAGGGTGCAGCTCAGCTGGATGGGGGAGAAAACATGCTTAATGGGAACAGCCTTGCAAATTGAGACCGTCTCCTCTCCCAAAGAGGCTCCAGCGAAGCAGACGGATCAAAGACGAGAAAGAAAGAAACCTGTACTCCGGGAGAAACTATCAATTCTGATAGAATGGTTTTACAGATGCAAAGCACTTCAGCTGCATCCATGTCCTTGAATTCTATAGAGCCGCCAATGTGAGGTGCAGATTGAAAGAGGACATCTGAAGGCTTTGATGAACAAGCCAACTATGTGATGGCCTGAGTCATTCAATGAGTAGGTGTGTATGTATGTATGTATGTATGTATGTATGTATGCAACTCACAATCTCTGGATGCGAGTCACAATGGTGTTGAAGGCAGCCTGAACATCAGCAGCGGAGCAGGTGGACACAATGGGCTGGCCCTGTTCGTTGAGCAACTCGGCAACGTACTGCGCAGAAACACAGAGGACAGGGAGACGGTTCGTTATCAGAGGTGCAAACTGCAGGTTGCAATTAAAGTCGGCAAAACATGATACCAAGTCTGATGGCACATGGTGCGTGCGCCTCTGCTCCATGTGTGAATTGAAGTCGTGCAGTTGGGAGAAAAAAAAATCACCCACCTGCCCTTGCCATTCCATAGTGTTGATGAGGATGATGCTCTCTGGGAGGCGTTCGTCAGAGATGAGGATTTGATTTAGCTGGTCGTACACAGACTTCCTGGGAACCTTGGAAACAGATGTGATGCACAGCGGTGTGAAACTGAGTCTGTAATAACACATCTGTAGCTGCGTACCGCGTTACATCTGTGTGTTGTTTACCTGCGCTATGAGCCGTGAGTCTGGGGAACACTCGCTCTCCATACTGCTGGTCCTGTCGCTCTGAGCCTTGGAGTTCTGCCTGTCTTTCATGGACGTGCTGCGAGGACGTCTCTGCAGCCTGTTCTCGGCTTTGCTGTGGAGGAGATCAAACGGAAAGAGCTCAAACTATGCGACACAAAAACACAAAAAAATACCAAAATGCAAGGACACTAATGGAGTAATGACTTTGCATCCGTCCAATTTTCAAATCAACGACCGCACAGCTCCACTGACTCAATGACAAAGAAATAGGGCACAGCCGCAGCAGTTTACCTCGGAGACATGTGGTTTTGGGACTCCGTCTTGCAGAGTTTGCCAACAGTGCTGGTCACCCGCTCGGTGCTGACGTCCCAGTTGCTCACTTCCCCTTGCACCGCCACACTGTCATCAGTCTCTGGCTCCTGAGCCAGAAAGAGATAGAGCTCGCATGAATTAAGGTGATAGGACTATACTGTTTATCGCAGGACATAGCAACTGCATGCAGTCTTCAAGAAATTAATGTATGATCTGAAAGTGTTTCAAAATGAGATTTGTAGACAGATTTTAGAATCTGTCTCGGAAACAATGCTCTTGGGCTTCAAGGAGAAAATGATGGAAACCACTGATGTGCTGGATAAATGCCATTTTAAACATTTCTGTCAATACTTCCAAGCTAATTAGAGCAATTACACCAGCCAACAAGAGGAAATGTGACCTGGAGCGATCTATGGATTATGTATGGATTAGTGAATGGAGCTGTCCAGCCACTGGGTTCCAGGGACGTAGATGTTAACATATCTGGGTGAAAATAAGTCAGAGTGAAAAATCTTCTGGAAAAAAACTAAAGAAAACAAAAACCCCCACAAAAAAACATGAGAAAGTTTATCTCAGTGCCTGGGTTGTTACTGTGGGTGTCCTTAATGACCCACTTTTAAGAAATCCATCCACATCTGAAAGCAGTTAAAAGTTGAAATTGATCGATTTGATAGAATAAATTCATATATATTTTTGTCAACTCAATATTTTGTTTTTGGTAATGGAATAACATTCTGCAGTGAGAAACTGATAATAACCCTTGAGCCTCATTTGAAGAGCCTGTAGATATCGTTTGTCATGCCGCCAAAGAAAACACCAGGTTTTCCCATTCTGTGAGAAGGCGAGAGTAGAGAGCTGTGGTGGAGAGATGCTGGCTTGGTGAATAAGTGAGCATTTGCTGCTTTCCAGTATCCTCAGAGCTTGGAAATCCAAGATGTCTTTTGGGCTGCAGAGCATTGAAAATCTAAGACCTGCCTCCTTCAGGTCAGTATCCAGACGGTGATCGCAACTTTTGTTTTTCTAAATGATGCATCCAGTATGACACTTTAGCATTAACACAGATTTAATTTCTCAGTAGGATAAATACAGCTCTGCTACTGTGTTGATTTGTGTTTTGGTGAATAAAATCGAGCAAAAATATTTAGCATTTGCAGAGCTGGTGTATGTATGCATACATGTGTGTTTGAAGGATGCCAGTTAATCATTCAAGATGGAAACATCACACTAAAGGAATCTACCTGTGATGAAACCTTCCTTTATATGTTACATCAGACACTAGAAAGAAGGGAGGAATTACCCTGAGACAGAGACCAGTACTCCCCCAATATATATTCACATATTCCACCTGGAAGGAATATTGGGCGTATATATTACCACAACTGTGGTAAATAAATTTAATTGAAATAAAACCTTCTATTTTGGAGGTGATTGCTTTGAGAAACAGTAATATAAATGTGACAAGGATAAAGAAAATCTGCCATAATGAACAGTTGATGTTCACAATGAAAATACAATTTTTTTGGGATAGCTTCGAGATTGACAAAATAATTTAAATAGTGTAATGTAGTGTAGTGCAGAGAATAGACATGTCGGATTTCTCACACCGACTCAGCAGCCCTGGCTGCACTGGGAGCGTCCACACTGACTGAACAGCCTTGAACACAACTCGCTTTTTTTTTTTAATTGAAAGTGACAATGTTTCAAGCATTTTGAGCAACAAGACAGCTGGAACAGAACATTAGCTCTTATGGTTGGAATGAATGAAACGACCCCGTGACAGACGAGCTGAACAAGGTTAGCCTGACCACACAGCACAACAGCCAAAACAAAGACAACCATCAATACTTGATTTCGCCAGCTGCCTCCCAGCTATTTTGAAGCTACCTCGTCTCATCTACTGATCCATATGGGGTGATTGTGATGGTTTTGTTTGCCTGCCTCTTGCTTCTCTGCTGCGTTACGTTTTCTCAGAAAACAACCACTGACACCCATGGGAGAAAGGGGCACTGAAGCAGACAGGGTCGGCGGCGGTGGTGGGGTTGAAAGGAAACGATAAAAATGTGAGGAAGACACGCTCAAGGTGATGTAGTTTTGAAATACATTTGCTGCTGTTCCAAAAACATACCCCGATGGTTGTGTCTGTGATGCTGTCATCTTGATATCGTCCACTTTGCACTTTACATCTGTCCACAGTCAGAAAGGCTCCACTCTGCAGGGTAAACAAACGCATGCCCATACATTACATCATTGTAGCCATGGCGGGGGGGGGGGACTTCTCCGGTGAAAATAAATGGCACAATCTCACAGACACAAATGGAAATGTTATGTTCCATCTCCTTCAGGTACGACTGACCACTTGCAGGATGTGTAATTTCACAGTTGCGCATGGTGACAGCGATAGACCTGCTGTGTAGAAATATCCCTACAAGCTGCAGCCCGGCGCACTAATAATTTGATAAAATTGGGTGTGCTCAGGTTTGCTCTGCTGGCCATGTTTAAATACACCTCGAAACACCGCATTCAATTTATTTCAGAATTACATCAAAGGCTTTTCAATCTGGCTGCGAGACATGTTGATGAAGTTCGACTGGAATGTTTACCGAGTGAAATGGAGGGCCCCAATAGTCTGAAAAGGCCCTTGGCTATTTTATTACCAGCTAAAATGGATTCCCAGATATTTATAAACAGCTCTGCCTCTCTCATCATCACACTCAACATGTCTCTCTTCCTCTGCCCTTGTTGTTCCAATGGGCCATAAATCTCTGAGTGGGAGTTTAGTATTGCTCCATCCAATCTTCTCTCCAAGCATGGCAGCATATTAGTGTGTGTGTGTGTGTGTGTGTGTGTGTGTGTGTGTGTGTGTGTGTGTGTGTGTGTGTGTGTGTGTGTGTGTGTGTGTGTGTGTGTGTGTGTGTGTGTGTGTGTGTGTGTGTGTGTGTGTGTGTGTGTGTGTGTGTGTGTGTGTGTGTTGGAAAGGTCATTTGGTGTCAGTCCCTATAAATAAAGAATGGCTGCAGAAGTGAACAGGCTAAGGATTCAGTCTTCGATGCTTTTCCGCATTCATGCTCTGAATATCTTTCCTGTAGTATCCTCGGGAATCCCTCCATCACTGTGAGCAAGGGAATACCGCCAGAGGTTTAAACAGCGGGACAATACAGAGGGAGAGTCCAGTTCGTACATGCATGGAGTAAACATTGAAGCTCAGATACAATACTGTGGTGTGTTTGGTGATCAATTTACCGGACATGACAGTTCTCTCTGCTGGCTTTTTTGGCTGTGTATGCTTCCGATCTCCGTCTGGGAGCTGGAGTGAGACATCCCCTCAAAAAATGGCCTGCACACAGGAACACGCATTGTGAAACTTTTTGCAGGATGTATCAGTTGAGAAAATGTTGTGCTCTTCAAGTACCACCACCATCTGAAGCTAAACCGACGTGCTCTGGACTGTTCACAAAGGAGAAATGTTTACTAGGCCCTTAAACTCATCTTTAGGCTTGTACTAATTGAATAGAAACAAAATCTTATCCTACAATAAAAACCCTATTATTGAGCCTACAGCAGTATTGCTGTGTCTCAATGTCTCAATGTGGTGTATCGATTTGACATCACATTAAAGGCCACATTACTGCTCCTACCATTAAGTGATTTACCAATCTCAGATTTTCTGTAACATAACGTTCTCTCCCACTTTAATAAGATGAGAAGAAATAGAACATAAAATAGGAGATTGAATCAAAACAACCAATGAAACCACAGAAACTAAATTCCAAACAAGTTTACAGAAGGACGCTTCATAGAAACCACTCTCTCCTGTTAAAGCTTCATGCAACACACTTAAAAGAACGTTTATTTCTCTTTACTTTGTCGACAAATAACTGTCGCCGGCTTGCTTTCAACGACCGCTGAGGTAACAGATTTCCACAGTTCAAAAATCGCCGCAGATCTTTGTGGCTTATCAATAAATCAGTAATCGTTTTATTCCAACATTGTCAGACACGTGTGATCTTCATAAAACTGGAAGGGAGCTCAAGGATTTCGGGTATGAATCAGCTCACAGTTGGATTGTGGATAAAAGGATTTAGTGCTGTGAAGCTAGCCTCCTGCTGAAAAGACTCCAAGAGTACAAAACAGAAAGCTCAGCTTTTATGAGTCTACTCTGAAGAAGCAAAGTGTCGGTGGCAGTACATTATGGAGCGAGCTACTGCTCTGGATAAAGGAAGGTCGTGATGAGTTGGAGCTGATGAACAAAAACAATGGCTTCAAATAAATAGCTTTTTGAAGGAGAGTAGATTGAAATCAGACATCAACTGTCTCTGTGGAATGACCTTAAGACAGACATGAACGTACTTGAGCTTGGGTTTTGGAGTACTCAGGACGCTCTCGTTGTCCTCCATCTCTGGCCCACTGTCGCTCTGGTTGTACACCTCGAGGCTGTCGTAGAGTAAGTCCAGATCCTCCTCTACCTCCTGGGTCTGGTCCACCGGGTCGGAGTCCAGAACCTGCCGCAAATGACGGATGCAATTTTGGTCAACTGTGATCGTGGGGTTTGTAATCACAGGTTTTGAGTCATTAATTGGCGCAGCTTATTAGTGAATCACTTTCGCAGGTGCGCTTAATGGAGCCGAAAAATGAACACCACCACCGAAAGGCTGCAAAATGACAAAATCTCTGCAAGAAATACATCACCACCTCGGTTCTAAGCAGGGCCAATTAAAAGGTAAGTGAGTGTTGGAGATCTAAGGTGCTGAGCTGTGCTCTGCCAGCTGCACAGTGGGGATGTATATCATAGGAACAGCACACAGGCAGGCCCGTGGACTAATCAGGTGATTAATGCCACTCCATAAGTGCAGGAGCTGGCAGGGAGCAGATAAACACAGTCTGTCCCCCCCCTCTCCTCCTCCTGGCTATGTATTTATAGAACTGAAGCCTCACACACTGCCCAAGCCACAAGGAAGGAGATTAGTGACAGGGAATGTGATAAAAGATCATCGGGCCACCTGGAGCTTCCAGAACTATCCCGCAAAACCCAACTCTGATACCCGGGAGGCTTTTGTAAGTGTCCCTCTGTTATGTCACTCTTGGCCTGAATTGTTTACATCGCACGTAAACAATTAATTCAACAACAAAAACCCCAAAATGCACTGTTTAAAACAACTATCTTGGTCACATCGTTGTTGATTTGATTCTGTTAACTGTTTGTGAAGACAGAAAGAGAAAAAAAAACAAGGCAACAGGCGTTCCAATTGCACCTATAGATTTCACAGTTCAACAGCAATTATGATTATCATTCTAATGGCTGAACATGGATTATGCACTAATGGCCCTCTAGAAGTAGAAGTGCATCACTGGTCCACATCCTGCTGATGACCTGGTTCCCGGCTATTATGCAGAATCCACAGAAACCTTCATTCTTAAGTACTTACGAAAAGAAAGACACAAATACATTTATCATTATATTAAGTGGTAGCTAACCCAGGACGCTAATGGAGCCTGCGTATAAAGTGCCGCTGCTGGAAACGTATGAATCATGCATCCATGAGCACAGACGTAATGTGGCCTCACGCCATAATGAGACTTGTAGCTCTGTTGCAGCAGTGATTCCTTTACTGGCCGTTCTCTTCCAATCAAGAGCACATTAGTGGTGATATAGCAATGCGCTGTTTAGGCAGTCAATACCGAAATTATTTTATCCCTCCCCCGGGGGACAATTTGATAAACTGAAAGTTTCACAGCTGGCTGGCAGAAGACTTCATAACCGAAGGGGCGAGAAATCCCAGAAGGCGGCTGTGGTGCATCCTCCGTTCCTTTTTGACATTGAACACGCTTGTTACAGTTGTCAATCAAAACAAAAGCAATTATCTTTTCTGCAACTCACCTCGTCTGTTACCTTGAACCTCTTCAACAACGCCACAAATTTCTGCTTGAAGTTCGGTTGCTGTAAAAGAAAAAAGAAAAGGAAAAAAAACCCTTTTGAATATGGAGTCAGCGTCTCCATTAAATAAGCATGACAGCTGTTCTCAGGCTTATACAGTCTCCCCGTTACTGCCCACTGGATTATTCATTCATAGCCATTCCATGTAAAGACCATTAGAATCAGTCCAGTGAGCCCAGTGTTCATTTACACGCTCATCTATCTGGTCTTAATGGCCCGGACAAATGGAACAGTGTGTGCCTTCCCTTAAAAGCTTGTAAAACAGCAAACACGGGTCCCAACTTATTCTCATAGTCAATGATTGGCGAGCATAAAACTCCCAAGTGAGTAAAAGAGAAAGAAAAAGGAGGGGAGGGAGAAACATACCCTGGTCATTGAAGTGGTCCGGATCATTTTCCTACGGGGTTTCTTGGGCTTCCTAACATCGTCGTCCTCATCGTAAAGGTCCTGAAATATGGAGAAGATTGATGATACCGATTGAATAATAATAAAAAAACATTTTTGGCGGAAAAGAGGGAGTAATTCTAGTATTTGATTCCACTTGGTATTTAGGTGGAGCTGAGAATCTCCTGGGACCGACCTGGCCGTGAACTGCGTCATCACTGGCTTCCTGCTCCGACGAATAGCTGTCGTCATCGTCCTCGGAATAGTTGTCCATGTCTGGGGAGCGGTCTGACGTGGGCCCAAAACAAACACGCATAAACACAACATTCATATATTACCAGCGGGAAACATCGAGTTCATAAACAGATCAATCTTCAAACAAGCAATACATTTTGATTACATACACAATAAATTCAGTTCTAAAAATGTGTGGTTTAATAAAATATATGAGAGGTCTACCCTCCACTTATTTATTTTGACCCCCAAAATCGGGAAAAAGCAACCCCCAGACCCCAGAATCTTTGGCTGGTTTGGACACGTCTAATTTCTTTCCCCTCACTAAAAAAAACCCCCCGGTAAGAAACAGTTCAAGATCCAAATTCAAATCTTCTTTTGTAATAAATGCACGAATACAAGGTAATCTGGTCTTGACCTCTTCAATAATATAGTTCCAGCAGCATTCGAGAGCATCACACAAGAAATTCAGCATAGCACCCATATGAGATAAATTATGCCATCTCTTATTTTTCACAGACGTATGAGGGAACCCCAAAGCAATTTTCCCTCTTGTGTAGATGAAGTCGTTTAATTTCCTATTACTTTGCTTTATCAGTAATGAATTGTTTTGATGGTACGGCAGGAATAATGAGCAAAGTATACGGCGTTGAAAAACAGCTTTCTTCCAAGTATACAATCAAATACTAAATTTACTTGCTGAAAGTAATGACATTATTATATGCAAATTAGAGTGCAGAGCTCTATTCATGATCTGTGTCTCACATTCTGATGAAGTTTTAATGACATTTCACTGGTAGAAACATTTCGCTCGGCTTCTTTCTGTTTTATTGGCTTGTACAGGCCCATTTGTAACAGGCAGGAAGTTTTTGATGTGCTTGACAGCCGAGGGCAAACGAGGTGATGGGAGAGTGATATGGTTTCCAGCGGACTAATGCAGACTTCCTTCTGCCTGGCGAAACATCCTGAGCTGTGTTCCTACAGGTGATGGATGCTGCTGGGGCGCACGGCAGAGAGGGGAAAGATAAACATCTTTCCTTCCCTCGCAGGAGCGACACTTGTTTAATACTTGGCGCATGAGCTCATCGGTTATGTTTGAGCGACCCCCTTAATAACATCCAGAACTGGGAGGGAGCGCTGCAGCAGGACGGAGGCACGGGGGCCGAACAGGGCATAGCACACCCCCCCCACCCCAGAGACCCGCGACCCCCTCCCAGTAAGGTCCCGAATTAGAGCAGTGTAAGGGAATAGGCCCTACATCTGTTCAACTCTCAACTCAACATTACAACCATAGCTGAAGAGAATAACATATCTTTGGCCCGTAGGAAGGGCTGGGATTAATAAAAGTTTATTCTGTGCTCAGCTGGGAAAGAGGAGCCATGTGGAAGGAGGGGAAGACCAAGAGAGGCCTGCTCCGGGGCGAGAGCTGAAATTACAGACGGGATTCTGCCGGGCAGTGCATAGGCACAGGCCCGTCAAGCGGAGCCGCGCGGGAAGAAGGCTGGAGCTGGTCAAGGTGCCCACCTGAGGTCTTGGTTTTGCGGCCAGCCTGGCCGCTGCCGTCCTCGTGGTCGATGGGCTGGCTGGACAGAGAGTACACGCTGATCTCCGCCACACGCACTGGCGCCTCCTTCACGTTGCTATGGAGACCCAGTATCTGTCCTCCGTCTGTCGGGTGTTGCATCACCTGCACAATATTTAACAACGGCGAGGGATGGGTTTGTGTATTAATTCAAATAAGAAGCTGACTCAAAGCCTTTGTAATATTGCTGATCATATCGTCTTGTACTGTCAACAGGACATGGGACTTCACTGGTCACGGCATCAATTGCTTTTCTCACCCAGATGCCCTCATGTCTCATACAATCACTGCGTCTTTCAATCACTGTGCAAGCGTGTTCAAGCAGCAACGAAGCGATATTACAAATAAAAATGCTTCTCCAACAGAGAGGCAGGATGGAAAATTCTCATCTGATTTTCCCGAGCTGACAAGGATCCAAGAGAGATTAAAATGGCCTCTGTTACACTGCTTTATGCTCGCGGAGATTTACAGACTGATTACAAACTGACAGCCACGCTATCCCCAAATAAATCTTCATTAGCACTATTCTGCTCTCCGCATTCTCAAAGACTAAATGAGCCAAACCAATATGTGCATACCATCAAGGCGAGCACTATAACACACTTTCATTCCAAACTCTGTCTAGGGGGTACTTGCAATACTTCACTTGATGAATTGCTGTTCTGGGAGTCGGCTCATTTTGCTCAAACACTGGCAGGGGTGCACTTGGATGCCCCGTTGCAAAGTCCAATAAGTGACTTCGTCCCACAAGATGCCTCGGTAGTTTCACAATAAGGGCACGAGGGGGTTCACTTTGCAGCGGATGACATTGTGATTACCCAACAGATTCCAATAATGGCCAATCTCGGTTTATTCATAGCAGAACGGCTGTTCCACTGCAGCAAGCACCAAAACAGCCCAGCAGTCGAGAGGTATTTCAAAATACGATAACACATTAGTTTTATTTTCACACGTGAGCACAGAGCAACAAGTCTGCTGTAATTACAAAAATCTCCCATTCTTTTCTTAAAAGAAATTGGATGCTCAATATCTGTCTAAAGCTCTATATTTACTCCTTTGCTGTTTACATCCAAGATAATGAATTTTATTGCTCTACTATATCATCTCTATTATAAGACTAATTCTAATATAAGCCTTCAATAAGAAAAGCGACAATCTAACTATAAATCATTGAAGCAGGTTAGTGCCACGTCTTGATGGGAGTGGATGACCCACAGGGCAGAGCACATTTAATGGTACAATGTGTGACAGTCGTGTGGACGATAAGTGCCATGAAGACGAGAAGTGTAAGAGTAATTCTGTGTTTTCAAATATATTAGGTAAGTGACTGATTTAACTATTTGAATTAGTTAACAGTAACAAGAAAAAGGTTAATAATCCAGGTCCATAAATAAAGCAGCAGTAAAAAAATTAATTTAATTTGAAATGATTTTATCTTAGCACAAGGAGTTTTAATAGTCGTAGTAGTACAGGAGAATTTTAGGGCTCTTTAGCTTCTATCTCATTGGAACTCAGAAACAAATTGGGAACTGAATTCACAAATAAGTTTTCAACTATCTTCTAAAGCATTAAAAAAGGTGTTGCTTGACTTTTGAATATGCTTAAAAAATTAACACAATTTCTTTGGGTTTAAAAAAAAAAAAAAACTGCGTCATAGTCGACACCGATGTCTTCTCAATTTATTTTCTGTGAATTAGAAAGAGCCAGTAATGAGAAATGAGCCTCCAGTATGTCAGCCTGGTATTTTGCACTTCCCCCATCAGCTGCATTTGACTTGGCTTGATGTCTGCTTGCAGAATTATTACCGAACTGAAAATTCGTGATGGCATCACTTTGCTCCATCATGTTGCAGCAACCTTCCCACAAAATAGCCCCTCTTTAAGTCCAGGAGAAAATGTCCCTCCAAAAATACACATACAGGTAATCTCTTTCAAGTATCGATCAAGTATCCAGCTCCCTGCTTATCAGTTTCAGCTCCCCACAGCCGATTGCATTGTTTATAGAGAAGACAGGCCCAGATGGTCTGTAATTTCACTTTGCGGTATGTGTGATTGCAATGAATCATCTGAAATAATATGGATCACAGGAAGCACTCTCGATGGAAACCAAGACATGACAGGCAGATCCTAATAGCAATGTCAATCACTGTCAGGGAAGCACGCAGTGGAGAGTCTGGAGCTAAAATGACCTGGTCCTCCAGGGAAATGAAACAGCCCACGGTAAAGCATGAAGAGAAATGAGTGAAAGAGATGTGCCCCCAGGCGAGCGACTATACAGTACCTCCGCCATGTTGATGACTCCCACTGCCAATGTTTTGTAGCCAAGGATGGTTCGATTCTTGTAACGTTTTCTCCTCTGCAGCATGATCTGAAGTCTGTTGGCGTCCCTCTTTAGAAAATGAGGATACTGAAAACAAGACAAATACAATCAGTTAAAATATACTGACTGCATAATAAAGTCATAAGCCACATCCAGAGTTATGGCAACACATTGGATTTGCTCCTGCTGCTTATTAAAAACAAATAAACAAAAAAACAAAAACCCAACTGCTTCTGTGATGATAACAGCAGCACACACAACACTCTCTCTTCAGTACAGTATATAACAACTTGCAGAGCATTGCAGTTCAGAAATACTTATAAGTATGAAACATATCCAATATTTCACTGGGTGCTACTTCTAACCCTGCTGGTTCATTTAGATCAGAGCTGGTCATAGTAAGGCCTGTGGTTGTCCTTAAATACTGCTGGTGGTCAATGACTAATAATGGATCAATGCAACATTTTTTTGTATCCGATGAAACCACAACAATTTGGGGATTGTGGGAAAAGCCATATATTTCATGATAGATGAACTGCAATTGTTTTTTTGTTTTTTTTTATTGAGACATGGGACATCTAAATACATATTCACGGAAATCTAAGGCAAAGCTGTACGCTCATGTCGGGAATTGATCGCGAGAAAAAAAAAAACCCACCACAACCACTCGCAAACTGCTTTCTAATAAGATATTTTTACATGAAGCTGAGCTGGAATTAAATTATGGCTTGGCCCCATTAGTAGTTAAATTTTTTTTATGTGGCATCTGGGTAAAATTAATTCCCCAGTCCTGTTTAAAACTGAGGAACAAGAATTAGCAGCAGTAAAGAGGGGGCACTGGGGTGGTAGAAGGCTTCAACACAGTCTTTCCTGTCAAGTAGCTGCTGCTATGCCAGTGTGAGAAGTCACAGCGGAGTGAAAAGGCGCTTGCCTGTAGTGAGAATGTGAGCTCCAGATCTGTCTCCATCAGTCCACTGGGTGGGAGGACATACTCGTTTGATCTCAGAAGACGCTTAGAACCCTGCAAGCAACACAAAAAAAATTAGGAAAACACAATTAGCAGAGAACATTTGGTCACTTTTTTTCCCATGGCTGAAACTCACATACTCAGCTTTGTTGCTCATCCAACCAATCCATGTTCTTTACAAATATGTATCAAATCCAAACATTTGAAAAGGGAAATAAAAAAGTCTTTCTAATGGACAAAAATAAAATCACTGTCAAGACGCATGTTTACAGCAAAAAATGATCTACCAAACGGAAATGCCCTCGCAATTTCTGCAGTTTTACTAAATATACCGAATAGTTGATGTATCACTTGATATTCATATTATTTTATCATCAATCTACACTAGTCTCAGCTATAGCAGGGCGATATAGACAAGCATCTGTGCTATAATGATCAGAGTGTCTTTCAATGTGACGATTTGTTCGCTGACTCACTTCTGTTTAGCATAAATGTAGAAAAAACATTAGTTCTACCGACACATTTTGTACCAAGCAGCTTCATGGGATTTTCACAGAAACATACACTTCCGCCTGGAGAGTGCCTGATGTAAAATCAATGTGGCTGATCTTCCAACTGTGCGATCAATATAAATGTCAATATCATGCATTCAATGTATGGGCAGGAGCTATATTAAAAGCGGCAATAACAGTTATTTTCAGGAAGGCTAGAGGTTTTAAAATGTGAGTTAAATAATTAAATGGGCTTCAGTTTTGGGGTCAATTTCAAGCTAGTGACATACATGAATGTTGCTTTTTTTTTTTTTTTTAATAAAATGTTTCATCGTTGTGGATGTAAAATGGCATAACATCAAGAGGAGTGAGGGTGCTGCAAAATCAATATGCTCCAAGTGGAGTGAAACCTTCGAACACACGCACATCTTGTGCTGCTTCTCAAGTGAATATCCGGCGACACGGCGTACGAGCCCTATTTCAGTCCCAGCCTGCTTCACAATTCACACATCGAGGCTGATTCACACCTTGAGGAAGCCCAGTACAAGCAGTCCCTCCCCTCTTTCCCTGCTTCCAAGAGAACTCTGCTATGGGAATAAGTGATTTAAAAAAAAAAAAAACTGAGGTTGAAGGATGTAATCCACTTCAAGCTGATCACAAGCCAGCTTTCTTTAGCATTTTAAGCCCCTTTTTACACAGCCGATTCAAGGCGGGATCGCAGTGATGGACGTTCTACCTTGTCACGCCGCCTCAAGAGTATGCAAACCATAATGGGGGTGGACGACCGTCTAAGCAGCAGTCATGTAGCTGTATTTATGCTTGTATAAAAAGAAGAACTGGCACGACGGAATGAGACACAGACAATGTTGTGTGACGTGTCATGGCACGGACCTCATTCTTACATACTGTATAAAAAGCAGGAATCCTTATATTGGCTTTATTTCAATCAAAAAAAAAAAAGCTAATCCAGTGGGACGACAGGTCTCGTCTGTAGCAGAGTTGCAGAATTTCTGTGCAAGAGGATATTTTCTGAAACAACTTCTCGTAGGTTACATAGCTGGTCTGCATGCTGTTGCCAAGGATTCCTCCTGGAATTGCCCAGTCACTGTATCAAGCTGCTGCTCGCAACTAAACTTAGTTTTATTATATAGCGCCTGCTATTCTCGGGGAGAGTTATGTATTCTGAGACCTGGCAGAAAGATGTTGTGACTGAACAAGACAGTGATTTCAATGTCACCGCTGTGGCAGTCTCTCCAAAATATAAGGGCGCCAACACACAGTGTCCTCAAAGGACCCGTCTTAGCCCTTAATGTGTTGTTCTTACATGGTCTGGTTTAAAGTCTGTTATGTTGGTTTGTCAGATGAGCTGAACTCTTCGAACAAACGCCTTTTCCAGCTCAAAACACTGAACTTAATTGTGACTGTAAGGACACAAACCCCCTCCCCGACAGACACCCGTTACATAATAGGCTGCATTTGGAAGATCATAAACAGATGACAGATATATATATATATATATAAAAAAGTATGTGTTGTCAAAACTCAGTTCAGGTATCAGCTGTACCTGCCAAGAGAATTTGGTCAGACTTGGTGAGCAGCGTGTTGAAATATAGCTATCCCGTATCTGGCTTAACACCCCAGGGAGAAGCTGGAAATGACGAGCAGCACGACATCAGATCCTAACGTCATCTGAGCTGCCAAATCATGTAACAGATAGCAAATAAAATGGGTGTGTGGGCTCAGGAATCATCACAGGATGCCAGCGGACTCATATTACGTTGCAAAAAAAAAAAAAAAATCCTCAGGTCACGTGGTCAATGAACTCTAAAGCTCGAAGCATCATTCAGCCCACACTGTGTGGTCCTAGAGGCGTAGGGGGATTCTCTTTTGATGATTATTTTTGGTCAGTTGCAAATAAGCAGAAGAAAATAATTGGTGCTCTAACCGAGGCCATAAAAAAAACAACAACCCTGCAACAAAACAATGGCCATTTGTCCACGTTGGTAATGCATTTAGATAACTAGGACAGCAATTAACGATGATCATGATCAAATTAGCATGCCGATTATCTTATTTTATCTGTTCAGATCTTTGAAATGTCAGAAACTCACAAACGAGGTGGACTATTATTTTTTTTTTTTTATATATAAAACCCACAGATTTTTCAGCCAATAATAGAAGCTATTCATGCATCACAGGTGATAAATGCCATAGAAGTCGCACACACTGTATTGCCTAAGGACACATGGACACATGACGGGAATTAAACCACCAACTATGAGATTGGAAGTTCTACAGCCACCCGACATCAATGGTGCGGAAACCCTTGGTATTTTAGAAAAACAAAAGAAGAAGAAAAGAACAAATAAATGCAAAATGGCTGAATTTTGAGTTCATTGTTCATCACTATAAAGTGTTTTCAGGCTGCAAAATCTGCACTCATTTTCATTTATTCAACTTAACCTTTATTTAACCAGATAAATAAAACCCATCGAGATCAAGATTTCTTTTACAAAGGTGACCTGGCCAAGAGGTCTGCAGCATATAAAAAACTTATAAAACTTATTTGACACAATTAACAGAATATAATAGTTAAAGTCAGCTAGTGCCGCTTTCCAGAGACAAAATTTAAAAGATAAAATGCACTCAGCTCAGTCTGTGAAAAACGAAAAATTATAGACACCGAGAGCAAAAAACACTCGAAAAACATATTCTAGCGTTCAAGGATGACAAGGATGAAAAGTACCCACAGCAAAAACAGGAAGTATTAGAGAATGGAAAGCAATCGTAACATAATACTTCAGTTGTAATAAGCAGTTCCCCATCAAACCTGATGGGTCAATGTGCTACAGTAAAGGAAACATTGACAGTAACCTTCACAGAAGCTGCAGCTCTTGTTTTGTATACAAAGAGAGAGAGAGAGAAAAAAAGAGGCAAAATCTCCGCCATAGTCTGACCTTGTCGCTACTTTGCGCTCCACAAAGAGGCCTTGTATGTTCTCTTTACTCATGCTCGGCGACGAGCACAATGAATCAGGGCACAAAAGCCAAGCACACTGAAACTGCATGACATGCATTAGCAATACAGCGCCGTGGCAGGGAAAGCTTGCACTGAATGTCCTTTGGCCCTCCTTTCTCTCATCATCACTCCCAGGCTATAGGAGTTTCTACTGTCTCTGTGGGGCCAGATGGGGGGGCGGGGGGGGTGATTACAGCCCCTCAACATCAAACTCTCGAAGTCGGCGGGAAAACAAATTCAACTTTACACTTCTTCTCCAGCCTGTTATTCAAGACACAAAATGATGTGTTGTGGACAAAAACGCAACTGTATTAAAAGAGCTCTCCAGGCTTTCATTATGCTCTCACTAAACACACACTGATAGATATGAGCCCATTATGTTGCTGCGTGTGTCTGAAGCGTGGTACAAATGGAAGTGCTTTGGTCAGCAGCTTGCACTGAAATGAGAATTACACGCCGTTTCCATCATAATCCGACTGACATTAAGGTATGGCTGCAGCCTCGGGCAGCTGCACACATAAATGACAGTGGGCAAAAGGTGTAATCGTGTTATGCACACGTCGTAGCATACTGTATCGAAGAGTAAAGTGCAGCGGGTTTAAGCGAGGCTGGTTTGAGCAGGCTGGAGCTTCTTGAAGTGATCCTGCGGTCTCCAGGGTGAAGACAGAAGATGATCTCCAAGGGAACGCAGAGCCCTCTGCTAGCAAAGTGCAATCTCATCATCCCCGCTGCTGCGGTTTTGGGAGAGCATCCAAATGGTTAGCCATTACCAGGGTTATGTGTGCACGCTCGTGACCCGATGGGGCCCAGGGACAGTGAAAGAGGGTCCGGAAAAAAAAACAAAACAAAACTGATGACATGTTGTAATGAGGCTTTGTCATTCACCGCCTCAAAACAAAAGCCCTCCTCTTTCTCCGTCATCTCCGCCAACTGTCTCTTTATCCCCTCAGTGTCTCTGTTCTTCCTAACCAAACTTGCTGGAAATTGCATTTAATGCTCCAGTTCCGGAGCGGCAGCGAACAGTTTTTTTTTTTTTCTCAGCCGTCCTCAGGGCGGCTCAGCAGAAATGGAGAGATTTCACGCTCTGGAGACGGCGGAGCTCATGGATAAATTCACACTTGCTTGGTTGCTTACTCCTTAAGGACGACAGTAAAAGGAGGATGATTTGTTTCTCTTCAAATAGAAGGTGTTGCTATTGCGTAATATTTCAATTATACCTCCCAATGAGAGGCGTGTACAATACGTCCAATTAGTGAGCCCAATAATGAAATAATAATAATTTTTAAAAAAACAACGGAGCTTTTGAAGTGTTGAAAACAACAAGAGAAAGCCTCTTGTTCTCCTGCCTTCTGTACAACTCACTTGTTGCTTATTTCTGTTACTTAAAAAAAAAAAAAAGCTACATTGCTGTGGCTCATCTCCATTGTAACTGTGTGTCATCTTTGCACTGATAGTCACATGTGATATGTGTAAGTTTTCCATCCATTTCTCAGTTCAGGCAGTGGCCGACAGCCAAAGTGTAGGTGAAAGTTCAACAAATGTGAACATTTGGCTCTGCTCACAACATCTGTGGACATCCGCACGGAGCAGCTGCCACACCACATACACAAGAATGGAGGGTCCACAGACAAAGCTGCTTCCTTGATATTGCTAATGTCTCCAACATTAATGTGTTGTGATATCTAATGTAAAACCTGAGATGCATTGAGGTGTGGAATTGTGCAGAAATTGTCCACACTTGGAACAAAACAGAGATTTTCTAGCAGGCAGCCCTCTGCTAGAGCAATTTCTTGCTCGGGAGGTGGAAGCGGTTTTTTGTTTTGTTTTTTTGGGAGGGGTAACCTAATATGTCTGAAAACTTTGTGTTTACCAGATTTGCTCTAACTACATTTGGATAAATTATGTCAAAAACAAAAACCTCCGGTAAACAAACTGTGTCAATAAAGTTACGGAAAACATTCCTGCATGGGAAAGACATTTAAATGAAAAGCTGAAGTGAAAACAGATTACGGTACTTGTATTTAGATTTGCCTTTTTTTTTTTTTTTTTTTAGGTAAAAACTTGCAAAAACACACAAATCTGAAACCAATCTGAAAAGGGGAATTTGTCACGGGGCCATATAGTTCGTCTGTGTATACTACTTGGGGACTCTTCCTTGGTCTCTGGTTCACTCTGAACTGACTGGATCAAAAATAGACAGCTATCATCTTTACAAGCACTCTAGGTCTTACAGCCGAGTTAATCTTTTTAGACTACAAAGTCTGACTGCAGGCTCAAATCTTGATTTCTTCACTCTGCCGCTCTGTGTTAGACGACTCTATGATCCGACTGTTACAGTTGGGATATGGTATAAACCACATATGTGGGACTGGCACCAGGGTTGTCAGCTTTCATGATAATGATTGCATTTTTAAATATTTATTGGGACATTTTGCAAAATGTAACACTCGCTGCAGTTTCTCCAAGGGGGGGGGGGGGGGGGGGGGGGGGGGGATTGAGTACTTGGTTGCATCTGGCTGTTTATGTAACCGTACACTGACGACATGATGTTGAGTTCAGGGTTGTGTGAGAGCCAGACCGTCTGTAACAGCGCCTCTTGTTCTTCTCGTCTCTGACTATAGCGTTCTACCAGACTACCACTGTCTGTGGTCATAGTTAAGCTGCAGAATGAATTTGGGACTGTCCTCACTGGCTTTTGGCGGACATGAACAAAGGAATGAATGAAATGTTGCTAAATTGTTACATGATCTACCTGCATTTCAGTAGCTATATGAGGGTTTCGTTTTGAAATCCTACAAACTGAAAGAACATTTTTATAAAAGGTTGACTACTGGTACGTGATATTTTAGTTCCGTGCATCTAAAATATAGCAAACAATGAAGTAGCATCCTTGAGGTAAAATGCCATTTGAAATAAATATATTGTTCATTGTGTAAATCATTGACTGTTGCCTTTTAGTATACTATTTAACTAATGTTCCAGGCTACATTGTCAAAAACACAAATCTTTCAATATCAATAAATTCCTTCTAAAGCACCGAAAGTGTGCATACACATTATTCATGGGCAGAATCGATCCATTCTTGCAAATTAACATTCATCAGTTGTTGTCAAAGTGTTGGGCGTGGCTCCCTATTAGGGATTCGTAGGGGATGGCAGCAACAGGAAAAATCTTGGCATCCGGAGATGCTTTGTATTCTAAAACGATTTATTCTCTTTAATTCATGAGAAAAAAAAGCCAGTGGAGGAATAAAATTACATTTCCCTGAATCAACACACAGTTGAAGTTCATACTAACCCTTGATATGCATTATGTAAATGTTTGTTTATAACACTGCAAAGCAGAAACAAAAAATATGTGAATAATTTCCTGGCTATTGTAAACTGTAATGGCAAAACAGCAAGTTATACATTTAGTTTAATAACTTAAGTATCGTGCACTTGAGATTTGTGTGCACTGGGAAAATACATGTCATAACAACAAAGTGCTTTTAATATTTACGTTACAATCAAATACAGTATAGTCACTATACAAAATGTTTAATTAGAATATGAAATAACAGACGTGACATCAGGCAACACACACGTGTGCAAGCGATCAAAATCCTTCTTAAAGTGCTAATTCTCCTGCTTATTGTGGTAATAATGCTGCTCCGCCATTTAAAGCACCTGAGTAGACGCGAGTCACTGCAGCTTCCTGTGCAGTTAAGGAGGTTTTGGTCAACTGGCAGGATTAATCGCATGTCTTATCACCGTCTATGCTTTGTGATTACGTCCAACGGTGCACAGCAAAGAGTGGAGAAAGAGTAGGACACAGACCGCAGACTGTGACACGCTGCTATCAAATGTCTTGCAAACTGGGCTTGTTTTTCCAATCACTCCTGGGAGATTTGGCCCACCCACCTGTATTTTGACAGCTATCGACAGGGAGTTCAGTTCTTTATCCAGCTCTTTAAGGACGACCAGCTTTTTCAGTGTGAGGCTGCAGAGCCTGTGGGGGGAAAAAAGACAAACGGAAGAGGAGTTGAGGAAAGGAAACAGTTTGTGGAGTTGCCAAACACATCTTATCAACATGATTTCGCATTATGGGACGTAAACAGCAGTCCCGAGAGTAAAGCCCACATTGAACTCCTAGTTGTACTTTACGCCGCATGTCTGATAGTAATTGCAGGCAGCGATCAGGAATAATCAGAAGTTAATAATGTGCACAACCAATCGAAAGACTTACAGATAATCAAGCTCTTTCCAGCACGGGCCCAATTGTCACCAATGAAAAAGTGGCTTTTCAAAAATGAATGTTAAAGTAAAGTGCTGCAAGACGTACATTGTCTGTGGTTTATAAGCAAATACTTGATCAAAAATGTCATTGTCCAGATGCTTTGACGACTCACAGTGCGATAAAGCATCTTCAGCCAGCCCTGTTCCAGCATGCTGTTACACAGAATAATGCTGAGCACACTCATTGGTGTGAGTCAACGCCATCTGCTTCTTATTGGACGAGTAACATATAGTCTTGACGAAAGGCGCTTCTACAAACTAATGTCATCCATAAATTCCCCCGAAAACTCAAACATGAGAATGCTTGGTGTTTACCGACACAATGAGAGATGTAATAATTCAACCCTTTCTTTATCGTTGAGTGTTTGGCAGTGAATTCAATATTCACCACTCTGTTAAAATCCGTGTTCGGACCATAGTGTTACAAACACCCGCCGACAAGTCCACCACATCTTCTGTATTAAATCTACAGTGGATTTAATAGCTTGCCGACAGTGTACACGGGCTGTGAGAGATTAGTCTGTGTAAATTTACACAACGGTATACAAGTCAGACACCTTTTTACCTTCGCATAAAGCTGGGGGATTTTAAACTGAGGTACAGATTATTTCAGTGCTCTATTAGGGATTAGTCCATTAAGTGAACAAGCATTCAGAGACAGGTGTGATACTGCCTGCAAGATATGAACTTCAAATGCAAGTTCATATCAGTGCGGTGCATTTTCACCGCTTTGGAAGTCTCCAATGGCTGCACACTATTAGTCACATTAACACACACACACGCACACACTAATTGTGACAGCTGACAAGCACTTTACTGAACCTCTACAGTTTAGTGCCCAAGGGAACTTCGACATACAGGATGAGAAGGGGGATGGAACCACCATAAACTGTACAGGCTGAGCCTAAATACATGGTGCTCAACATTTTCAATAATCAGGATCACCCTGAGTCAACATGACACCAAGACATGGTTGATTAGTTAGAAAATGCCAAGTTTACAATTTTATTTGATCAGATTTTTGTGGTGGTTTTAGTGTCTACACCAGGAAGAAGTTGTTTTTTCTTTTTTTTCTTTTACGAAATTCAATTGACATATTTGGATGATAATCTGCTTTGGATTTACCTGTTGGAGTCTTATTCCCCAGGCTTTAAATTCTTTGCATCTTTTTAAATGTCAGAGCTTTCCCAAAGGAAATGGATGACCTACAGTGAGAGCTGTCTTTGAATGCCTCTTGACTGGCGCAAAAACGTTTTTTTTTTTTAATCTTATATTCGTCACTACACCCCTAATCTCATCCACATTTTGGGAAATTCCCAACATTCCGAGGTGCAGTGGACTCACTGGATACGACATTTGATCTGCAAGCAGGTCAAAGAGTGACACCTCGTCAGTAAGGTCTGAGCTTGAGGCAGACACAAAACGGCAAAACACAAAAACGAAGCAACAAAACTTTCAGTTCAACACCCTTTTCACAGTTCTGTAGCAACTTGTGACCTTTAAAAATCTCACTTCCTTTCACCAACACCAGCTTCCCCCAAAACATTCCCTCTGCAGTGAGACACTCCACCGAAAGTCAACAACTATCAAGCCAAGTTTGCTAAACTTCCTCCTGACCCACTTTTCGCACACAGCGCCGTTGCATTAAATTCTGATCAGTCTGAGCCAGAGTCCAACGGAGGAAAAGAGACAAAGCAAACAAATAGCCGTCCAATCACTCACTTTCCTTGAGAGCAGCTCTGCAGCGCTGGCTGGCTTCGTTCAGGCACTCCCCATAAGGCCAGGATGATTCACCGGAACTCATCAGGTCCAAGTACAATGATGGTGTTTACGGTTGGGGGGGGAGGGTTACATGAAGTAACTTGACAAAGAGATATACATATGACAGCCTTTCCCCCCCAAAAAAATGATTGGTAAATCTGAGGAGGAACATTGGGAGGAACACCTTTTAGCGAAGTAAAAATAAATCGTTAAATCGTTCCACTTTCACCACTTGTATTTTATCACCACAAAGGTGAAGAAAAACAGAAACTCAGTAGTAACTCCCTCCCGAATCAAATTATACATTTCATAATAATGCTATAAAATCCGAACAAGAAGAGACCAGGAGCTCGGTGTTCTGTAGCGAAACTCCCTCAGGCTCCAACAGGTGATGACACACTTCTATTACAACTTACAAGAAGCATAGAAGCGTAAACCACCATTCTTTTTGGCTACACCATCGCCTAAATTACCCAAGGAGGGTAGGAACAACAATTACAAATCTATGGAG